>NC_079292.1:70285925-70594346 GCF_023638135.1 Falco biarmicus
AAAATTGAAGAGGTTCCTGGGATGTTTGCTATAGGAGATTACAACCTTGCAATGAAGCAGGACCATCTTAAAATAGCTAGGGATTTCTCATGGCCTGTGCAGGATAGATGGACTGGTTCCTTAGAAATACTTAGTGCCTTATAGAGGCGTGTGGAACATTTTGAGTTCTCGTTACCTCTGCAAACTGAATCAGAGGTATTTCAGGCTGGACACACGAAATCATACTTCACACCTCAAATATTGGTCCTCACGTTGTTTTTGAGTGGGTTAAATAAAATTTCAAATAAAATTTCCAGTGTTTCCTCACAATGCTTTAGGTAATTATGTATTTATTTGTCATTGAGAAAGCTTGAGTTCCTTTTTTTAATTAGGCATCACTACGTGACGCAAGCCCTTATTTGTGATCACTTACATTAACTTGACGTTTATGGTAAAGGGTGATCTTGTGGTTCTACTTTCATGGTTTAAGTGATTCCATTGCAAACACACTTTTAGGAATAGGGCCTGGAACAGAAAATAATTGTGATAAGGTGATATTATGGAAATATACATTATATACTTGTAACTTTAGGTTAGAAAATCAGATATGAGAGTGTACTGAGGGTACATACATTCACAGACCCCTGGGACATTTTTATTTTTTTTTCTTTAGCCTGACTTTGCGATGTTACACTCTTGCATAGAGAAGACACTCTAAAACCATGTAAACACATTGCAAAAGAAATGCCAGGTCCTACTACTTTGGTGTTGAACTTGCATAGATGAAGTACAGCAGCTGAATTCACATAATAGCATCAATTTGGTTATGCTACTTTGCCTTATGGTTTTTAACAATACAATTCCTAAATCATGTATGCCATGCTAGAATCAAATTTCATCCAATGTGGTAAAATCACATGGGGGCAGAAAATTCTGTTAGTAGATTCTATTGTGATATTGAAACCACAGATAGTTCAATTCTGGTCCTACAACCTCTTTTATATGGTTAGTTCCGTCTGGATGAGGTGCCTATCTGAAAAGCAATATTGTAATATTGGGTGTGATTCACCAGACTGAAAATTTATGTGGTATTCTTCATATTGTCATCTCTAATCTGATCATCTCTAGCAGTTATTGTTATTGTTGGAATGCTTGATTCGTACTGTCTTGTGATACTATACTCTACAACGCTCTGGTTGCGTTAATGAAGTCATTAATATCCAGCTTTGTTAAATGCCAAAAGAACAGAGCAGAAAGCTTTTTTTAAAAAAATCCCTTTCTGTCTCTTGTGAATAGCACACTGATACCTCTTAGGTACCTATCTCCTTGTCAGCAGTAATATTAAACGCACTCAGGGAGCAGACATTTGTCTAAACACTGCTGTAGTAATTGTTTAACTAGGTGATGCTATCTGACTCTGTTGAAAGTATGCACTTCACCTATGCAGATTCTTTGGGGTTTGGGGCTTTTTTGGGTATTCTTTCTGTCTCATATATTACATTTGGTTGGAAAACTTCTGTTTTCTCTGGTGGAAAGTTGCCATAAATAAATAATTTCCAGTTCCTTAATAAAGAGTCATACTTTCCCTGGAAAATCTCAGCAAAAGATCTGATGAACCTTTCTGTTCATACAGGCTGGGATAGTTAAAGTGATAGGTGTTATAGATGAGATAGGAACCTTTTTAGGTTTTCAAAACACTGTTGAAGCTGTAAGGTTCTGTCCCCTCTCTTATCTCCTTCTGTTTTTCCCAAGTCAAGTAATTTGTTCTGTCCCCAAAGATGCTTGTTTTTTTTCTAGAGGGTTTATAAAAAAATACTTGCCTTTGAAAACAGAGGATTAGTGTATCTCTAATTATATAGAACATTGCATAATAATTTTGCTATGATTTTTTTCTGTGTAAATTTATCTTAAAATCAACAGAGAGCGGTTAGTTAGGGGTTTCCATTGTTTTGTTTTCTGTATGAAACACAATAAGCTTTTGGAAGTGTTTCCTTTGTACACAAACTGCAGAGCAGAGGTGTGAAACTGTAAGAGTTTACTGCATACCATAGAGATGCTGATGAGATATGATACCTCTTACTGAAGTTACATGAGATGTTAAATATTTCAAGCTGAGTTACTGAATTCTTTTAAAAACGGAGGTGTCTTGAGTTCTTAGGCAGGGTGGCACAGCTCATGTGCACACAAGCATGAGACACTCCTTCCTCACTGACAGTGGATGGGAGAGGTGCTCCTTTTAGTATCCCAGCCTACCAACTCCTGATGAAAATGTTTTGGGCCTGTCATAGTTTGCATGGAACAAAAGGTCTTATAAGGCGATATCTTTATGTGCCAGGCTGTTGTGTTGCTGTTGAGCATGTGGCAGCAGGTGGCTCTGGCCAGGAGGGGAAAACCTGTGGTGCATCACCTTCTCTTTCATTTCTTTCCCAGCCGCTCCAACTTGAAAGGGACCACAAATGCAGAGGAAGCAAAGCTGGGGTCTCAGGTTGAGGCTGGAAAGTGGCTAGAAGATCAGCGCCGTCGCCGAGGTGAGAATGAGGAGTTTGAGAGGCTGAAGGAGAAGCAGCAGGAGGCAGCAGCAGAGCTGGATGAACTGAAGAAAAGGCGGGAGGAGCGCCGGAAAATCCTGGAGGAAGAGGAGCAGAGGAAGAAGCAGGAGGAGGCTGAGAGAAAAGCCAGAGAGGAGGTAAATGTAAAATACAAAGTATTTGACTCTGGTTTTATTCCCTTGTTGTTACTACTTTACTTCCACTGGCCTTGGGTTAGTTGAAGACACTTTACAGCAGTGTCTGCGCAGACACTTTTAGGCAAAAAAGTTGGTGGCGTTGGATGTTGGTGGGTCTGTATTTAACAAGAGGGCAAAATAAGGCCAAGAGGGACTGACTCATAGGTGAGAAAGAAGCGTGTAACAAAGAAGGTAAGACCAAACCCAAGCATACAGGCCAAAGTGTGCTGCTTCTTGCATCTAATGTTACTGTGTGGAGAATGGCTGCTGTGACTTTGCCTCATGTTACACCCTTTAACTGGGCCCTCTGGGTTGTGTGCTTTTCTGGGCATTGCTGTTTCTTAGTGTCTGTCAGGAGATGGTCTGTTGCCACAAATCTTGATTTCAAATATGCTACCCAGCATTAAAATGGCCCCATTTTCTAACCCTCAGATTTAACTACAAGTATGCCATATTTGATATCAAGCGACCACATCACATAGATGCTCTAGGGAGGACCTGAGGTAAAACGTACAGTCATCCAGCATAGAAGGAAGTGTTACAGTTTGAGCCTTGGGAAGGGCAGGGCTCTAATATATGTCTTCACAAGTCAGGATTTCACCTGCGGTAGTTGCAAATTTCTTATCTTCTTGGGGATGGAAAAAGTTGGGGGCAGTGTTATAGCCACAGAGTTTGTAATTTATTCAGGGTGTCTTTTTGAAGTTACACAAATTTAATGACAAAGTACATGTCAATATTCATCTGCTGCAGATGAGCTGGAATGCTAATGTTATGTATAGTTGTGATGGACTAGATCTCATTAGGAAGATATTCTTGTCTAATTAAATATTGAGTACCCAACCACATCTGCTTGCTTGTACTTCCTCTGCCAAGGGACTCTATAAATAGGATTTCCAAATCTCTGGTGCATCATTTAGGAATCTTAGTTGTTTGGAAAACAAATGGTAGATGAATAATAATAGTATGTGGCAGCTGAATGCCAACTGCTTTAATATATTAAGCTCTTTACAGTAGAACTCAATAGAGGCTGAGATTGCACAATACCTTGCTGGTCAGACCCTGCTGACCAGTGCTCGTAATGGTTGTGCTTTGACTTGTAGTTTATGAAGTAAAAACTCATGTTATCTCTTTGGAGGGAGACTAAACCTTCAGGGTTTGTGGCACCTATTGATTTTCCCTTGGGAAGTATTAATCTTGGCACAAAAGTGCCAGAGTAGATGAATAGAACAGTACAATGATGATACATGAGGATACAGAGAAAGTGAATTTGTGTATGTTTATAAATGCGGTTTTTTTCTCTCCTTAAGTAGCACTATATGGCAATAAATCTGGTGACCTCACTGTGAGGAGACACTACAGCAGCACAGACTTATGTCTTCACTGCTTCCTTAACACTGTGATGGATTAACAGCAGTATATTCCTGCATTTCAGATAGGTCATTGAACTTTTTTTGACTGACATAAAAATCTATTCTTAGAAGATTTGGTAAATGTTTGCAGGATTGCAAAGCTCTGTAAAGGTGATGTAGTTTCTGAAAGAATAAGTGACGTTTCATATTTTTTAAGGAGGAAAAGAGGAGAATGAAGGAAGAAATTGAAAGAAGAAGGGCTGAAGCTGCTGAGAAACGTCAAAAGATGCCAGAAGATGGCATATCTGAAGACAAGAAGCCGTTTAAGTGTTTCAGTCCTAAAGGTTCATCTCTCAAGGTAACTCCTCTACTAACATCTATGTAGTACAAAAAAAGTAATAGGGGTTGCAGTCCAAACCAAGAGCCAGACACCAAAGCAATGTGAAAATACTTGAAATCAGACTTGAGACAGTGCTCAGAAATAGATCTTAGCCTGAAACTTTTAGCTGAAAGACTTCATTCATTGGGGTGATTGAAAATTAGAGATCCTCTCTAAAAATAGAATCTAGAAAAAAGTTACCTGTTCTTGTTGATGAAAAACGTCTGAAAAGGATCTTCAGCTTCAAGAGAAAATTATTTTGGAAATTTAAAGCTGTATTACTGCATCGATTTTCAGCGTTGATTTGTTACAGGAGTGCTTTGTGAACTGGATAAAGATCACAAATGTTCTCTCTCTCTTTCTCCTTCTGCATCCACAATTACTTTCTTCCTTGCCAGATTACTTTGTCTTTAACCATATCCAGCCCAGTCATCATTAATTGAAACTGCCCCATATGGGAGTTCTAGTTTATGTCTAATCCCCCTAAAAATAACATCTAGAAGTACTGGGCTGGATTTCATTTTCTTATGTAACAGGGAAAAAAACAAACCCTTCTGATGCTGCAGGAATTTCTAAGTGGTCTTTTGTGGCCTGTTTTATATTGGAAGTAAGATAAATCAATTAAATGGCCTTTCAGCATGGAAGAGGAATCCTGCCGCACTGAAATTATTGGGAACTTTGTTTTGGTATTCAGTCCAGTTGCTTTCTCAGCTTAAGCCCAAACTTCAGAACTATTAATTGTTTTCAGCTATCTTCCTTTTCTCATTTTGTGTCGTTAGTCATTTAAGAATCCAAAATGTTTGTCAAAAAAAGACCCCTTAGTGAGCACCAGGAGAGGAAAGAACTGGGCAGGAAGTTATCAGGTAGGAGCTCATTGAAGCATGAAGTGGATCTCCATAGGATTAAGAACTGTATTTTTGAATGACAAATTTCTTTTGGTCAAAATTACATTTCTGCTCACAGAGAGCTACACTTTGAAGCAGCCTGGAGCTTCATCCCTATGCTGTTTTGGGTCGAGTTCTAGCAAATACAGTGTCCAAATGCTTTTGACAGGACTTGCCTTTGACTTCTGAGGCATATCTGAACCTGAAATACAATGACAGAACACATACAGCTGTAAACAAAGATTGCAGTTTCATGACTTGCTCCTATTAGATAAACCTGGTCAGACACTATAAATGTGCAGCTTCTTCCCAGCCCTCCTGGGAGGGCTTCTTTTTCTTCCTTCTGTTTATTGAGATGCCTTTTGTGACATAGATTTGGAGTTTTAATTCACAAATGACTCAGAAGAGAGGAAATTATACTTGAAAGCACATAATAGAAAGATATAGATCATAATTTTGGAGAGAGTGGGAAAAAACACTGGATTTGGCAGGAGGTTAATAGCTTTTAGAGAATTTTTGGAGTGATGCTACACTATTTTACTGAGTGTATTTTTAGAGGAAAGCTGGAATTTTCCAAATGTCATTAAGCATCCAAGGTCTATCTTTTTTATGATGGTAATTGCTGATGGTTTTTATGGCTTGTTAGGTAGAAGTTGTTTGTTACAAAATCTGATATATGCAACTCCGTGCACATTTTTTCTCCTTCTCTGTTTCTCTTTGAGAAATTCGTGATACAGTACACATTCCAATCCGATGTCTGTGTGGCCAGAGTAGATGTAATGCTGTTGAACTTCACACCCTGAACTGTTTCTTGGATTTCTGTGGTCAATAGCTGAGGAGAGAATAATCTCATTTTAATAACCTGATCTCAAATTTGGTGTCAAACTCCAGGTTTTAGAAGACAGTATATTTTGTTACCTTTCATTAAGACAGACTTCTCAGGCTGGTCTAACCTGGTTGGTACGCAGCTTTCTCATTGCCTGTTATGCACTGCCCAAGTTATCTTTTGACTTGTAAAACATCTGGCACGTATATTTTCCCTTGATGAATGTATCATCTGGTTAGATGTGTCATGAGTCATGTGAGAACCCTAAATGCACAATTGTGGGTGGGCGGTTGGAATTAATAATGAAAAAAGGGACGCTTAGTATTAAAATACTGTATAATACATGTGCACATTCTGAATTCTCCTGTAACACAGTCTGGCAAAGCACCTTTTTCTCCTTCCTTGTCCTTCTTGGGGTGATAATTTTTGGGGAAGAAAAGTAAGTTCCTGGGAGTGACTTAGATGAGGAAAGTAGGGCATGCTGTTTACCAAGTGAACTACAAGAACAAAGGAAAGAAGGGAAATAAACTGAAAAGCAGTGTGGCATATTACTTATGGACATATATCTTATGGGCATTGCATTTATCCATTAGGCATGGCATGGGCTAGCATGACATGCAGACTCAGAACTGATGTGCAACTCATCTCCATGTATTACACGGCTCATGGAAGCACATATATAAATGTATGTATAGCAACACGGGCATAATGTACATACGTGGTTATATTTAGAAAGAACTACTGTGATTATCTAGTCTGGCCTCTAAGAAATCACAGCCTGCACAGTGCTGATTGTTATTTTAACTCTCAAATACAGTATTATTACTAACCCCCCATGAGGGCTGGTCCTTTCAGAGGAGACAGTGAAGAGGAAGAGTGCAAAGTAAATACAGATCAAGTTCATCACTAGCTCAGGGACAGAAGCAGCTTGGATTTCTCAGGCCTGGTGGAGTCCCTGTGGGCAGCAGCAGCAGTACCAAACCTCTGTTCGACCTCTGCCCTCTCTCTTGTTTGTTTTTTGTTTTGGTCTTGTTTGTTTGGGTGTTTTTTGTGTGTGTTGTTGGTTTTTTGTGTGTTTAGTTTGGTTTTTTGGTTGTTTTTGGGAGGAGTGTGTGTGTGTTTGTTTGGTGGGGTTTTTTTTAATAAAGACAAAGACTGGAACAACTTCTGCTGCTTTCCCATCCTGCTCCAGCTCATGCTTTCCCTACTTTAGTTCACATATAAATGGTGCTGCACTAGAAGAATGAGATTTCCAGCATAATCTTTGTTCATTTTCCTTTTTAGACAAGTTCATTCCTCATGTTTTCTTTGGGAGGGAGTATTATTGACTTCTTGTATAACTATTCTCTAGGTTAATCAGGAGAGAACAGGATATTTCAATACTAAGTCTCCTTTTGGGGGTAAGCTCCACCACTACAGAAATGCAAAAGCAGTTAGGCACTGAGGGGAGGAAGCAATGGCAGGAGGCCAGGAGCCTGGGATATCTCCTGTCTTTGCAGAAAATGTCTCCTGGGAGTCACAGAAACACAGGATTATGTGGCAGCCTGTGCTCTCTGCAAGGCAATGCTGACAGCTAAGGCAGAAGACAGGACTTTTCAGGGCTTGAGATTTTTTTTTTAATTTTCTTAAAAGCCTGTCTTGTCCTATCTTATTATTGCTCTCAATACCTGACAGCTGGATCAGTGACTGGAAAGAATTAGACTCCACACAATCAGTTCTTCCTAGATGAGCTACTCTTGCAGCTGAGGGAAGGTACAGTGGTAAGAATAGGATTTGTGACATTTGTTTTTCCCCGTCTTTGATGCTGATGGCAGCACTCTGGTGTGGCAGGTAAGCTAGAGTAAATTGGTGCACTCTGCACAAATGCTGCTGACAGCAGGAAAAAGCCTAACTGTGCTTAATGAAGCAAAAGAGCACATGAGCCACTCGGGGAGGATAAGGAGAAACTACATTACTCCCAGTGACTACCACTCCAAATACATTTCCACTAGGTTCTTCCACCTGTTGGATTACAATACAGAGACTTCTGTTTTCTGTGTGCATTTCTTATTCCACTTCCTCCTTGACCCATTCTTTGAGAAGAGTTTTCCTATATATCAGTTTACAACACTTTCTTCGAATAATATCTAATACCCAGTTTAAAATTCCTAAGAATCATTTAATACCGTTGTATGAAAGAAATTTTACTGGGCACATCTAGATGTTTTTAGTTTCCCAAGTCACTGGCTCAAATTGTGTGTTAACTCATTCCTCTTCCATTCTGTTTCTGTTCTCAGAGAATGTACAGGCGGAAAACAGAGCACTTTGACACCCACGTTTTAACTGCATTTTAATAGGCACAGTCAGCAATTGCACAGTCAGCAATTGCACAGTCAGCAAACAAAACATATCTATATAATATTGAATGTGGATAAATGCATACATATATCTCTGTATAACACCTTGCTTAATTTATTCCTTGCCACCTGTATGTGCTGACCCTGTTGAGTAAGGCCCTAAACAGGTGTGAGAATCCATATGGTTTTGATTTATGTTGATTGGTTTCATTTTGCCTGACTTTACCAGCAGAAGGGTAGTTGTCCATCTAAGCATTTTGTTGTCTAATCTAAGCTTCATTGGGAGTTAACAGAGCAAGTGCCACCCTCAGTGGATAAGCAATCCCACCTTTCCGAGGGTGAGGTGAGCTTTTCCACCTCTCCACTGACTATAGAGGGAACAAAAATGAGTAATTTTAACTAAATGCTTAACTTTCAAGCAACTGAGGTTAGGTGGGAGAGATGCAGCCTGAGATTCTGTGTTCTTTCTATCTGGTCATAATTTCATTAGAGGCAGGCAGGTTGATTTTTTTGCAGTACGTGTGTATTCTGTGTCAGAGGCTTTGGAAAAGTATTCCATGGTGACAAAACATAGTCCAAGTTATTTAACAAGATCCTGTAAAATGAATGCAAGCAAAAAGATTATTCTTATTTCCTGTTTTCAGTTTGAGAAAATATCTTGCATTTTGCGCTAACCACTTTGCTTTGCCTGTTTCTCTTACAGATCTATTTTGTAATACTGTTTACCGTATGTGCCAAACATTTAAAAATCTTTGCATGGAGTTCGTGTGGTGTGCAGTGCGTAAATGACCTTTAGATGTTGCTGTGCAATCTAAATGTATTTGACCTGTATGCTGAATACAAGGGTGTTTGTTCTAAGTGTATTCAATGTATGCTTCTGTTTCATGCATACTGTGTGTTGTGGAAGATGCTCTAGAACAAATTCTTATATAAATGTGCAGAAAATGTGTTATCCATTCACGCAAGGCACCTGTTTCCTTGGGCAGAGGATCATGTTCAGCTCTGAGGGTTGCTTCCTAACTCTGCTTTCCTATTTAATTTATTTTCTGGTTTGTTTCCTCACTTTCCTGTTTTGAACAATCCCTGACTTATTCCTGATACCATAGCATGTGCTCTGAGGGCCATTCTTTCCGGTGGGTAAGGAATGAATCTTTGACTTTTTACTACAACCCCAAGAACACATGTGTCTCTTGCCCCCAGCCTGTTCCCCTCTTACACCAATGCCTACTGAGGCCAGGTTTTCCTTCTGTGTAGAAACGTCTTTCCTGCTGCTAAACATTGGAAGACTATTAGGAGTCAGTACTGTTTGCATCATTTAAGATCTGTCCCTTTTGTAAGATTTCAAGTGGATTCTCAGTTCATATGAACTAGAAGATGCTATAAATTATTAGATGGCTACCTCGAGTCCTGATTCTTTGAGATAGTCCGTATTGTTTGTCCTTGCTGCCAGCCAGGGTTTTACTGGTGCAGTTGAGGAATTACCCATTCATACAGAGCAGGGGAGAAACCAGTGGCACTTGTTGGTATAACTCATCATTTTGATGCATTGCTGGTTACGATCCAGAGCTCAGCGTGGTGGGAAACTTTTCCTACCCTACCATAATCGAGGCGAGGTGACGTGGTTTATGTTACCATCGTAGATCTGTTTAGTGACTTTCAATCAAATAATGTACTTGCTCGTTTTATGGCAATGCCGGCTGTATTTCCTCTGGGTGAAACTAAGTTATAAACTGTGAAGTATGGCAGAAGAGCTGCAGCTCCGGCCCCGGGTGGGTGTGGGTTGTGCGTGGCTCTTCGGCTCCTGCTTGGTGTATTGCTGCCGCCTTGTGACAGCAGTGCATTGGGACCGTTGGTACGTACCCGAGCAAAGCCCATCATCTCGCTCAGGACTATATGTAGATCACATACTGGCAGCTGAAACTGTTAATGTAAATTAGTCTGTAAATTGTGTGTGTATATACGTATTTATTTAGAGCAGTAGAGGTGCCTTTGAGCTGGATTGATGCTAGCTGGAGTTCCTCTAGTGAGCCTGTTTGGCAAATTCTGCGCTGATACTAACTGCCTGAGTTTTTGCTTGTATGGGCTTGAGAAATAAAGCATTCATGCCCTTTGATGGGATGGCTGTGGGGTTTAGTACTCTGTTACAGCCTGGATGCTAAGGGCACTGAGGAGAACCATTTAAAGGAATGGCTGTCATTGCCTTATTTTAAAGGCACGAATGCCACAGCAGTCACTGTTTAAATAATTTGAAAACGGACAACCCATAGTGAGACTGGGGAATCCCCAGGAATCCACCCAGGCTGATTAATAGTAATTTCTATCCTCTGGAGCTGCTTGTGTATATTTTACTCTTAAGTGAAACTGTAGAGCCTGGGACAAGAAGTGGAACAATGCAATGTGGAAGAGGCTTGAGGAAGTTTGATTAAAGTATTTCTCGACCCAGAATGCAAATAGTCCCCTCACACTGTGGAATGTTTAAAAACTTTATTCAGGGATGTAGTCTTTTTCTTTTCAAATTATCAAGAGATTTGGCCTAAGTCTTATGAGACATTAATGATTCTTTTTTCCTGGAAACATTACAATATTTTCCTATACACAGAGTAGAAAATGATGAAATGTAAGATATTGGTTTGTATAATAACAGCTGGTAGATATTGACTCAGCAGGGACCCTGCTTGAACATGAGCAGAATACAGTCTTGACTTGTTTTTTGGACCTCAAATTAAATTGTCAATGTCCTACAAAACCATGCATGAGATAGGGCATGTGGCTGACTCCAAACCTAGCTTAGTCTGATGTCTCAACTCAGAAAAACCTTAATAAATTTGCTGTCTGTCTCAAGAGATACATACTTGCTCTTATACGGGAGATATGAGGAAATTTGACATAAATTTTGTGAATATCAACCCCTTTCGTAAGATTAACTTCTTCCCTTTTCTCCTTTCTGTATTGGTGGTGTGTTCTCTTGTTATAAATAAGGCACTGAAGAAATACACAAGATGCAAACATTAATGAAGAAAATATATCCACCTTTATGAATCTGTAGCATAACAGGCTCCTAACTATAAAACCTTTGTGTGAGTCTGGTGATTTCTGTTGGAGTGAATCTCTTTCAGATTGACCTTTTGATGTTTAAAATGGTGTTTTAGCCTGGCCTTGTACAGGCTGCCTTTCTATTAACTTTAAACTTACAGCTCTTGTTTCTCTCTTCTCTAGATAGAGGAGCGAGCAGAATTTTTGAACAAATCCGCTCAGAAGAGGTAAAGCAATAAAACAGCAGGTTCAGTCAAAACAGCAGTGTTTAATTGGGTGGAATAATAATTTATTTCTCTCTTTTCTACTCCTTACAGTGGTATGAAACCCACTCACACAACAGCAGTTGTGTCAAAGATTGACAGTAGACTTGAGCAATACACTAGTGCAATTGAGGTAAGTTAATTCTGGGTCACCGTGGGTCGAGATACTAAAGGCTTTTGGGACTTTCATCAGTCGATGTTTTACTGTTCAAAAATTGCAGGGATTTTTGGTCACAAACATTTTTAATGCAACTTCAAATAAAATACTTGAGGCACGCCTATAACCAACATCTGGATATATATCTAAACAAAACCTCAGATTTGTGTCCTCCCTTTCACGCTACAATTTACTCTGTCTGCTTTGTAAGCTTGGAGTAGCTCTTGAAGAACTCAGTCAGCATCAGAGTGACAGTCTCATCCTCTTCTTGGCTGATGAGAGTACTGTCAGCAGAGGGCTGGTAGTCATCCTGGGCAAAGCTGACTTAGCAGCTTATTTAGGATAGCAAGGAACTGGGACTGTGTTGCTAGCTGCCATTTCAGAGTGAAATTCCTTGGCAAAGAAAGACACTTTCGTGAACTAGGGAGTTAAGTTGTAACTAAGGAAAAACAGGATCAAAATAAAAAGCAGAATTTGGCCCTAGGTGATTTTGACAAGTAGTGGCTAGTAATTCGCCTTGAAGCCAGAACTGAGGGCTTTTTTTTTTCAAGGACCAAGGAAAAATAGATGTTTGCTTTTTTAATTTGTTTTGGGGATTTGTAGGTATTTTTATAACTCAGTGAGTAAAGGCAATGTGAAAGCTACTGATTAATATAGCAGGCCAACTGGACTGGCTTGGTGTCATGGGACTAAAATAGTATAAAAAGGGATATCATCTTGATGGCTGTGATTAAGATCTAGCACTTCTTCATTCCCTGCTGGATTTTGTTTTCTCTTCTTGTTCACATATAGAGTCCAAATATGGTATTCCATTAACTCCACTCCACTGGTTAGGAGTTATTATCCTTTAACTTAAAGGAAACCTTAGTAATTAAAGATCAATTAACAAAGGCTTTTTTCTATGACTATTGCCTGTTTAAGCTTTCTGCTAGGCAGCCTATCAGCGCTGGAGAGTTTTATACTCTGTGTGAGCTCTTGATGAAAAAAGTGTATCCATGACAGTGCTGAAGGCTTGGGCTTGTCTGCAGCACCTATGTCAAGCTGAAGGTAGCTCAAACCCCTCCATTAGAGATGAATGTCAGCATGGCACCTGGTAGTCTCTGTGTCATCAAAGTAGGAGCATAGAGCTTCTGTCCTCCTGCTTCACTTTGTGCCTTTTCTGGAAGAGACATAACAACCCTAGAAGTGACAAGGGCTTTAATTTGGCACTGGGGTTTGATGGTGAACTCCTCAAACAGAGTGGATGGATGGATTGGAGGTACAGCTCTGTCTGTCATAAGAAATATATGTAATAGTGAAGTCAAGGTTTGCCGACCCATAAACAGTGAACCAGCCCACCCACCAGCTTACATTAGGTTCTTCAGTATATTCAGTAGGGCTGTGCTAAGATCCCAAGTCTTTATGCTCTGTTTAGATATTAAAAAGCATAGCTCTATGGCAAAGGGCAGGCAGTGCACCTTCACAGCTACATACAGCTCCCATCTGACTGGAAATTATTCCTTTGTTGAGTTTCTGATTTTTCCAGAAGCTGCCAAACCTGACTTGCTTTGCAACTACAGAGGCAAAGACTCAGCTTGTACAGGTTCCTATTCTCTTCAAATCTGTCTCAGGTAAAACGAACAAGAATTTTGAAAAGAAGGAACAGGAGCAGTTTGGTAAGCTGGAGTGTTTTTGGTGACCATGCAAAACACATGCTGGCAAAAATACCCAAACAATCCCCATCTCTTTTAAAGAACACCTCATTCCAAATATACTGTAATTGCTTGAATCCAGAGCTGTGAGGTTGTTTTCTGGGACAGATGAAGCAGAGTCTGATGCTGAATGATAGGGCAGCCTTTTCCGCCTACTTTTGTATAAGGATTTCCTTAGCTGTATCCCTGAAAGAGCCATGCTTACAGGATGCAGGTGCTAATACTTGAAAGAGGAAAAATGCAAGCCTTGGAGCAGTTATGTGCAGAGCTGTGGTTTGCCACGAGCTTTAGAAATCTAACAAATGCAAAAATCTAAGTGATTGCAGTTTTCATCGCCAGTCGTGTCAAGGGCGCAACCGCAAATCAAAAGGTGGAGAGTCTTAGTGGCACCTCTTGAGCTGGGTACTCCTTTCCTTCTTTGTGTGATCATTGCTAAAACCACTTACAGCTGCTGCGTTCCTCAGCATTGCCCCAGAGTCAAACCATCCTGCAGCTCCAGTTCTTAATGCCAAATGCCAACTGGCCTCAATTCTTCTGCAGGGCACCAAGGCTGCAAGACCAGCTAAGCCAGCAGCCTCTGACCTTCCAGTTCCAGCTGAGGGTGTCCGTAATATCAAAAGCATGTGGGAGAAAGGGAATGTTTTTTCATCACCCTCTGGGACAGGAACACCAAATAAGGTATGTGTTTAATTTTACATAGTGATTATAAAGAATTATGTTACGGACCTGACCTTGCCATTCATGTTCCTATGAGCAAGCCTGGCTGCTCCTCTTGACATCAGTGGTGAAGAATGTCCCAAAAGACTCTGAAGTCCTCGAAAACTCACAAAATTGTGTGGCTGCAATATTGAGTATAATGGAAGAATTCAGTGACATACTGAGCTATGTTATGAGACATTCCAGAGCCACATCAGATTCCTTAGACAAATGTATCTGGGTACTTCAAGTGATGTACAAAGAAATTCTTTGCATTGGGAAAGATTCTTTTGGGGCACAGAGGAGGATTAAACAGGCAAGATAATAATGATGTTTTATAGATAATGCATTAAAGCATTTTTGAGACACATTCTTTTTGTAAAACCTTAAAGCAACATTTCCTTTCTAGAAATTGATGTGAGTTGATGAGCATTCATCATAGCTAAAAATCTGAGCTATGAGTTGAAGGAGGTTTTTACAGATAGCCATGAAATTTCAGTAATTTGCTCTAACCTTTTAAAGATTGATTTTAATGATTTAAATTTTAAGCCACTTAACTCCTCTGTTATGTACTTTTTGGAAAAAAAAAATAGTTTAATGAAACAAAAATGTAGACTTAGACTGGTCTCTCTTCTTCTAGGCTAAAGATCTTTTTTCCCGTTGGTCTGGGGTTATGACAGAAACAGCAAGTTTAAGTATAACATTTATTCCTGGGTTAGCACTACAGTGGATATGATTTGGTCAGCCCACATTTATAATTCATGAAAACTAGAGGGTAGTAGTACTGTGTACTCCATAGGGACAATATCTTCAGAGCACACACAGGATGACTCTTAGCTAGCCATAGTCTCAGTGAGGACCTCTATATTAAACTCAGGCTTGGCTTTATTTTTAAATCTAAACCATGGAAAATACAGCAAAAGCTATTCTGAAAGTCTTCTGATTAAATTTTATTATTTTGCAGGAAACTGCTGGACTGAAGGTTGGTGTCTCCAGTCGTATCAATGAGTGGTTAACTAAAACCCCAGAGAGCAACAAATCACCTGCAAAACCTTCCGTAAGTAAACTTGGGACAACCATCTCTTTGGTCGGTGGATTCTCTCCCGGGCCAGAGGTGCTTCCTCAACTGAATGGTCATTGGAGGAACCTTGCTGCCTGTCCTCTCTTGGCAGCTCACAGAGGCCCTGTGGCTGCTGACTCCTGGCTAGTCGGAAAACAGGGGAGATGAAACAGGGCAGTTCTCACCTTAAAGCTTAGGGGTGCTCTAAAAATACAGTGCTCACAGAAGTGCTTCTCTGGTAGAGAAGGACATTAATTTACCATCTGTAAAAGCCTTACCATTAATTTAGAAATTAATGGCCATAGACCTTGGATGAAACACTTGTGCTTTGGCTCTTGCCCTGTAAAAATCTTCCAAGTATATTTTTAAACACAACTGAAATACTTTAATCCTCTGAGAGTCTAAATGTCATTTCTAATGAAGGCCATTTAGCATGCCCATTACTTAAGCAGGAATCAGAGCAGAAGGTGCTGTCAGAGTAATAAGCTGGGATTGTGGGAAGCAGCAGTGTGGAAGTGGGAAGGAGCAGAAACAGGTGATAGTGAGCTGGGGAAGGGTATGGATGAGGAACTGGAGCCGTAGGTGTCCATACTGGAGGATGGCAGGGCATCATTGGTGGTGTTAATGATGCAATTTAGGATTTTATTAAAGAACTGGATTCTTCCCATCTACTTGTGTAGTGTTCTACTGCCAGTCCACTTGCCCTTTATAAAAGATTCAGCCTGAAAAACACATTCTCAGTTCACAATCTCGGTTGTCCCAAAATGGAGCTTGAAATTTGCAGCGTTGTCCCTAATGTCAGTATTTATTGATAGCTACATGGAGGTTGTGTCCTTATGGACATGAATCATTTTTCTCTCATTTAAATATCCTGGTTGGCCCAATGAGACCTGTAACCCCAGTTGATACCCTGTGTGTACCATCATCACAGCCAGAATCAACCAGTCTAAAAAGAAAACAACTTTTTTTTTTTTTTTTTTAATATCCAAAAGAAGTAATTTGGTTCTTCAGAAGTTATGCAAATATAGCTAGAATATAGTGATAATACTAAAAAGGTTTCAATTTCCAGGTTATGAGATGCCCATACAAGTGCTAAGCAGACTTATCCTTGTTAATTCAATCAATTTTTCTGTGTATGTAAGTGTTCACTCAGATGATTAAATAAAATCTCATAGCTAAATAGTATGCCTGCGTTCTACTACTACCAGTAGAAAAGTCAGGCATTCTCTCCTCTTTCATTCAACAGTAAAGCACTCTTATTTGCAAAACAAAAAAGCAACGAGTGAGAAATTGAAATCCTGGTGTTGGTTTGGGGTTTTTTTAACTGCTCAGAGTAAACTACACAAAAACAGCCAGTGGTTTCTTCCCTGCCAACTGATTATGCAGCCATGTGGTTTGAAAGCTTGTATAGTTCACGTAAGCATGCCTAAGATCTCAGGTGACTGTGCCTTTGGGGCTAGCATGATAGTCCTGGTGGACCAAGATCTGATATTCTTCCCCATATATCTGGCCCTTTTTTCCTTGTTAACTATAGGCAAACTTCCCTGGGTTGTGCCCCGATCTGTGGGTTGCAAATGGTGGAGCTGGGCAGAGCTGGCCACACATGCTTCAGCAGCCTATTGATCAGATTCCAATGGAATAAGGGACTGCAGAGGATGGATTTTGGATTCAAAACTCCCTTTTGCAGGGAGAACTAACGAATATCTTGAGTTATGTATATTTAACATGAAGGTGTGACTCCAACAGAGCATATAAAAAATGTAATATTACAGTGACATTTTATAAATGTTTTTCTCAAAGTCATTTATTTATCTTTTTGGTCTCAGGACAAAGTGCCTTCTTACCTTGGAAGTAGAGCTGTGAATGATCCTAAAAATCTTATGCTGAAATAACCCTAAAAATTTTATTTTGATTAATGGTATGTTTTATACTGAAACTCAGAAGAAATTTACATATGTAAGAATATTAGAATCAGCATAGGAGTAACTGGTGATAAACTAGTATATATCAGCTGAAGAAATGGCCTCTCTTTATCATTTAAAATGAGGAAATATTGGTGAAAAAAAATCATCTAATGTTGAAAGTGGAAATGTAAATTAGGTGTATGTTTCTCTCCCTCAATTACAAATGGCATTCAGACATCCATCTCAAATGGGGACTGTTGTGCTGTACACATCTCAGGTTGGATGAGATTAATCCTGCACAAAGAATGGCACATTAATAAATGTCTCAAACTTCCTCAATGTTGTCCAAAAAGAGCAGGCTGGTGATCACCATGCCAATCCTGGATCAATGCACTTTGCTGTAGGATAAAGCACATGGTATTGGTGTCCTTTCTGAGCCTTTCAAATTCACCTCTCACTGTATACTTCTCTGTAGTGTAGAATTCAGTTTGCCATTGAGGCAACTGAATATACATGACTACATAAGCATATTTACAGGTATGATAGCTGTCTGCATTTCCGTTATAATTAATGGAAACCTAGTCAGTGCCATCAAGGGGCGGGGGTGGGGTGGAGGGAATGGGGTGTATAGTTTAGCTGTCAGCTTGCTAAAATCTAAGAATCTACTGTTATCTGAAACACATTCGGGTATTTGAAAAATTTACGTGGCTCTGGCAAATGTGATGCTTCACTGTGGGATTCTCACGTTATACTGGAGCAAGAGCTGGAACACTAGTGGGTATTTCAAATAACACTAGATGTGGCTCTGTACACAACTGAAGCAACTCCTGTTTACCAGTTATCTACTGACTATAACAGGAGTGCCTAGGGCTCACCTAGATACCTCTATGAACGTACCTAAAGTTAGTTGTCTTCGTCTGGAGCTCAATGCTGATGCATAAACAGTCATAACTGAAGTGTTGGGGTTTAGTTCTGAGTAAGATGCTCTGGAGTATCTGAAGTCTGCAGGAAGCCAAGGAATATGTAAGAGATTAACACCTTTCTGGAGCAGCAGCTGGAGGTCAAGTAAAATACTTCACAGAATCTAAAGAGCCATTAGACTTTGAGAGGATGGCATGCTGCTCTACAGCAGCTTTGTTCGTTTGCCTAAAGACAGGCTATCTGAGGCACCCCAGGGTAGTGTGCCTGATCTTCAGCTACTGTCCGGAGTGTTCTGTGAATTCTGTGTAGTATCTGCCAGCCCCACGGGGCTGTGTTAGATGCCCTAGGGCACTTGAAATGGCACTAGACAAATGGCCACAAAGATGATCATAGGGCTGGAGCATCTCTCCTATGAAGACATGCTGAGAGAGTTGGGGCTGTTCAGCCTTGAAAAGAGAAGGCTCCGGGGAGACCTTAGAGCACCTTCCAGTGCCTAAAGGAGGTCTACAAGGAAGCTGGAGAGGGACCTTTTACAAGGGCACGGAGTGATAGAACAAGGGGGAATGGTTTTAAGCTGAAAGAGGGTAGATTTAGCTTAGGTATAAAGGAAGAAATTCTCCACTGTGAGGGTGGTGAGGCACAGGAACAGGTTGCCCAGAGAAGCTGTGGAAGCCCCATCCCTGGAAGCGCTCAAGGCCAGGTTGGATGGGGCTTTGAGCAACCTGGTCTAGTGGAAGGTGTCCCTGCCCATGGCAGGGGGGGTGGAATTAGGTGATCTGTAAGGTCCCTTCCAACCCACACCATTCCATGATTCTATGATTCTATGAATATGAAAACAAAAGTCATCATTTAGTCACTGTATTTAATCACAACTGCTGAAAACCGGTACGGAATCTGCCTCCAGTTTTTCTTCTCTTTTATTTTTTTTTTTAAGTTGCATCTTTTAGATATTATAAAACTAACCTCTTGTTTTCCCCTCAGCCAACTGTTTCTATCTATGTCTTAATTTCCTTCTTTCTCAATAGATTGTTTTTTCTTCTTTCAATATCTCTGCTTGAAGGAACCTGCCCTCCTCCTAGTCTTCTTTGTGGGTCTGTTTGCTAAGTTTGTCAGGTAAACCTGTTTATAATTGACTATGAAGAATGATATACATCTGTAATGTGTGATTTTTACGTTTTTTACCAGAATAAATCATAGGGAAACCTAGAATTTGTTAGTTAGCAAATAACTTTATACTCCCATCATATTACACCAAAATAATCATTTGAAGCTTTTGTGACCATCAAGATTCTTGTGGTTTTTGGAACAACATTCAATTAAAAGTAGAAGGAGCAAAGATCACAATTAGTTTTGTGGTGAACCTATATCACAGATCCCAACTGATTTCAGGATTATGAAATTGGTTTTGTGATAAGGTCCGCTGCAATTTTGCTGTTTTCCTCCTTCCTTCTTCTGTTACTGCTGAACTTGCTTTTTTTGAGGTACAGAATTGACTTGGCGACAACCATCAGCAACCCTCTTTGGCTGTAAATTATGACCAGTTCTAGAGCATCTCTGTTGTGTGCAAATACGTCTTCCAGAAATCACAATTCCATTCATCACTGGGCATTTTTCTATCCCGAGTTTGAAATTCTTATGTGCTGAATCTAATGGATGGCAAGAACAAGATCCTGGAAACCATGCAGGACTTGGACAGTTTTTGAAAATGAGAGTACTTATGCCCAAAATTGTTTCAAGTCTTTTGTTTGCCAATCACGGAGGCAGATATCAATCCATCTGTCCTTGAGCAGGTGCATTGCATATAGCATATATTACCTTGATTTGTAGCCCTGCTTCCCCCCAAGAAGCGGCTTGACATTTTTATTGATTTTTTCTTAAAGTTTCCATATACATTCATTTTCAGAGGGTTTTATTAATATTTTTTAATGACTTTACCTCACCTTTTTTTTTTTTCTGTTGGGCTATTGATCGGTACATGCTAAGGTTTTAAAGGATGTAATGGAAAATCAAATGGATATGGACAACTACAGTGTTAAATTCACAAACCTATATTTAAGAATGCAGAGGAGGATCTGATTTTCTATAGTATTAAAGTCCTGCTCTAGTTTTTTAGTTTTTTAAATTAAATATTTTGACTCTGATCTAAAATAACTGAGACAAGCTACTTTTGAACTCCTCCCTAACAGAAATACTATTTCTGAAAAAATATTTTTTTCTACAAAAGTTGGAATTGTCTTTCTTAAAAACCCAATGGGACAGTAAATTCTCACTGTACTCCCTGGGATTAACGTACCAAGTTACGGCCAGTCTGTGCAATACGAAATAGATGCAGCAGGATTATTTTGTGTTGTGTGTGGAGTCATTATGTGAAGTGTCATTCTGAATAGCTTTATAATTGATAGACAATGCAACATTTGCCACTGGTGGATGTTCCTCAGTTTTTCTTATGAGGAAGTCGCATTCTAACCTTTTCTGTAACAAATTAAAATAAACCTGAACTAATGTTCGTTTGTTCTCTGACATTATTTTGAAAATACAGGATTTAAAACCAGGAGACGTATCCGGCAAACGTAATCTCTGGGAGAAGCAGTCAGTTGAAAAAACAGCTTCTTCTTCTAAGGTAACACTTCAGTGTGTTGTTGAAAGAATAGTATCTCTCTGAGAGGCTTTCTAGGGTGAAGGTGCTGTTTGCCCTTATACAGTCAGGCAGCTGAAATTAGGCCTTTACGTGTTTTTTGTTACTAATCTGCCTTTTTATCTATAAAAGTAAGTACAATGAGGTGCAGAAAGCTATGGGCAGTGTGCAACTTTTATATTCGTATTTGGCAGAGCTGTGTTGCGCATGGAAATCTGCCCTTTGCATGGGGTTGGTTTTTTTTCCATAATAAAAAGCTATGTTTTCCCATATTCAACTTTAGTAATGGGTTATTACTTTTTCAAACAGGTATCAGCTATGGGGAAAAAATCAGAGGCTAATGGTAAGTAATTCTAATAATACACCTGCATCTTAAATAGAAACAGTGCCACATTTTTGCACAGGCATATCTGTGTTTTAAAATTCTACACCATTAACGTTGATGGAAAAAAACCCACTTCCTTTACGATATCATCAAAACAGGAATGTTTGAGAAATAAATCTAAATCATCTTTCTAGAGGGACTAAGGACTAGCAGTGCTCCAGCCACATTTGCAAAGCCTTGTTCAACTGATGCGTGCAGCATGTTTGCTGTAGCTGGAGACTATCATTAAACTGGGTGAGGTCTGGGGAATGGGATGGTCATTTAACTAATTACAGCAAATGCAAGGCATCTGGGAAAGGCTTTTTAAAAGGGCTGCAGTGGCAATGAATATGCCTTTCATGAGTAGAGAGGGAGAACCCAAAAAGCGAGGCTGTTGCAGCATTATTTGAGCAGAAATGGAAGACTTCGCTACTATTGAGAACTAGCCCTGCATCTGATGTTAAACACTGTCACAGGGTAATGGTGAAGCCTGAGGAAAATTCAGCAGCACTGATTTTTAAAAGTAAGTCTTCTGGCTGGTTGTGATCCTCACGTGCTCCTGCATACCCAGACTGGACTGGAGTTCAAACACACCTCAGCAGCAGCACTGCTTTTGCTGCAGCTGTGCATTGATGTCTTCTCAAGACAAAAAAGTCTTATTACCGTCATACTATCATTTTGAAACTACTAGTTTGTGAAACACAACCTAGTTGTTTAGAAAGAAATCAGAAAAATTACCCTTCTAGCTTTTTTAATTTTTCTTTTAATCTAAACCACTCCAAATAAAAGCAATTAAAGGAATTACATGCATAGGGACCAGTGGGGAAGAATGCAAATTCACTGATGAATTTAATAGCTTTAAAGATGCCTTGCAACATCCCTCAACCCCTCACTAGGAATAAAGCAATCAAATATTGAAAAAAAAATTGTTTTCTATACATTAATATGTGCACACATTTTTCTTCATAGTTGTATGTGAAGCCAGAGGTGTGGTTTGCCTGTGAACTTTTTTTATCAGTTTAGTCATGCAACGTGGAGTGGTCTTCCTCCTTTTTTAAGCTGAGCCGCTAGGAGAGGGATTTTCAGGCTCGGTCAGCATTAGGCATCCATGGAAGGTGTTAGCAGTCATGTGTTGTCACCCACAGGACACCGCCAAGCTTCTCCCCTAAGGCTGAGCGAGATAGGGGCTTCAGCAGAGGGGTTGCAGGAGGCGGCCCAGCCTGCCTTAGCATGGCAGCCACCCACAGGAGGCTGGGGGGAGCGCTGGGTGCAGCACACCTTGCATTTCTGGGTGGGAAGCTCCTGAGCTGCTTCCCGGGGCTGTCAAGAGATGAGAGGTGAAATCCTGCTTATTGTCTTGGAGACCACCGCAGAGCAATCCCAGTACACAAGCACAGCAGCATATAGCTTGTGTCCTGCCTTCCTACTTGCTGTTAAATCTCGAGCCATGCCTTCTCTGTTTTAGATATGTTTGGGTTATTTCAAGCCATCTTTAATCTTTCTCTTTCTCAGCAGGTTTGAGACAATTTGAGAAAGAACCGTAGAAGGCCACTAAAGATGCTGGACCAATCAGTTGGGGGAAAAAAAAAAAAAAGAAAAAAGTGCTAAATTGTTCTTTTTATATTTATATTTACCAAAATGTCTTTTTGCATTATCCCAGTTAAAACCATGTATATTAGCACTGTATTTAATAATCAGCCTAGACATTCATCATTATAGTACTGCCTTTGCACAAGAACCTTTCTTCCTAAAGAAACCCATGCTGTGAAATATATAGATTCTCCTACTGACAGTCATAACTATGTATCTGAACAGTGATTTCAACTGGCATAAGAGGTCAACCCAAAATGCATGTAAAGTGAAGTTGCTTAAGAAAGGTGTGCAGTAAACCTATAAAAACAATGGTTACTTTTGTAATACAGAAGTCTTTCTTTCTGCACTTTAGACTAAGGCATGGAAGAAGTATCTTTAGTTGACAATGTAATATTTTCTGTAAGTTGCCCATGTCATGAAAAATACTGCATCAATAATGTGTTTTAATTTTTGTTTTATACTTTTTTAAAAATACCAATTTTTCCATTCTAGTTTAAGTTAATACCTAAATTTGGATAATTATGTTAGCTGACAGCGGTACTGATATTTCTTTTTGTTGTTAGTGACTAGTGATTGAATGCAATTTAGACTATATACACACATAGCTTTACAAAGTTTAGCCTAAAGGCACTACTAATGGTAGAATGCTTTAATACGTGCTAAAGTATTATATTTAGTAATAAACATACATAATTAGCCAATATCACAGCTTAAAAAATAAAGACAAAATCACACACTTTTCTATAGTATGATTTCATAATTGCCATTAGAGGTATGGTGAGATAAGTATTAAAAAATTTTAAATGTCAGTTGCCCAGTAATGGGTAATTAAAAAGAAAGTATAGTTTTTAAAAGAGGAAAAGGTGAGGGTATAGAGGGTCAAAAATAGGTCACTTGTATAAAGCATTGTAGTTTAATTTATATAAAACTACCATAATTAAAAAGAAAAAAAAACCCTAAACACAGTTGGAGCTTGTTTCAAATGACTGTACACTAAATCTTGCCATCCATCAGTGCCGTACACTAAATCCACCGAAAATGAAGTAAAGCTCTATCTTTATAGTGCTTCTTTTTAACTCTCTCTCCCGAGTATCTTATTTACAGATGTTTTCATTTGTATATAGTAAACACATGGCTATAAGACGTCAGCTTGGTTTGAATTTACATGCCATACAGTTTAGCATTTACATCCTACAGTGTATGGGTGGCATGAACTGAGCAACTGAAATAGCCCCAGAGCACGTTGTTAACAGCTTTGTTGTGCATCGGAACTACCAGGATCTCCCTTTTCACCACTTCCATCTCTTATAGCATCTGATTCTTTCTAAAGAAGAATAATGTTATATTTCAACCCAAAGATGAGCTCCCCTGCTTGGCTGAAACATCTTGTTTACATGTAGAGATGCACGTAGTTATCTGTAGGGGGTGAAACTGTGCCTGACATTGTCTGTGAGTTGTGTTTTTTGTTTGGGGGTTTTGTAAACACTCCTCTGAGTCTTTCAAATACATTCGATAGCTGCAATAAAAACGATTTGTTCAAACAATGTATTCTGAAACTGCATCCACAATAAATGGAATATTTCCATCAGCAGCCCCCTGTTTGTTAATGAGTAGGAATGAGTCAGTTATAACTGGGATAGGAATCGTACTAAGGCTGTGTAAGATAACATGTCATTGCAAAGAAGCTCGGAAAATGTCTCTCTTGATGTGCTATCCATCAGCGGATAGAGAAGCTGTAAAATCAGCAGTTTTCATCTAGATACTCTTAAGGGGAGAGAAAAAGAAGTCTTAATTGTCATGTCTATCAGTACAAGGCAGGAGCTGTGCATCATCCAGAAGTCAGCATGCTCAGCCAAGTAGGTTCTGACCTAGCAGTACAGCCGTCTGCTTAACTGCTCTGAAAAATATTTTCTGTGTGAGAGCCATCGTGTTTCCCCTCAGTGGGATGTGCTTCCAGGCTTGGATCATCACAGGGACCAAGGCGGGGGAGCTGCTGGCTCTCCCATCGTTCTCCTGTCATCTCCTCCATTCTTGCTCTAGCAGCAGCACAGCATGTCATACGCTGCTCTAACCAGGTCATGGTCATCCCAAAGAGGCCCCCCGGGCTCCTGCCAGCTCCACGGGAAGCAATGGGAAGGCCGCAGCGAGCACAGCTCTCTGAACTGCTGGGGGAGGAATAATCAAATGCTGCCTAATTTAACCTGAAAACAGTTTGTATACTGGAACATGTGCCTGTTCCGCCTTGCACTGACAAAGTACATTGCTACAGTTCTCTGCAAGCTTTGCTGAAGTGTCACTTTTCCTTGTTGATGTAGGTAAGTTTCTTTTTCTCCTGGTTATTGCCTTTTCTGAGGGCATGCGAGTTGCTGGGCACAATCGGTGTTACTTTTAGGAAATACTGTAAAGCAGCTTGTTCCCACCAGCTGGCACCACCTCCTGGCAGAATTCACCGAAGACAAATCCCGGCGGCTGATTAAGCAGTGCCGCAAATTTTTCTGGCATTTCTATACCATTATGAGGTGATGATTTTTCGGATAATACCAGATTGTCACCTTAATTTCTGATCATGCTTTCCTGCAGCTCACTCAGCATCATAGCCAGACTTTTCTCATCAGTGTGCAGAATACCACAAAACAGCCTTATTCAAGCCTGCCTTTACTTTAGCCTGGCACCATCTACCTGAAAACACTTTAAAGCAGTTGTGTGTCTACCTCAGGCTTTGCTTTGGTATTTTAGATAAAGCCAACCCCTGTCTGGATATATTGTTCTGAATGCTGCCAGCAAAGGTACAAAAATCTGATTTTGTGTTTGAGACTTCCGGAGCAAGTTGGTCTGGTGTACACAGCCCTTATGTTCACATGCAGATTTTGATGTGTGTTATCATTGCATATAATGTTGTCTTCAACTTTTCACCGCTTAATCACATGAATTCAATTTCTAGCTCATGTTCAGAGGGAGGACTACATGAGGTACCAGAAACAACTTTGTTCTTTAGGTTCTAGCTAGAGCATAATCCTTTTTGATGCTTAAGCCACAAAGTAGTCTCTATGTATTGTCCTTGTATTGGACTTGGAGAAGCTCATTTTTATCTGTATTAATATTAAAAAAAAAATCCCAGACTTCAGGCATGTTTTTAAAACTCATTTTATGAAACAATCTAAGCACTACATAAGATTAATAATAACACAGTTTTGTTGATACTCAAACTATTCATATAATTTTTTTTAAGCATTAGATTTTCACACTATAAAAATCACAACTATGTAAAAAGCAAAGTAATTAAAGAGAACATTCCTTAACAGCAACTCATGAGCCAGTAGGCCTGACCACACTGGAAAAAACATATTAATTAAAAAAAAATATCAAGCCTGTAAGTAACCAGAGTTTTTTAAACACGTCTTTAAGTAAGACAAGGAAAAGAGGAAATGAAGAGACATTGTCTTTTTACTATTAATCAAAATCAGATGTCTGCTAACAGTCTTTACAAAAGACCCATCCCTATTGATGCGTTTTTATACCAGCTAGTGGTCTCCTAAAAAAGGATGACAAGTAACTGCTGGTAATGATTGTCAAGTACAGAAGAAGAAATCAAGACCAAGCTACATCTTCTAATCTGGAAGGAGTTATGGAAGGAGTTACATGGAGGTCTTGCAGAAACCACTGGCACTAATACTCTGCTTTGAATGGGTAATCCTTGTGATTGACAGCTCTGAAAAGAGAAAGAACCAGTTAAGTAGTGCAGAAAGTATCTTCAGCTGCATTTCCCTACTGCAGTCTCCCTCCCCCACTGCCAATGTATTCAAGCTTTGCTGGTGTCATTAATTTGAACACAGGCTTGTGAGCAAGCACATGCCACGCCAAGATGCTGAAGGGAATGCCCTGAATGAATTTCCCTCCCAGCATCAGTTCCTGGACACGTTTCATTACCTGGGGTCCAGGGTTTAAGATATGAGCTCTCCCTGGTTGTGCTCATGTATGTTTTCAAGACATAGGGGATGAAAGCACAGATAGAGGTAGGCCTAGTGGTCAATAAGGAACATACCCGAGCACTGGGACTGCCCTCCAGTTCCTGTTAAAGCTCATGATGACATCCATCTCCTTTTCAGACAGTTCAAAGTCAAACACCTAGCAGGGGGAAAAAATGCCCCAAACCCCAACAAAGCCTTTTTACTTAGGTTCACGAGTGTGAGTAGCTACTAAGTGTGCTTCATGCATTTATGACTTGAGTTAGGAACATACTGCATCCACACTAAGCATAGTTAAGAAGTGTTCTTATTTCTCAGCCAAATACCAATTTACCCTTGAAGTAAATCAAGACAGTCCTTTTCTCTCCGAGGTGCTGTTCATAGCAATGTCTTACAGTCAGTTCTGGGTGGCTGAATGCAGCACCACCGCAGTTTCTGCTGTAACACCATAGAAGACTTTAAGGTGCTAAGGATGGATTACTTGATGCATCACAGATACTGGAACTAGCAGTAAATATTTCTGCTACAACAGAGGAGTACTGGGTACCAACTGCACACAGTTCTCAGTTAATCAATCATGTAAGAATTCTTGCCAGTTCATAGGAGAAATAGGCAGCATGAATTGAAGGTAGCACAGAGACGTTATCACCTAAGATGCCATGCGTTACGAGTAAGCATCCAGCTGAACCTCCCTGCCAAGGGGAACCAGAGCCTCAGAGACATAAATTATAACTGGTCTGGTGTTTGAAAGCTGTTCCTTTACACCCTAAAGAGGGGCTCACTAAGCATCTCCCAGAGGGGAGATCTAAAACGGGGATTCCCACTCCAGGGCAGCAGAGCTCAGACCACCCCGGTGTAACCCATTTCTCTCCTGGCAAAAACATAATGCTTTTCCCCAGAGAAACAGTGCGGATGGTTAGGTAGTGCTGAGCTCCTGTCTTTATATCTCTGTGCTGCCCTTTCAATGCTGCTTAGAAACATGGAAGAGACATGGGTGTGGGTGCCTATTCTGTGTAAAAAGGTAGGAGCAGTCCCAACGGAAACTTTACCTTGATGTTTTCCTCAACACGCTGTGGTTTGTCAGACTTGGGAATGACAATCACATCTCTTTGGATAAGAAACCGGATCAGAATCTGGGAAAAGGCAAGGAGGAGCATGAACACAGGGGTACCAACAAATCTGTTCAAATGTATTTTTGTGTTCTCTTGCCCCTTTTTTATGCCCCCCCCCCCCCCTTGCACAAATTAATTTCTTTGTCTACAACCACATTCACTCTTTCAAAGACTCTACTAGTTTGCACACAGGGGTTTGATGTGCCAGCATTTGCATTCAGTCTACTGACAAACTATAATTGTTTCTAGCCTATGTTGTTTCTACATATTGGCTTCTCCAAGATTTGTTTTGTTTTCATTTTGGGTGTGTGTATGGGAAATGATGATGCTTCTGGTTTGCATTATATATGTGGTCAGACCAAATGAGCATAACAATACTGCAGATTATTTTGGGCTCACAGGTAAGTACCTCGCCCAGGTTAAGCTTTTTGAAGTCCTTAAAAGGAAAAACATATTTATTTATATTTATAGATTTCAAAATCTGTGTTGTCCCCCCTTTCAAAAGAGGACTGTTATATACAGTTTTGTATCCTGCTCTGCCCATCTTAAAATACGACAGTGTTTGATTGCTTGTGAACATGTTGGTTTGTCTGAAGCGCAGTTTCTGTACAACCTGGGCATGAACTCATTTGTGTTACCAAGCAACTGATAAAGAGAAAAAACCCTCGAATAATCAAGCAGCTTTCAATGATTCTTCATGAACATGAGCAAACAGGGAGCAATCAAGTAAGTCCACAAGTTACAGGACTTCTCTGAAGAACAGCTTAGCTAGTAAAAGAACTAACAAGTTGGCTTGATGATTTGTAAGTAAATCTCAGAGGAGAGGGGTTCTCCAGGAGCAAGCACTTCTCTCTGGGAGCAGAGGAAACGTCCCTAGGAAGGTGAACACCAAAGGTAAGCATGTATCACTGCTGATCAGCTCCCGCTGCCGCCCAAAACTCAGTACTCAAGACCGCTTAGAAAATACCAGCATTCATATAAATTATCAGGTAATAACTGGGGCAGTATCAAGAGTCAAGTGCAGTTCAGCCCCCCTATGCTGTATCTCTAGAGAAGGCCACATCTGCTAAGGCTAGCTACGGGCCTGTGAAAATGTCTGAGGAGGAGGAATAGTTTGCCTTGACAACCCCACTTACCTGGGCAGGGGTTTTATGATGTCTAACTGCAATCTCTTTAATCCTGGGATCATCCAGTAGCACAGGTTCCCCTGGCTTGGCCCTATTAAAAACAAAAGCTAGGATATTGATGGCAGTTAACAGCTTCCCTGCAGGAATCCTGGCATTTTGCATGAAATAATCTGCAACAAAACAACAGCACTTTTCTCAGTGTACGTCATCTGCCTCAAAGATTCAAGTTGCAAATGCATTGTTTCGAGTGCAGAGAGGCTGCAATGCTTTCTTACCTGCCGTGCTTTCTTACCAGGGGCGGTTAGGAGAGCCAAGGGGGCTGTACGCAGTCACAGCAATCCCTTTGGATTGACAGTACTTGATCAACTTTTCCTGGGTTAGGTATGGATGACATTCAATCTGCAAACACAGAAACATGGTTGATACAGAAGCAAACTGCACTGGGCTCCAGAGCGTGACATTTTAATTCCTCTTGGGTCACAGAAAATGTGAAAAGACTCCCAATATCATGACTAAAATCTATCTTACAAAAAACGTATTAACGTCACAGCAGTATCTAGAGGCCTAGCACAGTGAATAGGGCTTCATCATGCTACATATTAAGACAGTGCGAAATAGATGAGAAGAGTGAAAGTGCCATCTGTGTTGGAATCGGGGAAAAATCAGTTTTCCTGGACTAGTGCAGAGCAGGATTGCATCTTCAGAGGGGCAGCTCAGAATACCTGAAGTTTAGTTTCTGCTCCAAGTCACCCAACCTCTCCTCAAGTTGTCTCTCAGATTCCTGAACTAGCCTGGGGAGATGAACTTCCCTAGGTTAGCTCAGATCACGTTGTGACCTGCCATTCAGACAAGATGTCCTTTAACTGGACATGGGAGCCTACAGGGGGATGCTGCTCAACTTGCCACAAGCCATAGTGTGACCACAGGGGTACGTCTACATTGCATAACATGGCACCATGCACATACTCAGCTGTTTCTAAATACTATAGTTTTGCTACCAAGCATGGTGACATGAAATCTATGTGCAGTAGTTTATTTAGACCTAAGCTAGATTAGGCAACTACTGTTATGACTGTGTGGCACAGGCACACCCATGGAGAAGCAAGCTAGAGTCAAAGACTGAAGTTCTTTATAAACTGCTGAAGTTGGTATGGCTTTTAATGTGGGGGTAGTTGGGTTCATCCCCACCAGAACTTTATAAACCCCAATAAAAATACTTCCAAGTCCTATGTTCCCCTTGTGCTAGGCCTGGCCAGTGCACATGCTAGCCCCAAGCCCAGCACCGCAGTACAGGCGGCACTACACCTGCACAGGACCCAGTGTGGGCATTTCCCTGGATATTCTCAAGCTGGCAGAGATGGACATTCAGCACTCTCGGCCAAGCGCAAAGTCGTTGCATATGGAAGAAAGGTCTCAACACCTCTACTGTCCTGGTGCTTTCATTCATGAAGTATGTGGTGAGAATTTGTATATAATTGTATCCTTCAACCCTCCTTTATAGAAAGGAGTTCAGTGAAATGGCTTACATTGAAAAATAAAAAAATCCAGTGAATGGCTTTGAGCATTCCTGTACATTCCCATGCCTGTGCAGTAGCTCGTGGCAGAGGTTTTGCTGGTTATCCAGGGCTGGAAGAAATAGGCCATGGCAACTTCAGCTGTGACATCCAAGTCCAAGCAGTACTTTGGAGTATGAAAGAGGAGGTGTAGCAGAAAGTTGCAAAGTCACGGGTATTTTTGCTGTTTTCCAACGTCTAAAAATGAAATATTCTCATCTGTTTCATATTACTGTGATATGTAGAATCCACACTGATTTGTATGATATTGCTCTCAAATCTCCACTGCATTATATACACACAAGCCTAACAAAAGTTTTTCTGCTGAGATACCTGTCAGCTAAAAACCATCAAGACTGACACCACACCAAAGCCTTGCATTATCACAGGCAGCACTGATCTGAAGGGTCTTTCAGACAACCAGAGATACCTAGTGCTTTGCGAGATCTTTTCATGGCACCAAAAATATTTAAAGGTCATGGCAAAAGTCAGTTTTAGAGCTGAAGTATAGTACAAATGTATTTAGGAATATTCCAAGGTTAGCTGACATCAGTAGAAATAAAAGTCTTACTTGATTATTTACTGGCTTGTATTTCAGTCCCGGCTTGTTTAAGATTCTCTCAATCTGCTCATGGTTAAAGTTGGAAATACCAATGGCTTTTACCAGACCGCAGTCCACCAGCTCTTCCATGGCCTAACGAGTAAGGACAACCAATGTATGTTACGAGGTGGTATTGCTGTCAACTATCACTAGCTTTAGGGAAATAAAATAGCGTAAACCAGCAAACAACTCACACTAGATTAAATAACTATCTGAAATAATATAAAAAATAATCTTTACAACTTGTACTATCTGTATCTGCTTTATATGTCCCATTGCAGATGGGAAAGTAATATAAGAAGAATGGCTTGGCCAACCTTTTTGTAGTGGAAAGCAAAGTTCTTTTACTTTGGCTTCTTTGGGGGTCATTTTACCAGAGATAAAAACCCAAGGAACACCCTTCCACCTCCTCCCCTGCCTGCACACTACCTCTTTAGTTGGAAGAATACAGCCAAGGATGCTACCTGAAACTCAATTACCTGCAAATACTTTCTTGCATCTGTAATCTGATATTGTAGAAAAACCTTAATTCCCAGAGCTGCAGCACCATGGAGGTGCAGGTAGTAAAAGCAGACCTTGAATCCTCTCAGTCCATGAGGAAAAAGAGGACTGAAGGACAGCCTGTGATGCTGATGCCCAATGCTGAAAAGTGTGAGAATTCCCTATCTGTGTGAAACACCCAGTAAAGTAACAGCCACATCTGGATTAATCTATGCTTTGGTTCTATAATTATGTGGATTCAAATATTATTTTAGTGACAGCACCTACAGTATTGTGTTGATAGCTTCCTCCCCTTTAGTCTTAAAACATTCCCCTCTTGCTCCCCAAAACAAGAAGTAGCAGCAGCCTTGCTTGTTCTGGTCACAAAATACAATGTTGTGACTATCCTCTGCACCCAAACCTATCCCTTCATTTCATCTTGCACACAGATCTCTGCTCCATCTTTAGTGCTGACACCGGCTCTAAAGAACAAACACTAACTTACCTCCCATGTGTCCAGAAAATCTGTGTCACTGGGGATGATCATACCCTTGTCATCCACAGGATGCAGCTCTTCACCAGCCTGTTATTTCAAGGCAGATAATACACAGACTTTTTTTTAAGAGTCGAATTTCCTGCTGTTTACTAGCACTTCTGACTGGATTTATAGGCAGCAAGCTAGCAGGTTATTTAAACATAACTGGAAATTATGCATGTTCATTAGTATTCTCTTTTGGACAAGGGCCATACTTCTAGAAATTAATCACTGCGTGCCAAAAGTGGGGATTATTAACAGAAGGGAACAGATGTCCCCCCTCACCACCTTTATTCTAGGGTTTATTTTACACAGGTGTAGGCTGGGGGGGAAAAGAGGCATGTTCCTTCCATGCTGTGCTTCATTTTTCACCGTTCGTTGGTCCACATCAAGCCAACATTTTCAAAACTCAAGATGTCCACAATGTTCTGGCCCAGCAGGCAGCCACAATCCTGGACTGCACCATCCTGTGTTCAGTTATAGTTTCCCTGAAGACCCAGGGGCTCTTCAGCAGCGTTCACGGCTTTGACTGCCTTACTCCAACAGCCAGATTCACATGCTAAAACATACCACTACTAGTTAAGGGACTGAGTGCTTGCTACCACCAAATTCAAATGAACTACAGCATATCCCAGCTGCACAATGAAGACAGTCACAGCGCAGATAAGAGAATGCACCATGTTTCTAGCCAGGTAAGGAAAAGAAGGATGTAGAGCAGGACTACCTTGAATCCCATAGGGAAGTGTATCAGGTAGAGGTCAAGGTAGTCTAGTTGCAGCGCAGTGAGGCTCTTCTTGCATGCTACCTTAACCAAGGATCTCTCATGAAACGTGTTCCACAACTGTGGGAAGAAACCAAGCCCAACTTTTACTATACAGCTTCCATGGTTCAGACCAAGGGACAGAAACTTCTCCCTTGGCAGTCTGGGAGGACCAATTCCCTCCACACCCCCTCAGTGCACGCTGAAGACAATGATGCCAATATTTTAATGATAAGGTAGGACAAACATACCACAAATAGAGGAGTCAGTCATGAAGGTGAATGGTCAGTATTCCTACTCATGAAAAGAGATTCTCAGAAATAAATTTAACACTCTGCCAGATATATTTGACAAAGCAGAGCTGTCAATGTCAAAATTCTTTTTTTTTCCAGCCTAAGTTTTGAGTCTTGAGCAGCTCAAAGCTACCCCCCTCCTGTCCCTTTTAACTGGCCACAGTTAGCAATTTTACTTCGCTTTTGAAATGAAAATTCAAGTCATTTAAATAGAAGAACTTGTAAGTATAGTTCAAATTAAAACCTGTTCTTTAACAAAAAGAAAGAGTATGTGAAAAAGCTTAGTTATACTCAATGTTTTCTGGCTTTGCTGGTGAAAAACCCAAGGCCTAAGTTTTTTAGTTGAAGTGTTTTTACTTTTTGGTAAAGAGCATTGCTGACACAAGCGGATGAGATAACAGCAGGGAGAAAATACACATAATATACTTCAGACTGAAGTCCCCTGCTTTAATTTCTATTCCCTTTCAGGCTTACATTTTGTACGTGACACCACTTTCACACGCCAAGCACACCGGTAAGCTGCACAGCACCTTTGAATTCAGACAACTATCTTGTCTTTTTTTTTTCTAATCTCTCTAAGGTGTGTGCAAATGAACCTTCAGTGTAATTGACTTAATAGATGCAAGGAAATTATTAGATCAGCAGCAGCCATGCTACCTTTCCAAACTTGTCCATGGTCCCTGACAGAGCTCAGTCTGAACTGCAAATAAAGAATGGCATTTATAACACACAAGACAACTGTGAAGTGAGTGTCAGAGAAGGGAATAGGTCCTTATGTTACTTGACAGATGGAACAAGAGTTTCCCTTTGAGAAAAATTAAATGCCCCCAAAATCCTGTGGCCCTGTACCTTTGTGACAATGAAGAGTTCTTCCCGTTTCACAGCCCCCTCCTTGATCTTCTGCCGGATTGCATTGCCTATTTCATTTTCATTCTGATAGAAATAGGCACAGTCAAAGAGGCGGTAGCCGGTATCAATAGCAAACTTCACCACCTCTTCCACCTTTCCTGGAGGAGCCTGAAAGCAAACACAGTCAAACCAGGAACTCTTCCAAGACCTTCTGCCAGCACTTGCTGCTGTGATAGCTCCACAAAGTCACCATTTCCAGCTGCTGCTGCTGCAGTTCCCTTGTCACCTGCATTTAAACCGAGCTTCCACTTTCCAGGGAAACAGCGGTTTTGTAGGGAAAGGGCACAGAGCAGAAAGGAGCCAGTTTCTGCAACACACTTTGACTCTGCCCTTTCCAGCAGCGCAATGCCCACCGCCATCCCCCCTCCCTGCTCTCAGAGCCGCCCAAGCGGTGTGCCCGCTCACCCCCGGCCCTTCCCACAGACCGCTCAGCGCCGCGGGGCGGCCGCATCCCAGGACCGCTGCTGCGACCGCCGGGCCGGGCAGCCTTGCGCAACCTGGTGTTGGTTCTTTTTTTTCGTTGGGTTCTTGTTATGCGTCCCCTCCTTTAATTTTTTTTTTTTTTTTGCTTGTTTGTATTTTTTCCCCTCCCTCTACCTTCCTTAGCCCCTGTTTTGGTTGTTTGGTGGTTTGTTTTTTTTTTTTGGAGGGGGGTTTCCGTTTTTCCTTTGCTTCTTGCTCCCAGAGCCCTCTTCTCCCCACCCCCCCCCGCCCCCGCCGCCTGGCAGCCGGCCGGGTTACACAAGCGAGACCGCCCGCCCGGCCCCACGCAGGACGCGGCTGCCGGCGCCGCCGCAGCCCCGGCTTCGGTCGCGGCTCTTCCCCTCCCGCTCCCCTTCCGTCTTCACAGCGCCCGCCGGCCCGCCCGGTACCTGCCAAGTGCCCAGCCCCAGGGCTGGCATCTTCATCTTGTTGCTCAGCTCTACGAAGGGGCTCGCCATGGCGCTGCTGTCCCAGTGCCCGCCCGCGGCGGCCCGAGGGCGCTTTAAGGCGCCGGCCCGCCCCGCCTCGGCCCCCGCCCGCCGCCCCGCACCTCCCTGCCGGTCCCTCCCGGCCCCCCCCGCACCTCCCTCCCGGTCCCTCCCGGGCCGCCTCGCACTTCCCTCCCGGCCCCCCCCGCACCTCCCTGCCGGTCCCTCCCGGGCCCCCCCTGCACCTCCCGCTCGGTCCGTCCCGCCGCCCCGCACCTCCCTGCCGGTCCGTCCCGCCGCCCCGCACCTCCCTGCCGGCCCCGCCGCGGTGCCCGCCGTGTGAGGCATGGCTGCCCGTGAGTCTGAGGTGCTGGCCGGCTGCAGAGGCCTGGCGCTGCGGAGATCTGCCTGGTTGGTGCTTTGTTCCGGGGTTGAGCAAACTAAACCCGAATGCCTTAGTGATGGACCGGGCAGTTCTGCGGGGAGAGAATTGCTGCGTGGGGCAGTGGGTGTCCGAGGTGTCGATGAGTTGCCAGGGGTGTTGATGGCTGTCCTGTTACTCTCAAGTTGTGACAAATGGACTGAAATGTCCATCTTTTACCCTAGAAAATACTAGGCTCACCTGCTGTTTGCAGAGGAATTCGTTAAAAAAGGAATGTGGTCTTACCTTTACATAGATTCCACATTCCCTGTCCTTGCAGGGGGGTGAGCTCCCATCGTGCTCCCCACAGGACGGTCGTGTCAGTCTGTGTGAAGGCATCAGTCCCCTGTGCTCAATCGAAATGTCAGCCAGCATCAGTAGAGAGCTGGAGGCTGCAAAAGGGATTTGTGATCCCAGCTTCTCTGCAAGTAGTGCTTTAGTACAAATAACCCCTCTGCTTTTTATTTGGGGTCAAAATGCACTCAGAGAGCTGACACTTAAAATCTGTGGGACGTTTTATAGGAACAGAGTGCCTCAGAAATCAAGAGCTGGGGGCCTGAGAGGTCCTTAACTGACAGTTGTCTCAAGGAAAAGGTGTTTCACATTAGGAATCTTGATGTAATCTCCACAACCTCCCCTCAGGCATCTCACATATCACAGAGCCTGGGCTTTGTGTTTCTTAGAGTAAGGAGTCTCTGTTTCTTGAGTCTTCTTTTTTCTTCTGCTTATATTGCTGTAAACTCCTCCTTGCTCGCTATTGACCCCTGACTACCAGTTTACATGTTGTACAAGTTCCACAGGTATCGTCTTGTCAGTTGTACAGTATGAGAATCAAGTATTTTATGCTTGGACTGGTAACATTTCATATTGAAATACAGAGGCAATTGTACATTGTTGTGCCACTAGTGCATTCTAACCACAATGTTTGATGTGATCTGTTAAAATGTTTGTACACTTGCATTATTTAATCTGCTTTTACAGGACAGTATTTTCAGTTGATTGGCAGGTTCATGTTGTGAGTATATATTTGAACAAAACCTCTTCCTGCTCTCATGGGCCTGGTTTATAAGCTCCATTCATTGGCTTAACCAAGCTTTATTGTCATCTTTCTGCTGCCTTGGATGTCATCACCCTTTGCAGAATGAAAAGGATGCCAAATTGATGTGAAGCAGAGAGAAAGAAGCAAAATGGAGGCAGGGAAACAAAACTGTCAAACTGGCATGACAACTCCAGTATGCTTAAACTAGAGTGAAGAGAGGAAGTCTCTTCTAGTGAAAACAAATACGAAAAAAGCCACCAAACTAACCCCTCAAAAAAGAAAAAAACCCAAAGCTACTGCAAGAGGTGTGAAGAATTTGACAGAAAAGAGAGAGCAAGATCTATAGAAAAAAACCCAGAAACAGATCTGTAGAGATTTTATAAAATCAATAACGGTGCATTGATTTTAAGGCCAGAAATGATCACGCTGCTCTTCTGTACTGACCTCTGATTATACTGACAAGCTTTTACACCAACCCTGTGACATACACCTATTGCTTAAATTCTTATTAAGGAAGCTTGGGTGCTACAGCAATAGGAGCTGACTAAAATCATGTAAAGAACAGAATAGAAAATGTTGAGATTGAGCTACAGCTTGCCTTTAATTACATCAAATCTTGGTCTGAAAGGTATAAAAAACAACCATAATTGTGCCCCCCCCCCCCCTTTTTTTTTTCTAACCAGGTGCCTAGACAGAGTCTTCAACAATTTTCCTCCCTCTGAACCTTTCTTCTAAGACCTTAATTATCTTGTAATTACTTTCCTAGGGGCCAGGGAGGAGCGGGGAAACATTTTGGCAACTCAGCCACAGCAAGGGCTGGCAGAGGATATCTGGGAAGGACGCAGTTATGTGTACATGCTTTTCTGTTTAGGCGTTTTATTTCCCTGAACTAACACTAAGGAGCCTGTCACACATGTCTCCTCCTGCAGAGACAACCAGGAAGCCACATGCGGTAAGGAAAGGGAACAGGAAATGTGTTCGGGGTGTGGGTTTGGGTTGGGTTTGTTTGAAGAAAGATGTGGAGAGTCAGTTGTGTTAGAGAAGAAATGTAAAGGGTGGTGCAACACCGTTTCAACGTATTGTTTGCAACAATAATGAAATGGCAAATATGAAATAATGAATACCAGGAGGGTAGGTTTTGCCATTTGTATTTTAATAAAACCTGGGGTTTTTTTCTGTGAGTCTAAAAGCCTACTGGGCATCTTTGCAGAATTCAGTATGGTTGAAGGTTGAGACATAGCCACAGAATCACAGAAGGGTGAGGTTGGAAGGGACCTCTAGAAGTCATCATGTCCAACTCCCCTGCTCACGCAGGGCCACCTGGAGCAGGTTGTCCAGAACCGTGTCTAGATGGCTTTTGAATATCTCCACGGAGGGAGACACCACAACCTGTCTGGGAAACCTGTGCCAGTGCTTAGTCACCTCACAGTAGAATAGTGTTTCCCAGTGTTCAGAGGGATCTTCCTCTGTTTGAGTTTGTGCCCGTTGCCTCTCCTCATGTCACCAGGCGCCACTGAAAAAGCCTGGCTCAGTCCTCTTTGCACCTTCCCTTCAGGTATTTATGTACATCCATGAGATCTCACCCCACCCCGGAGCCGCCTGTTCTCCAGGCTAAAAAGCCTCAGCTCCTTCAGCCTCGAGTCCCTGAACGCTCACCTCAGCCTGCCTCTGTGCTTCAGCTGAGTCACGTCCCCGTCCCACCTGGGCCGCCTGGCCCCGCTCGCCCGCAGGCTGCAGCGTGTGGAGGCAAGCAGGGGCTCACCCACCCCACGGGAACGGCAACACGGCGGCGCCGTTGGTGTGGCTGTCACTTCACGGGGTGCTCACCAGCAACTGGTTTTGAGCTTGTTTGCCAGGAAAATGGCTGCCGCAGTCCTTTGTGGCCGGCGCTTCAGCTGTGATTTTGGCAGGCAGGAGCTTTGCGCTCATTTGGAAATAATGAGTATGTTTTGCTAAACATACTCGACATAGACAAGAAGCAGCCTGTTGCAAATGGATGAAAAGCTCAACATGGCCTGGCAATGTGCACTTGCAGCCCAGAGAGCCAAATGTGCCCTGGGCTGCATCAAAAGCACTGTGGCCAGCAGGCTGAGGGAGGAGATTCTCTCTACTCTGCTCTCATGGATCCCACCTGAAGTACTGTGTTCAGCTCTGGGGCCCCCAACATAAGAAGGACACGGAGCTGTCAGACTGAATCCAAAGGAGGCCCACAAAGATGATCAGGAGGCTGGAGCACCTCTCCTACAAAGACAGGGGTTGTTCAGCCTTGAAAAGAGAAGGCTCTGGGGAGACCTTAGAGCACCTTCCAGTGCCTAAAGGAAGTCTACAAGGAAGCTGGAGAGGGACCTTTTACAAGGGCACGTAGTGATAGAACAAGGGGGAATGGTTTTAAGCTGAAAGAGGGTAGATTTAGCTTAGGTATAAAGGAAGAAATTCTCCACTGTGAGGGTGGTGAGACACAGGAACAGGTTGCCCAGAGAAGCTGTGGATGCCCCATCCCTGGAAGCGCTCAAGGCCAGGTTGGATGGGGCTTTGAGCAACCTGGTCTAGTGGAAGGTGTCCCTGCCCATGGCAGGGGGGTTGGAACTAGCTGATCTTTAATGTCCCTTCCAAACCAAATGATTCTATGGCTCATTCTAAATCCCTTCTCCTGCAGCAAGCATGGGGAGCAGCAGCCATGGACCTTGACAGCACGTTTCCTTCTGCCATTCTGTGTCCATGCTGTTTGCATAGGAATTTAACATTGCTGAGCCCTTCCCTGTGCTGGTTGGGAGTTTCCTTTGAGCAGCTTTGTGATGCAGCCTGTGAGGTGTTTTGGGGTGTCTGGAGGATACCTAGAGAACAATTAAGTAGTGAGCAGTTCTTTCTATCCTCTCCCCATGTAAGATTCATCTCTTTCTGGTGTGTGTTCAGAGACATCTGGAGGAGGTTGGCCTGTGGCTATGAAGGAGATGGTAATGTAGTTTTTTGTGTGGTTTAGGCCATCTGTTGCATTGCTTTAAGGAGAGCCTGAGCTGTATGGAGGCAGGTGGAGCGGGTCTGTCTGTCATGGTGCTTCGGTGGCTGGGGCATACTAAAGGGGCTGCAGGGATGTGCTGGACACCACCTGGTGCTGGGGATATTGCAGCAAGACAGGTCTCTGGGGAGAAGCAGGGTCTGGCCAGCAGCTAGTCAGGCCTTGGAAGGTGATGAAAAGTGCTTCCTAGGGATGAAGGCACAAAGTCTAATGTAACTCAGAAAGCTACCGAGGTGGCAGGGAGTGGCATAAACTTGTCTATAAAGCCTTTACACTTCTGTTCTACCTAATTGCCTTATCTCTATAGAAGAAGATAAATATTGTTGTAAATACCTTAATAAAACCTGTCTATATGGGCATCTAAAAGCCTTCCAGGCTTTTTTCAATGCTCTGTATGGGTGAAGATCAAGTCACCTCTGTCTCGGTGCTTGAGCTGAGTCACATGGTTCCCTAAAGCCTGGGCATCCTGGCATCCCTCCCGGTGCACCCAGCCCTGTGCATCCTGAAACCGCAGCCTGTGGGTGCAGGCATGGCAAATTTGGCAGTGGTGCTCAAAGTGTGGCTGCCACCTTGCTGGATGTGACTGTTTTGCAGGTGGCAGTCAGTAGAGCCAAATCACTGCCCTTCTATGTTACACCCTGACACTCCCATCTTCATTGTGTTTTTGAATTGTTTTCTACTCTCAGCCTGTCTTTAAAAACAAAAGCAAACAAATGCTGATAACTCATAGCAGGAAATGTCTACTCTAACTGAAACAGAACTAATTCCATCAATCTTATTTGCACCATGTCATGTGCAATGCCAGTGTGAAGCGGCACATCACTGGCGATGAAAGTCAGGTATGTGAGACAGACATACCTAAAGTGCTTTGATTGATTCTTGGCTCCTTGAGTCCAATGATCAGCACAAAAGTTTAGCAGCAAATCATAGATTTCAGCTGCCTTTGGTACCAGCCAAAGCTGCAAGACACCAGTTTTACCAACACTGAAGTGAAACTTTTCACCAAAACTCTTAAGACCACGGTTAGAAAGTCATTGGATCTGAATCACCAGAGCTCCACTGATTCCCAAGCCAAGTATGCCATGTTCCTCCAGAAGTGTGTACTTAACTGTGTGAAGAAGAGCCTTCTGTTGAATCCTGTGAAGGTTCGAGTTCAACAGCTGTACAGTCTGACTGCTGCCTATTCCTCGCTTTTAGGGCCCTTCCTCTCTTCCTTTCCTCCTTTAAATTTTGGAGCTCCTCCATTGCAGTTCACTTTAGAAAAGAGCTGAGGCAGCATCTTCGCTCCAGATAAATACCTTGACAGCTCCGATTGTCTGAGCTAGGCATATGAAGGAGACAGCAGTGGCTGGTCGTGGAGGAGAGAGTAGGAATGCTGTGGTCGGTGGGGAAGTGTGCTGGTGTGTCAGCAATCCAGTTCGCACTGTGGAGCGTTGATAGTGATTATCAGATACCTGTCAGCTCAGCCTCATGCAGATATTTCTGAATATGAACAATCAGATATGCCTGGGTGGCATTCAACAAATTACCTGAGAAGGTATTTACATGTAGTACCTAGAAGTAATTGATTTTTAAATGGCTTAGATGATGGCTCATCTGAGTTAACCACATTTATGTAAACAGAGTTGTTTGCTTTTATTACACTGTTATACTCAATTTAAATTTTTATTTTCTTGTTCTATAGACTTTTTTTTACACCAGACTTTCCTAGACTCTTAAACATGGTTAGCATTTGAGTAAAGAGGAAGGGTCCTGTAACTCTCTGCAGATCTACTTCCAACTGCAATTTTACAATCTCATTTGGCAAGAGAGGACAACGATGTTCTGAAGTCAATTCAGGATAGGTATTATGACAATTTCATTTTCTTTTACTCAAGAAATCAAATTATTAACAAAGCTGGACCATGCTAACAATCCCATTACACAGAACTCACCTTTTAAATAGCTTTAGGAAGAACAGCCAACTTCACCATGTTTTAAGTGAAGAGATAAAAACTGGGATTTTTTTCTAAGGAAATTATTTTGCTTGGCCACAGTGAGTGGCTTTATGCTTCTTTTGTCAGAAGTATAAAAAAGCTTGAAAAACTCTCTGCTGTTATGAAGGAATGAAGATCACAGGCCCTACCTTTCCCCAGATCGTTGGTAGGAGATTCTGCCATTCTTCTTCAAATTGTTTGTAATTTATTCTTGATCTTTAAGCTATTTCTTTAGCTGGAGATACGTTCAAACCTTCCTAATGTATTTATGTGGCCCCTGTAGCATATTAGGATTACCTGGGTATCAACTGTGTACTCTTAAAAAGAAGGTATTACATTTCTAGGTCTTTTGGTTGTGAAAACTAAATTGCAGTATTTACACCTAGTTCGTCTTATCTTCTAAGTTTTCTGTGCCTGAAAGTCATAAAAATTGGATTCTTCCTTACCCTGATAATCTATAAAGCCTGATAACAGCATTTAAGAGAATGCTTTATTGCTGATCTTTAGTAAATAGGGAAGAAAGTGGAAGCCTAACTGGTAGGAAAACCAAGGGAAGACAGGAATGGCTTCTTTGTAGGAGGTGCAGGGTATGAGATTAGACATGCAAAATGAGAGAAGCAGAGAGAATGGAGAGAGGTAAGGAAAGTAGGGAGGTCATACTTTTAAATGTAAATACGTTTTTCATCTGATTACCACTGAAGGCAACAAAGTACTTTAAAAATAAAAAAATCGAAAGTGCAGTTACTCTTAAAGATCATCATGTTTTATCATAGATCTTTTGCTGACATTGTTTTCTTATTTATGTCAATGGAGGTTTCAAAATCAATTGAAAGCAGTTGTCTGTTTTAGATACACATTGAAGTAATCGGGAGAAGTGGTATACAATCTTTCCCTGGAATACACTTGACACTGGTCCAATGTGTCTTTTCATCACAAATTTTTAGCATCAGTCACTGACTTTGTATTTGCTGCAGTGTAACATGTAGTAGGGCAGATGTATCAGACAAGAGTGCGCTGGTAATATATAACTGATTTTACCAAATTCATCAAACTCACTTTCATCTTAAATACAATATTATTTATTTTGCTCTTTTATCAGCCACTGTCAAGATTTTTCTCTTTTAATATTTTAAAGGACATCTCCCTTTTGAAGAGATAAAGTTCACACTCCATTGATTTAATTTCTTATATCTGTTTATATTGATTTTTGTGCTAGTGTATTAGATTGAATGATTTTTACACAGTGAATTTTCATTGCATGATTACACTCATATATTTGTTAACTTCCAATATTGACTCCTTTTTTTTAGAATATCGTTCCAAAGTGACATGGGAAAAGGTGTGCTTTACCTGAAATAATCTTATCTCTACCAGAAATTGTGTGATTGCTGCAGTTTTTATGGTCTTGCCATGTATGGTCAAAAGTGTCTCATACAGAGAAGTATGAAGAATATGAACTAGTATGTGAAGGAGAAAGACTGTCTAACAATATATAGTGAAGTACAAGGTGATTATATTTAGGTGAAGCTAAATATGTTGTAGGTTTTGGTCATTTAAAACCCCTTTCTTCTAATATTTCCAAGTAGTGAACCAAAGAACTTTGCCTAAAGGCCTGTGGTCACTGCAAGCACCCTGAAGCCAGTTAGCAGGGTAGTGCTCTGTGCTCAGCTGGAGTGCGAAGGGAAAAATAAATATCATATATGGCTTGAATCTTGAAGGGGAGCACTCAGGAAGGTCTGAAAGGGGCAAAACAGCCATTCCCACATAAGTGCAGCACCCATAAATAACGGATTAAAAAACCCTACAAAATCTGCTGTTGCTGGAACTGGAAGTTATGCCTGTAGCTACGTATTTTATTACAGGATGGGTATATTTGTAGTTTCTTTGTATCTTCCTGGACCTGCAGAGGGTGCAAAATCCCCACGTAACATGGCTCTAAAGAAGCTGAATTACTTCTTCGTTCTCCTTATATGTTGTGCTTTTCTGGTAGCTTGTAGGAACACTTCACCAGCAGCAAGATTCTCGTTGGATGCTTAATGGTAGAAAAAGTGGAGATAAAAACATTTATTGTTGCAAGTAGGGTTGTTGCCATTTCATTTGCAGAAATATTTTATTCTTCAATGTCTAAGCCTACTGTCTCAGCCACTGTCTCTAGCCTTGTGTTATTCAGTCCGTTATCATCTTATCTCTTTCCCTAATTATATGATTTCTCTGTGTTGTCTCCATTTTTATTCTTTTTCTCCAGCCTTTAATTTTAATGTCTGTATTTTTTCTGGCTAACAGCTTCTGTTTGAATGCTTGCTTTCAGTTCTGAACTGTTTCATGCACACCATGAACATAGTGGAGATAAATGGCCAGCTACAGGGCTTTGGCTACACATTTTATTTTCATGTGATCTCAACAGTACATAGAATAATATCTGAGACATTATTATGATTTTACTTCATTGATTTTCACTGATTTAGCAGAGGTCTTCAATGTGAGAAAGTGTGAAGCCAATGATTATGGGGAAAACTTCTTTTAAAGTTTTGGGGTTCCTGAGATAAAGCTTATCCGCTAGCAAAGAAAGCCATTCTCTTCTGCAAACTGAAACAAATGCTAAGGTACCATTCAATTAGAGCAGTATTATTAGGAAAAAAACCCCTCAAACTTAAAATACTTGGCAAGGGACATGCAGGAAAGGTTTTAGAGTATGGTGGTAAAACTTGCCTAACTTTCCATTGTCATAATAAGTTTTGTTGTGTGGTTTTTTTTGTTGTTGTTGTTTTGATTTTGTTTTTTACTTTATAGTTGGCTCCATTCCAGCTCTGAAAGAGCTAGGTTACAACAGGGTTGGATATACAGCAGCCTTTCAGATTGCTAGGATTTACATGATAGAGCTTTACATAGGAATGAATGGACATTTAAACTGAGTCTTAAAATATCCCTGTACAGGGTCAAGGACAGACTTATGTGCGTATTTTTTCAAACAAATCACATTAGTTTTCTGGCTGTAACAAAAACCTCTTTTGCAATGACCTGCTTGTATGTCATCTTCGGGCCGATGGAAAAATATCAACATGGATGTCAAAAGGTAAAATGAGTATCCTAAGGCCCTGCACAGTTCATGTTCGGCGTGGCTGCAGATGATGGTAATACCACAGAGAGTGAAAAGACTGCCTTGAGGCTAGTCCTGATCCCACTGAAAAACAGTAGAAGCTGAGCTATTGCATTTAAGAGACAGAGCTGCATAATTTGATTTTAATAGCAAAGTGTTGGGAGATGGGGATGTTTTTTGTGTCTTTTATAAAACATATTCAGTTAACAGTTGTTTGATGTCTCTGTCAGGCTTGTGTCCTGTGGAGAGCAGTTAAGAGGTACTTTACACTTTACTGAGTAAGGGTGAACACATATTTGATGGTTTGTTTCAGCTGCTGTTTTAAGGACTGAGAAATAATTTGTTACATGCAAAGAATTATTTACCTGTCTAAGACCTGACAAAATTGTTTCTTATAAAACTATGAGTTGGTGTGAGAATACCAAACTAGCAGGAAAGTTTCATCTTGCCTCTGATACTTATCTAGTGCAAGTATTTTTGTCACTAGTTTCAAAAGTAGTTGCCTAGCATAGTATAATTTGTATTTGAAGTTTTTTAATAACTAAGTATGAACACGCAGTTTTCTAACATGAAAATGATTAATTGTAAATAAGATGTTTGATTTAAAGATACTATTAGGATAACATTGTAATAGCTGTGTTAACATCATAATGACAATCTTGTTATGTTCTTTGTAACCAAGAATCACAAGATTTAGATCTGCTAGAGAGAACACAGCTTCAGTGATATAGTTTGGTAAGGAAGAGGAGTACTACTCTTCACAAATGAAGGATTAAGGGCTTAGGGCCTATGATGTACCTATATGCAGCTTTCTTAAAAACCAGGGATATTTATCTTTGAATAATTCGGAGAAAGCTCTATGAGTAGCTGCCTGCCGCTTGTGCAGTATGGTGGCCACCTTCTAGGATCACAAAGCTGCCAGCTCCCAGTTGTAATAATATGCAATAACGTGGGCATGCAATGCAATGTCATGGAGGAAACACTAATGATACAGTTTATTGCAATCCATGGCACAGTAAGTAATAAGGTAATAGGTAATAAGGGCCTTAGGATCAGGGAATTATTTTGCAGACTTCCTTGTTCATTAATTATAGATACAGGGAAGTACATGAGAGAGCCTATATACAGTCTAGGACAACACTACAAATAATGAAGAATAAAATAGCGCCTTTAGATTTATTTATGTGCTAGGCTGAGATGGTAAGAGGATTACCTCCCTGAGCAGCACAGCATTTCTGTTGGTTTTTGGCCGGAATGGAGGTGGCAGGGGTGGCTGGTTGGAAGGGTCTGGTACAGCGCAGAAGCCTGGTGTGGACCTGCTCACAGCGGTTCATGAGGATGCAAGGGTGGTGGGATGCTGATACCTGCGCTGGATATAGCTCCAGGACATTATTTTAAGGAGAAGTTTAATGTGTGTTTATTTCAACATTGTATTAACTAATGCATAATTAAGCTCAGAGTGGTAAGAAGAAAGCCATAGGGATTATCTTTGCCCTTGGGAAACTTTTCTCTGTATGTAGGACAATTTACTGTTTCCAAATATTATCATAATGCCCTTTGGTAACAGCTCACATTTTTAGAAATCTGGCTGCAGCATTAGTTTTATTTTCCATGTGTCCTAGGGCACGATAATTGGAGGGCCTTGCCATAAGAAAAAAACAACATCAATTTTAGTCCTTTTTCTGGTGTCTTTCATTCTTTGATTTCCGTATTAAAAATGTACCATTTTAATAAAGAGACTGATAGAGCTTCATATAAAATTGACAACCTGACATGCATCAAAAGTGTAATTAGTAACAGACAAGTAAGATTTTTTAAACAAAAAAAGATATATGAGAGATTGCTGAAGAAAGGTAGAGGAAAATAAAAGTTTTATTTTGCAATCTATTCCAATTATGCTGCCTCCAAGGGACTTAATTAAGCAATGAAGCTCTTATTGCAAGAAATTATTTATAAAGCAGCAAAGTTTCTTTTCTGGTACATCGAGTGGTGTTCTTGCAATGAATTTTCCATTTGAAAAAACAGCCATTGTTTCATGTTTACTTGTGTTTATGGAGAAGAATAGGTGAGGAAGGGCCCTGAAAAGACAACTTTATGGTAAGACAGATGCTGGTGTCAGCGGAGCCCTGTTGTTATTAATGACAGCTGTAAGCACAGAGATGTAGCAGTGTGGATTGTTAAACTCATTTTTTAAAAACCCATTAACTGAAATTTGAGTAGGATGGGGCTTCTTAGGTACAGGATTTTTAAAAGATTTCTTGCCTGCGTAGTTTATAATGATGCAGAGAAGCCCCCCTAAGCTGTGAAGTTCATTTCTAGAACTGGATTTGGGCACAAACTCTCCTGGATACATGGAGGGCAGGATCTGTGGGACTCTGGTCGGTGTAAAGCACAAGATCTGGACAGGGTTTTAAACACTGCATTTCTCTGACTGGCATTGTTAAGAACTTTTTAGCTTTTGTGTTTTCCCTCCTCTATAAGCTACTCAGCACTGCATATAGGCTCTTTTGTATATGCAGATAATGTCAATTCTTACAAGGAAGTAGAATTCAGTGAGAAGCAATTTCTTCCCCGCATGCAACTTCTGGCTCCATAAAGAGAACAGTTTCAGGTTTGCTTCACACCCAGGAATAGCTGGTTTAAAAAAAAGTTTGGCTCTTTTTGTGGCAAGAAGAGCCTCTGCAATATGCCATGACCACTGGATAAACTGAAAGGATTAAATGGCTGAGAGAATGCATTTTAAAAATGACATTTCTCTGAATAAGAAGTGAAAGAAGATCTAATATTTTATAATTAGGCAAAACCAGGGAAGATTCCAACCAGGACCCTGCATTCTGAAAAATCAATGTATGGTCAGCGGAACAGGGGATCATCATTTCCAGGCATTGGCCACACGCTCCGGAGGGCAGGCGGACAGAGCAACCTTTGTCCTGTGAGGCAGAACGGCTTATGGAAAGCTGACAGAAATAGGTCAGCTTACAGCCTCCCATAGCTCAGTGTGGATAAGCCCAAGCGTAACTGAGGAGAGGGAGTACAGGCGTGCGTTTAGGAATCTCCAGTTTCCCTCTTTGAATCTGGAGCTTCCTTCCATCCTTCCTTCTGCCAGCCCGTCATTAAACAGTCTTGTTTTGCCACTTTGCTGTCTCCTCATGCTTTGACAAAGGCAAAGGAGATCACCTGATGTATTTTAGAGGTGAAGGAGTCCAGTTCAAAGCAGGACTGCCTCTTTTTCCTATAACTGCTGTGATTAGCTTCTGGCTTACAGATGTGAGAGAAAGAAACAGAAGTCTGCTACATCCCACTTTTTTTTTTTCTTTTATTTTTTTTTCTGTAAACAGCTTTTGTTGTTTGTGAAAGAAATTATATTGAAAGCTCTAGAAATCTGAAATCCTTTCAACAGCTTCAGATTAGATACATCAAGGCATTCTCAGTGTGAGCTTCCAGTTCAATCTGGTATACGACTCCTAAAATGACCTGACTAGTGTATTCCCCGGCCTGATTTCATTTGGGAACGCAACACACATGGCATGAAATAAAGCATTTTTCGGAACCTTTTATGCTGGTTTTATTATAATCATTCAGTCATGATCTTTTTGCAGTTCTTTGCAAATACAGATGAGAGCTTTAGTCAAATTCTCATTTGGGAAGGCATTGTCTTAAATCAAAATACACCATTTTTTTCTGCAGAAAATAATTGAGTGTAGAGAAGGACCAATTCCTGATTTATCTCTACAGGTAGGGAGAGAAAGCAAGGAACAGTTTGTCTTCTCAAAATCCAGAATGCTTCTCTGGCTATGTTTTTAAGTGAACTAATAACTCCTTTTAAAGAGAAGGTGAAATCCTTGTAAGGTGTTTCTTACACACAACAAGCCTATGAATTTTAATAATATCAGGATATACAAACCATCACCAAATAGAAAAAGGACTTATGGGGTTTCTCATCAGAGCTACAATAACATTTTTCAAAACTTTCATTTTTGTGTAACTTCAGAATCCAGATGTTCTCTGAAATGCTTCTTGAAAAACAGATTCACAGGTATCTGAAGCTGAAATACAACAGCTCCTAAACACCTGTATTGCATTTATGACAAGGATTATCTGAGGCTGAGTTTTAGTTCTCCCTGGCCGTGGCTGAAACCCTATGAAAATCAGGGCAAGTGTTTCCTCTGTGTTGAGTATGCTTTGAATCAGGCCCAGAAATTCCACTTACTTGTTGACTGTAGCATCAAAGATGGCTCAAACCAGCCTAATCCTGTGGCAATCTGGTCCTTTAAGATTCTTTTTCCACCTGCACTTCTTAGTGCACAAAACATATTATTGCTGAGTTACATCATGGTGCCTCTGTCGATGTCCATAATTTGCCAGCCCCCTCTGGTGCAATTTGACCTTTCCCTAGGAATGCTTTTCAGGGAATACTCTCAAAAATAAAGATTGGATTAGGCTTCAGTACCTTTTCTCAAAATGTAAAAATGCTTCAAAGAAGAATTTTAAGCTTCACTATTTCAAGTCTTTGCTGATTTGGAAACCTCTTGCTAGCCTTCTGGTGTATGATCTATGCTCACTGATACATTTCGGCTTTAAATAAAAGTGGTGATATGTTGGGTGAGGTATTTTCATTAAAGTTTGAGGGACTATTAATGCCATTAAAAAGCATAGCAAATCCTTACCTGAAATGCTACGTACACATTTAGTCACCCATGTTTAGAAAGGTGGAGTGCGAGTGGAATCAAGTTGGAATAGATGTAGGGAAGTATGGCTTGTGTTACTAGAGGAGGGTACAAGACCCTGCCTTTTTGAAACAATTCAGAGAAAGACAAATAAAATTAAGCGACATGCCAGGGATGGAGGAAGAGCTATTAATTTAAAGTTGACTTGAGGACAGCTTTCGAACAAAGTAAATTTTTGGTCTTTATTCAACAGCTAGTTCAAAATGGGAGTAGCCCAAAAGCGAGTAGGTGTCAGTTCAGTTGCAATGATCAGCCGAACTAAAACATTCACTCAAATGCAGCAACCATTAGCTGTTCGACAGACTTGACAGAGAGGAAGTAAACTGGATTAGAGCAGGGAGGGAGAAAATGCACTTTGGCAGTGCATTTGCTAATGAAAAAAATAACTTCAGAATGACTGGGTGGTAAAATCCTAATGCAGAGCAGATGGTAGTATTCACTTCAGTCAAGAAGTCAGTATAAACTCTCATGTCCTTTACAGATTTTATCCTAACTAAATAGCTTACATAAAACCAACACAGGTATTAATTTTAATTGAATTTTGACACTGGATTAGCTATCTAGAATGAAGCATATTTTATCTCTTTGTGAGGATAAACTCTTTGTAGTGCCTTCAAATAATGACAAGAGTTTTGGCGTGTTCGTTTCTAACCATCACACACAGCACCTTTTTTTCCCAGCAGAAGGAACTACCAGTATCAACTGAGAATTTTTGTTAAAAAAATGAGAAAACTTTAGTTGTTGAAGGAAACTCCCATTACTCATGCTGCTACTTTATGTCCTCTGAATAACAGTTGTTCATGGCTTTCAGGTTTTGAACATTGTATAGGAAGCAACTTCTCTAAATCTAAAAATAGAGTTCTGTTATTAAAAGGGTAATCATCTTTCTCCCTTTCACTCTAGGAATTCCAAAGGAAAAGATTATTGTGTGAAAGAGAAGCCATTTCCTTGTTCACTTCATGTGCATCTCAAGGGGAAAAAAACCCCAAGGAATAAACAGAGTGTACTTCCTGCAAATGTTCTGAATACTAGACCTGCTCAGAGTCTTGCTTATCTCACTGACACTCAGGAAATGCACCCGAATGGGAGATCTCAGTTGTGTGTCCTGGCAGAGCTGAGAAGAACTCGCAGAATTTGTCTCTGCTGAGCTGCTGCTACAAGATGGCACTACAGAGCTCTGCAATGGCTTTTCTTATATGATCTTGCCTTGGTGGTGGAGACAGTAACTTCATTAAAAACAGCGTCCTCATCAAACTTCCATTTGGTTATTAACATCTGATATGAATTAAAAGAAAAAAAATCACTTACAAGCCTCCTTACTATCAACTGCTGAAATTATAATGACTTAAAAATGTTGCTGGTTTACACTCCAGCAAGCTGAAGGAAGATTATATTGTTCCTCACATTTTATCAGAGAGTTACAAATGCTACTTTGCTGAATTCTTGTGAAGAAGCTTGTCTGATTTTTCCATAAATAATTGGTTTCCCCAAACACTGGATGCAGTTTCATTAAAGCTTTGTTATACTGTTGCTTTTATTTCACACTGGTTGAATTTACGTATGGAAATAATTTCTTCTATGCTGCTGATTTGCAAACAAAGCAGATTGCTAATTTGACAAGTACAAGAAAATTAGAAACTGAGCTGACTTAAAATACCTGACTGCTTCCAAGTGTTTTGTCGTACATGCTACTAAACATCCATACAGTAAGGTGTGTTAACCAGAGACTGGTGCGTCATTTTGGAAATGGAGTCCCTTCTAATGTGATTCTAAAGTACTGACCATGTCACCACAACTGTGACTGTAATTCTACTGTTGTAACTTGTCTGTAGTATGTGTTATTACATTTTCCATTTCACTGACTTTCATAGCCTGGTTAGCTGGCTCCTACTTATAGTCACATGAAAATATACGCACAAAGGAAGATGTTTGATTTTTAATTTATGGAAACTTTTGAAATTGCCTTTTTCTTATCCTCCTTTCCTTTTGTTCTGGTGGGCTTACTGTTTTTAAATTCTTGCCATGTCAGTATAAATCACAAGTCTTCTCCCTTGACTAATCCATCTGTTCTCTGATCTGATGGCATAAAGTTAAGTTTTATAATATTTATATAGTCTGCTTTACAATGGTCAACTTCAGAATGATTTCTCTAACGTTAACATTCTTCCCTTGAAAATTGTGCCAGGTTTTTCCAGCGCTCGTGTAAGAACTCATATGTGCCAGCATGCAATTATTATTATTTTTTTAGTCTGGTCTGAATCTTTCCAGGCTGCAGTCAGACCCACAGAGAGTAGAAAAAGTACATGCATTTTCATTTCTGGTGATGGCAACCTTGATTGTGCTACCCCACGCAGCTACCAGCTATTTGCAGAGGTGACAACTATCAGTATGGTACGTGGGTAAGGAAGATGAAGGAGAAAATTATTAAGTAGCTGAAGTCAGTAAGAGTCTTTCCTGACCTCTAGACCCACGATACTACAGCTCAGCCTGTAGCCAACATTCATTTTACACAGAAGGGTCCCCCCAAAACCTATTCAAATTTCATTTCAGGGGAGGGTTGACTCTAAATGATTGTTGTGATCAGGGTCCTTTCTTGATGTTCTGCTAGGAATACAAACCTTTTCCTTGCCCCTTAAAATAGGCCACTTTCACCCCAGGTTTTAGCATATTTTTTTTCTGTCAATTCTTTCTTTTGCTTAATGCTCTGAATTACATACTGTTGTGAAGATTACACAGCAAGGTAACACAGAATGATCTGTTGTCTGTGCTCTCTGTTAAGTAATAGCAGTCTGTGGGAGGTGCAGTCTGTAATTGCTATGAGGGAACTGTACCAGCTGCTGAATGAAGTATTAGTCTGGTTTGTTAATGACTGGGTGCAGAATGTTGCTCTGCCTTGTTGTCTTCATCATTTTGTATAAATACCAGACTACAATTTGACGACCCTCATGCAGGGTGTTGCTTGCAGAGGGTGACTGGCCCTACAGCTGTGCTTGGCTCTTTCTGTTGTTTTATGTTCCACAAGATGCATGGCTTCAGTGGTGGGAGAAGCTTTTTGAAAGCTACAACTGGAAAAGATCTTCCAGCCAAAGGACTTTCCAGCATAGAGGATTTCACAAGGGAGCATCTGCAGCAGGTGTGAAGAGCTTGTCAGCCAGTTGGATTAGATACCTTTCGAATTAGAGTCTCTCTTGCCTGTACTTGCAGTCAGTTCCCATTAGCCGTATTGCTTTCTTACCATGGCATCCCTTCGCTATCCTCCGCCCTTGCTGGCCACCTCCTCTCACTTGTCCTCTCCTGCTAGTTGCACTCATCTCCTCTGCAGTCCCATTTGCTTCACCTTTGCTGCTCTGGACTTGCTTGTTTCTTCTTTTAGTTTTACAATGAAACACAGTTAAAAGAAAGAGTATGTTGCATGATGTCAAACTGATGCTTTGATCGTGGAGTCAGTTCCTACCCACAATGGAAAGCCATGTCATACGCTTTTCCACTGGTTTAATTAAAAGCAGCAGAGCCAGAAATAGATACCCTAGTTTTGTTTTGTTGGTTTTTTTTTTTTATCTCTTTTGCCTGTTGCTATTGTTTTCTCCTTTCTTGTTATAAACTCTCAGGGGCAGGGACCCTGGCATACCTAAATTAAAAAAAAAAAAAAAAATAGCAGCAAGAGGATGGTCATGTTATCAGCCTGGCTGTGACAGAGTAGGTTCATGCTTGGAGGACTCAAGTCACGGGGAGACCAAGCCCTGTCTTGTCTTCCTGCTCAAAGCAGCCAGCATCTTCTCTTTTCTGGCACATTCTTGTTCTCCTTCTGTCCCTGTGCTTCTGCAAACCACTGAGAAATTAGTCACTTTCTAGATCAAAATTACTTGAAATGCTGAATGTTTCTAAAGATTAATAGCTGGCCTGGGTCTCCACTGGGCATCACTTTCATTTGGCTGCTGATGCTCTGAAGATCCAAAATGCCTCAGCATATGCGTCATTTGCAGTCCTTGTTGCTGTGAGTCACAAGAGCTGACTTAATGTGTATCATGGGTGCTTTTTCACACAGCCCAAGTAAAAATGTGTTCTTTTCTAGCTGTCACGCTGAAGTAAACTCCTACATCAGGAGAACACAGGGACTTCTCTGCTGTAATCAGATTGGATTTTTTATTTCAGAAATAAAAGGGAATACATTGTTTGTTCCTGTGCAGTTACCTTACGATAAGTCAAATGTTGATAAACTGGTCATTTAAGATACCTAAATCAGGGTCCTGTGGGCACAAATAAGTCTTAATGGCTCCAATCAGCCTCACCTAGGGTCTTTCTTATACCCCTGACTATTTAAGTGTGGTGTTCCTAGGAGCTAAGGTCAGTCAGGCACAGCAAGGTCTGCTAGTACTATCACAATCCTGATAATTAGGTTAGGTTATTTGGTTTTTTTTTCCTTATCCAATAACAGTTTCTAAAATTGCTGTATCTTTCCTATACTGTGTGCTGACTTAATATGTTTTTTTCAAAGAAAACAAAACCAAACAGCATGACACAAACATCCTCCTGTATGTGAGCTGGGCATTGTGAATGTCCTAGGTGGTGAGCTTTTGCAGGTATTGCTTCAGAAATCCCATAATCAGAAAGTAGACAAGCCTTTTAGCTTGTATTAAACAGTTGATAAGTCTTTTAATTGGTGCATAGCTCAGAGAAGACAGAATATAGCCAGCTATTTTTCTAGTTAATGCTGGGGTTTTTTCCCCCCACTGTTGCCAGGGTCCATAGCTAAATGTATCTGTGTTTTATGTACAACCTGTTGCAATAAGCTTATGATGACACAGGTTAGCTTTAAGAGAACATTTAACATTAACACTTCGAGTTATCAGCAGCAAATGTAATATTCTGATTTCTTTGCATCCAATCTGGGTTTTGAAAAGATAAGTTATAATGCCATACCTGCAAATAGTTTTGCTATATATTTTATGATTAGTGTAGCTATCTATTATGGTATCATATCACCCAGCCACAGCTTTTGTATTTTAGTGCTTTTTGTTTTCTTGTCTGTAACTTTACTTACTGGACTTTAAAGTGTAGACACTAAGGTGAATTGAGAGACTCTTCTTGGTTTTGTGTCTTCCATCCTGTTGCCCAGTATTCTGAAGCGAGTGTCTCTTGCTCACGTTTCAGTGTCAGATGATGCAAGGTATCAAAAGAGTGGATTAAATCTAAGTTTAAAAAACTGGTTGGGTTGGAGAAGGAGAACTTAACAAAAACCGTTCTGTGATCCCTCTGAAGTTTTAGCTATTTTGGTTATCTGGTAGTAATGGTGAGCCTGAGACAAAAGGGAGAAGGTGCGGATGATGTGTTGTTATGTGTTATGCATCTGAGTCTCAGAAATTAAAGTCTCTGTAACTTGTCCAGTGTCTTAATGGGGCTGTAACAGCAGTACCTTGTCATTAGCTCCTATTAGCCTCGGAGTTGCAGGTTTCTGCATTATACCTGAATGAAAGTGTACCTGTTTTGTGGTGGCTGAATGAGTGACAGAGCATCAGTTGTCTGGGCTGGTTTGGTGCTAAAATCAGGTTTCATCATTGTCTTAGTCTCATGTGCTACCAGCCCTGCTTTTCTGACTGCTTTTGCAGCTTGAGAAAATGGCAAACAGTAAAACTATCTGTCTTGTCAGAGACTGCTAGGAAAAAAAAGAAAGAAAAAGCTAGAGTTTACTTCCTTTTTTTAATTTCTTTTTTTTTTTTGTGCATATCTGTGCCATCTCCAGTCAGTTTCTGTTTCCTACTTTCTGCCTGCCCTCCCAGATCTGTAAGCCTGCATGTTGTAATACCTATACTCTGGTGTTAAGTGTGACTTAGCCTTAAAACAGAGTCAGCCCCTCTCCTAGTAAATAGCTGATCTGGTCTATTCTTTAATTGGATGCAGTCTGTAGCACTGAACTTTAAATTTTTATTAAAAGGCATCTGAAAGCATCTTCAATTAAATTCAGAGTGCTGATCTCCTCAGAATTGCAACCATCTACAGCTTTTATTACAAATACTTGTTGGGGAAAACTATTTCCAGTGTTAATGGAGGTGGATAGGAAGTAAAGCAGTTGTTACAGTTCAACAGGCAGAGAAAATGGTTTGTTTGTCTGCTTTTCTTACTGTTGTTGCTTTCATTAAAGCAATGCTCTTGCTGGAATATCTTAGTTGTAATACTTGCCAAAGGAATGATATTTCTTTATTACAGTGTAAATCAACTCTGAGCACATTTTTGGGTATAAACACAAGTGAGATGCTTAAAAAAAAACCAACCCTGAATGTAAGCTAAATTTTCTAGCATCACATTTTGAGCAGAGTTCATGTGGAAGTAATGAACAGGGGACCAAATTTTATTCCAAACTTTCCCCTGGCCTGAAGCCAGAATTGCTCCTCATGCTGGGGATACCTTGCCCAAGCTGCCTGGGCTAGTGGCGGGACACCAAGGAGGTCTGAGAATGTGCTTCAAGAGGCCAGATCATGAAGGATGGTTTGGGGAATGGGAGGAGGGGAAGTCTGCCAGGACTGCACAGCAGCTCACTTTCTTGCTCTCAGAGGCACCATGTTTTATAAACCCTTTTATGAACTTGCTGTGAATTTATGAGTTTTTATGTGCCTTTTATGAACTTGCAGAAATTGCAAGCAGGCATTCATACCCCAAGGTTTCTCTATTTAGTTGACTAGCCTAGTTAATTTTATTAAGTACCAACTTCCAATTTATCAAATGTCACCTTTTGAAACAGAAAAGTCTTGTTACCAGTATTAATCAATTTTTATTTATCTTTTAATTTGAAAAAAATTGAATTATTGGCTCAAAAATTATTTTTGCAATGTTTCTCCTAAAATATCTTCATTGCTTACTGCAAGTAAAGGTATCAAACATTGTCACCTCCTGTGGGCTGTGATTTTTGATGAAAAACCTTGCCAGTTCTCATGGTGTGGGACTTGGTGGTGTCTGGAGAAAAGGAGGCTGCGGGGAGACCTTATTCCTCTTTACAGCGACCTGAAAGGAGGTTGTTAGTGAGGTGGGTATTAGTCTCTTTTCCCAGGTAATAAATGATAGGACAAGAGGAAACAGCCTTAAGTTGTGCCAGGGGCGGTTTAGATTCGATATTAGGAAATTTTTTTCCACTGAAAGCATTGTCAAGCACTGGAACAGGCTGCCCAGGGAAGTGGTTGAGTCACCGTCCTTGGAGGTATTTAAAAGACGTGTAGATGTGACACTCGGGGACATGGCTTAGTGGTGGACTTGGCAGTCCAGGGTTGTTCATGGTTGGACTCAATGATCTTAAAGGTCTTTTACAACCTAATTGATTCTGTGATTCTATGACTCATGGGTCCTAGCACTATGGGTAGCGGTCAGACCTGTTGGCCATGAAGGCCTTGTCTGCCATATTCCTATAACAGAGCCAGCAACTGAAGAATTGCTGCGGCGTGTGTGCTCAGGCTGGCGCGGGGCCGTGGCAGTGCCATCCTTCCAGCGCTCGCTGTGCATGGCTGGGAGGGGGGTGTACCCGCTCTTGCACTAGGAGAGCAAACAGATGGGATCTGTGTATCTGCCTGCCTGGGTTCATAGGTATTTTGCAACTAAGATAAGTAAAAACCTAATCACAGAGATTTAAGATAGAAAATATATATATCTGATAATATTGTTCACTACCTTGGGGCCAGCGCAAGATTTTTTCCTGTAAAATAGTTCACTGACTTCAGGAGAAGTTGGGGTCTATAAGCAACATGCAGGCTCAGGCTCTTATTGAAGAGCTGCAAGGCTTGTATATATCTCTCGATTAAAACTTTCATTAAATAAAAGAAAGGCATTTTCATGCCCACTTCCTCTTGCAGATTTCAGGACTACTCCCTTATTTCTCTGTGATAAAACCACATTTATTAGTTTTGTGTACTGAAAGGGTAGTAGAAAACAAATGCAAGATGAAGTTGGAAATGAGGAAATACTTGGCCTTATTAAGTCAGAGGAAGCCTTCAGGTGGCTTGGAGTTTCACCCAAAGCCTCACCCTTTTTCCAGCTTATTTCACTTAAACATAATAGCTGTAAAAGAGACTTACTTTGTCCACCTTATTTCTAATTTTAAAGTGGTGGCATATAATCCATAAATATATTAATTTTCAGGGTAAATGAATCTTTTCAGTCATGATCAACATGGAGTACGAGCTGTTTTAGTTGCCATAGCTATAGTAAGAAACAATAGACACTGGCTGCTCTCTGAAAATCCTTCAGCTAAGTTCACCAACATATTTTTTCCCCCTCTCTATCCTTAAGTTACGAACCTTCAGGAAATACACTTTGTCGTTTTTGTCAGCCACAATACAAGCTGTGATCCTATATTGTGCTGTCTTTACAATAAATATTCCTGTGCAGGCTATCCTAGATCTTGCTGATGTGGAGTTGTGTTAAGGCTATGGTATTATGTCACACCAGACTGAAAAATATATTCAAATCCCTACCACCGAGCCCTGGCAGTCCCAGGTGCACTTTCCACATCTGGCTTCCACATCTACCCACTCTTGGGTAGTGGAGCTATTAGAAATTGCCGTACCACCTTCAAATGCAGCAATGGTGCTAAGATTTCTGAGTAGCCACACTCACCAGTTAATCTCTGGCCTAAAGCAGTGAGGTCCTTCCCTTTTCTTTGATGTCACAAGGTGCATGTAATCACCCAATGCAGCCTGTAAGTCACGTACTGAGAAGCTCGGTATCACATCTACCAAAGTTTGATTGTTCCTAAAGTTTAAAAAGGAAACAAAAAGCAATACAACACCTCTGCTATGAGCAACACCAAGGCACCCTGTTGCAAAGACTGGATTAAACGGGTGCACCCACAAAACCCTTTAGGTAACTTGGTGAGGTTGAAGTCCCTGGCTCCATGGTTCTGCTGAGATACTCTGAACTGTAGTGTTAGGTGGGTACATGAGGGCAAGAAGCCTGAGGACTTGATGAGGAATAGATGTAAGAAAGTCATAGCATGTCTGAAAATTAAGATTCCTTCTCTCCTGAAGGAACCTGAAAAAAATTAGCAACTTCAAGTATCTCTCTTTCTATGTGGAATGATGCAGGAGAACAATATATTTACAACTTTGCATATTCTCAGCCTCACTGAAGCTTAAGAGTGATAAATGATTTGCAGCAAATTACTTTCATCTCGCTACTAGGTGAAGCTAGCAAATGGAAAGTTTTTCTCTACTAAAGCGTTATTGTGGCTGGGATGCTACATGTAAGGCCAGAGGTTTCAGGTTAAGTAATATTGTGGTCAAACGCTGCCTCTAAGTACTTGCAATGAGGCTGTCTCTGAAGCTAGCAGAAGGCAGAGCCAGTATGCCTATCCTTTTCAACTATGTATGATGCATTTTGGCATACCAGCTCTCTGAAGCCCCATCATACAGCAGGACCAAAGGAGAGCCGCAGTTCCCTTGTGTAGTACAAGGTGGACTTGATTTCTTTTCATGTTGAGGTAGAGGGCTGGACTGCTGATGGAGAGAGTTCATTTGGATCATCAGCTTGTAATTCATATACTAAGAAGCTTCCTCCCATAATCATCAAGGTCTGATTGTTATGAAGGTTAAAATTAAGTGCCTCTGCTGTGAGCAACAGCAAAGCATGACACCAGAATGGTGTGGCACCTGCTAATGCTTAATCTACTATGTGTCAAAGGCAATTTCAGGCTCAGAAATCAAGTCTATTAACCGAGCAAACTTATTAACTGGATCATTTCCTGCAACCTGACAAACCAAAAATATCACAATCAAGCAAGGATTCGTGACCTTTATAATTGGTTATAATTGCACAAAATTAATAAACCTACTATACATAACAGCACTGGAATTAAAGAGTTTTGCTCCTGATTCTTTTCAGTATCTTGGACCTCAAAACTAATTAGAGTAGCTTGATGATTCAAACTCATTTTGTTGTGTACCAAGGTAGGCATGACAAGTTACTGTTATTTAGAGTAACTAGCCTAAGTAAAGTTTTTGTGGCAGTTGAAATAGTAATGGCTAAGTGAGTGTGTTATAAAGTCATTCTCAAAACCTTTTGAAAACACTTCCAGTACCCATTGGAATTTTTCAGTTTGCTTTAGTGATTCTGTAAAAAAGCCTGAAAAACTTATTTCTCTGTTCTCAACTGGAACTAGTTCTCAACTAGTCAAATAGTTAATATTGACTTCTGCTTGTAAGGTTTTTGTTTGTAAATTTGTTGAAGAACAATCTCCTCTCTGTGATGAGATAGTGGTATGCTGAGTTATACCAGCTAGGAGGCTGGGCCAAAAGGCTCCTGCCATAAGATGTCTTCACAGATGATGGTGATGAAAAAGCAGAACTTCTAGATGTTATAATACCAACAGAACTAAGTTAGAAACATTGAGCCTAGTCTTAGTGACTCCGAAAACAATGAAGCTAACATCTGTGTGTGTTCCAAGACAGAAAAACTCCAAAACTTCATAATGAGTCTTACTGGGCTCAACATTTCTGCTGTTCAAATGAGCATACCAAAGGAATAAAATCTGGCATTCACCTTTCATAGCTTATAGTAAGTTTAAATATTGAGGCTGGCTTAAGAAAAACACTAACTGAAGCTGTGAAGAAACATTTTGCTGTACTATTAAGCTTTACATTTTTGTTAGCTTTAGTAAAAGGATAAAATGGGAATAATCAAAAAAAAAAAAAGGACCGAAAGCATATAATTGCAGGTTCTGAGAAGCAAGATGTTTTCAAGTGAATTCAGCAGTGGTGTCTAGGATTAGACATATAAGTAAAGTTTCCAGTTCTGTTGTGAACATTTTCTTTATGAAATATAGTGCTGCTAGGACACCATTATAATGGCTGCATCAACCAGGAAAAGGTTGGATTAAGACTTCTGTGGTGATGGGAAACCACAATGCTCTGATGTCCTTGAGACTTCAGGCCTTCAGGTGCAATAAAGTGTATTTGCTAGTTGTTCGTGTTGCACTTCTGTCAGGCGGTAATTCTCGGTTGTAAACAGTGTGCCAGACGGAGCTTCACAAGGCAGGTACAAGTCTGGCATTACCACTTCGGGTTTAACTATGCTCTTAAAGTTTAAAGTAAAAGCGGAAAGACCAAAAATCAATTCAGGCTAAGTTTTATTCCTGAAGTACTGTCTTTTGGATTGTCCCAGCAATTATGTTTTCTGTGCCTGCCTCTAGTTCCTTTTCTCATCTTTGCAGGAGACTCTCTGGCCTGTTTTGGGGCTGACCTGACATGTTTTCTAGGGTGACAAGTATAGGGTGAGGACTGTACAGAAGAGAATACAGTCCTAGGTGATGTGTTGGAAAGGAACAGGGGACAGGGAGGCAGGCTTTGAAACCACGTAGCTGCATCATATAGCACTGAACAAATTACCATTTTTTTTTGATCTGGGAACTTCTGAACTTTTGAAATATGGGCATGTGGTCTACATGGCATGTGTTGGAGTTTAATGTGAGAGATTACATAGGTTCACTGCATATAACGTGCAGCAGACCCAACGTGTGTGTCTTGGCCATCCGGATGCAGCATGTGCAGGAGGTGATAAGCATGTTTTTTTCTCTGTGCATGCTCTACACAGAACAATGCATGTGTGGGGAGCTTCTGGTGGTTCAACACCTCACCAAAGGTAGCGCTGAGGGAGGTGGAGGGAAATGCTTGGTCCTATCAAAGTGCTGACCATCTGTAGAAGAATGAAGGCAGTGGGTTGATTTGCATTGATGGTATGCAGCTGTGTCCTTGCCTCAGAGGCAGTGGGTTGATTGATGCAGATGACATGCAGCTGTAGCTTGTTCCAGCTAAGTGGTTAAATAGCCCTGAGGACTGTGGGATAGGTGGTTGAGTGGGGGAGGAGGGGTAGTGTGGCCTGGCCTCTGGAGGAAGGAGATACAGCATGGACAGTAGAATCTGACTGATGGTAAAGCCTTGTTGCAGCCTACTGGTTTGTTTGTGCTGCAACAACTATCCTACCTGTGTGTTTCCTATTGAATCTGTGCCTGCTATACTGTTCCAGCCTGAGGAAAGGACCTGCACACTTCTATGCAGAAATCAAGTACCTTATACCAGGTAAGACCTTGTAAATCAAATTCTGTGTTTTCAAAGTGTTTCATCATTGGAAACTTTCTATGAAAAATACTTCTGCTTCAGCTATTTTTGTGTTTTAATGTTTAACTAATGGACTTGCTATGATTTTTTTCCAAACTGAAAAAAGAAGTATGAAGAAAATTAATTTTAGAAGGTCTAAGCAAGTTTAAATGATTGAAGAGGTTGTAGTTGGAAGAAATGCTTAAAAGCATTTGGAAAATTGTGTTGATGATCTGTGAACCATGCAGTAGTATCTATATTCTAGATATTATAAACTGCCAACAGCTCAGCACACTTCTGTCCCTTGCATGGTCAACACAGTCAGTAGGAAGGGTTGTCTGGTTTTTTGCTGAACCTGTGTGGCACAGTCAGGTCATAGGTCATGTCAAGAGCTAAGAGATACCTTCAAAACTAATCACAGAACATTTCTATTACATACAATACCTAAAAGAAAAGGCTGGAGTCTGTAAGTGCTGCTATAACAACAATCAGTAACAATAATGAAAGCAAGTCTTTTTTAAGTAATGAGTATGTAAAAGTAAGGATTTAAAATGAAAATTGGTAGGCAAACCCAACTACAACTGACTCTGCCAGGTGTGTGCTACAAATTATGCTCTCTAGGATTTGTTTATGTATTTACCTAAGCGTCAACATAAGCTGATAAATATATTTACACACAAACATGTGCAAAAACACGTATATTAATTTAGAACTACAAGGAGGATTTTCAGTATGTAGAATATTCAAGAGAGTCATGTGTCGGCAATCAGATTCTAAACCACTGGCTACTGCCAAACTACAGGAGAATGAGATCTGTAGAGCATGAGGAGTTGAGACCTTTCTTCTGATTTGTCTCTGTAAGACAAAAACTGAAAACATGGTGAGACTAATGTTGCATAGGATCTAGGATTTTCACATCTGGGTTTTGTTGCTGTTCTGAACTTAGAATAAAATCAGAAATAAAAATGTTGTTCTGGAAATTTTTTTTGAAAAAAAAATTTTGGGAAGGCCAAGAACATCTTTGGCACTTCCAGGTTGTCAAAAGAGATAGTGAGCTTGTTGCACACCTAGCTTGCTGTTTAATGGTTTTTCACTTTCACTGATGTGTTACACTCAAGACCTGCTGAACTGGACACTTAAGCAGGCCGAGGATGTGGAGTGCACACAGCCCATGAGTTGTGCAGCCAGGAAGTCAAAGGTTTTAGAAATAAGTATGTTTTTGCCTTAAGCTATGATGTGGTTTCTGTTACGCAGATCTGGCAGGTTTAAGATAAAGCCCGAGCACTTTCATTCCTCTGTGCCCTCTGAAAATGAAGAAATAATTGGATGGAAGTAGATTTGAATCTATTGAAACTCTTGAAGAATACTGGGATTTATGCATGTGTTTGTTTTACAGTGAGTTCATACCACTAGTCAGCTTTCTTCCTGACCATAAATTCTTTTTAGAAGAAAATATATTGCAGGATTTGGTCTGAGCCTCAAGATGCTGGCTGTGAATAGACCGTAACAATTCAGACCTGGCACTGAGGCGTCCTGCTTCTGCCACCTTCTGGTTTTGGAATTTCAGATTTTCCATAACATCAGTGGTAAATATTTTACTGCACAATATTCCAATGAAGCATCATCATCAGTTCCCCCAAAGGAAGAAGATATCTCCTGCCATGTATTACTTCTGTTTAGAGGTCTATGAAATTTGCTGTTTTCTTCAGGAAAATAGTTATCTCTTTCTCAATAGGTTGTATAAGCCATTTTACATTTTTTTTTTTAGGGTTGTCTATGTGGGTCTTTGGACTTTGGCTTTTGAAATGTTGAAAGGAGAAAAAGTTCAAAAAATGGGATTCACATGCAGATCAGATAATGTTGATGTGGACATAGACACAATCCATTTGCACTTAAGAGTACAGGTGGTAAAAGATATGGTAGCTTGTTTTTCAGTTGGTGCTCAAGGAAGAGATGCTGTGCAGCTCCTAGTGCACTGAAATTTTAATTCTGGTTAAAAACAGTAGGTAATGCTATGTTATGACTACTCACATGCACTCACCTTCACACTTGCTAGAGGCTGACTTTGGGAAATACGCTTACTACTGCCACTAAACTATCGGGGTAGTCACTTGCAAGACCTCAAGTAGGCAGAATGACTAAGAACAAATTGTAGAAAGTAAGGCAGGAAGAGCATGAGAGAAATATCCATTTCTTCCCATCTCTGCCTCCCCACAAGAATAAAGAAGCTTGGAGGAGGAATTTCACTTCTGAAATGCTTGAGGTGAAGTAAGTCAAGGCACTCCTCCTCACTGGTAGCTGCAAGATGACTGCTTGTTAACATGTAGGCTCAAGAGTAGGGTCAAAAGCATAATATATAGGCTTTAATAACCAAAGGGACAATTATGATCACCTACTTTACACCTTATAGAGTGCTGGCCATAGTGTTTTGCAGCACAGTTTCTGCAGTGATTTACTGTTTCAGAGTGAGATAACTGATTTTTGAAAGAGTAAGCTTGCAGCATCAGTGACTTCCAGCTACTCTTGTGAGCTCATGCTGCCATTATCCTTCTCCAATCTAATGTTATACCTACACTGGCCTCCATAGGTTTCCCAAATTAGCTCTACATTTGTGACTATACAAATATGGTATCATGGTTACCAGCTGTGGACAGTCTATAGCAGCATGGAGCCCAACTGGTGTGAAGTCTTTACACCCTGTCAGGAAGCAAGGTGAAGGCTGCAGGAGAGCTTTGCAATTCCTATCACCTGCCACAAGCACCTAGACCTTGATGACCTATGGAAATTTTATGTTGCTGATCGTTGGCCTCTTACTAGTAGACTTAGCAGCTACAGTTTACAGACACATTATGGCAAAGTCTATATCACTAGCGTAATTAGTTTAGCAGTAAAATTGGCTGAGCAAGAGGAGACAAAAACAAGGTCACATTTAGGATCAAATTTCTATCTTTACAGAATAAAATATAAATAAAGATAATTATAAAGAACACTCTTTGTCAAAGAGTGGCCAGATATTAGCTTTCCAGCTCACATCACTTGATCTAAAGTTACAGACATGGAAATAATAGGCAGATGGTTTCATTTGGGAGTCACTTGATACAGTTCTTCTGCAGCCTTTTCCCTGCCACAAATTTAGGCAAGCTTTGCATGAAACAGAAATTATACTTGTGCTGTGCTTCTAAAGAGATTGTTGGCCAAGCCAGGAGAGCTGGAGTGGAGCAAGAGAGCCAAAGGATAGCACAAACCAATAATGAAAGCAACATGTGATATCATCTGGCCAGAGAAAGAAGAGAACAGGGGTGGGATTTAACGGTTCATTATAAAATACCCCTTGCAAGAAAAGGAATGTGTTCAGGAATTAGAACAGGGTCTTAGGAATTAGGAAAATCAGGTTTTATTTTTGACCTTGTTATGTCCTGTTGATGTGATTGCCTATCTGTGCCTCAGTTTCCCAGCCCATGTAAGCGCTCACTTCAAAGCTCTTCTGTGGGCTCCTCCATTGAGGCTTATAGCCTCTTCTGGGAACCCAGCTGAAAAGTTGAATGAGAGGATGTCATATTGTAATTGACTACTCAATGTTTTGAATTTCAGATGAAACTAAAAGCTAAATAGAGTATGTACAAGTCCTTGAAGAAATGAGAAGGGAAAAAAGGACCTCTTTGTGTTTTAAATAGATTCACCTTTGATCATGCCCTTCCTGAGCATGTTTAGTTCAAACATCTCTCATAAGCACTCTGTAAAGCCTGACTTCTCCTAGCAAGTGTGTTGGGAATGGATTTTCTCAGATCCATTAAACACAGACAATGTGTCGTCTAAAGTGAACACTGCCATGGCTACACATTCATGTCAGCACTGCTTTGCTGGTTTAGGAGCCTCTCATGGTACTGAAGTCTGGTCTTTGGGTCTGAGAGGAGGAAGAAAGAGGGAAATAATTGAAAGATTTTTGCGATGGTGTAGCAAAGACTCTTGGGTTTGTATGATGAAGTCTTTTTATGAGAATGATTTCAAGGTAAGTAAGAAAGAAATAATGAATGGCATCCAACAAAAGCCATTAAGGCCTGACAGTATGTGCTGAAGGTTTTCCTTACATGTGAGGAAAAACACATACTTTCCTCACCAGACAACAGTGTCATAGTTTTGAAATGAACATAAAATCATAGAATCATTTAGATTGGAAAAGACCTTTAAGAGCATCAAGTCCAACCATAAACCCAGAACTACCAAGTCTACTGCTAAACCATGTCCCTAACATGAGGAATATTTAGAAGACAGCTTATGGAATTAAGTTCAAAAGATATCTTCTGCGGGAAATTTAGACCCCAAATGCACCGTTATGGTTGTTTGTTATAGCAGCGCGGTCAGACTGGGTTCCAAGAGTACTGTAAGTTAACCTCTGTGTGTTTCCATTAGGAAAGACCATTCTCAGGTTTCTTTTGCGCTGGACCAAAAGTGAAGTTGGGCACACCTTAAAAACTGTAGAACCTTAAGACTTTGAGGGAAACTTTAGGAAAGAGGAGCTATTTCTGGGCACTAGGGCGAAACATTAAAAAAAATATTAGGTAAGGACTTAGATTAGCTTGTTGAAAAGAAATAGAGAACAAAGGAAGTTATTTCCTCACATTTAAAGAGTCTACATTTGTTATCCCAAAGTGTCAGCTGTACGAGAGCTTTGCTGGTTAGCTCTTTCCCACCTTTCCTGTGTGAAAGAGTGGGAACCACAACTCACACCACGATTTTTTTGTTCATAGCCATCATTTAGTTAACCTGACAGCCAGGGAAGAAGGAAAAGTCCCACTCACACAGCCGCCACTAGAGGCCACCGCAAACCTCAATAAAGAATTAAAAAGTCTTTAATTTCTAGTAGAGTGCAAATTTACAAAGAGAAACCAGAAGTAAGGCCATAACCTGCGTCCCATATGAGCCTATGTTTTATGTGTTCTGTAATGAAAGAAAACATTGCTGAGGTTACATCAAGCTCGTGTATCTGTGAGGGTTTTAATCTTTGTCTAAAGGAAAATTTTCACTGGGAAGAAGGATTAGGTATAAGAAATATTTTTCATCATCATAGTGATATTTGTGAGGGAAATACGCAGTATCTGTTTCATGGAAGGGAAATATTAGGTCCAGAGAAGTTAAGAGTCTTGCACATATTATTAGATGATGTTATCAATTTTTGCTGTAAAAGCACAACCAGCTCTGGGCTGGTGATTGTTTTTGGCATTTTTATTGACTAGGCTGAGATCACATATGTTATAATGAAGAAAATGGACCACAACTCTCTTTGAATTCAGTCTTTGTTTAATACAGTGAACAGCCTAGCACCAAAGTGCTCTCTTTACTAGAGCTGGCTACTGACACCAGTTTCCAGTATTCCCTGAACTTCTTACAACCCACAGCTGTAGAAATAGGAAGACTACTGTAACACTTTCCATGGCTGAATGCAGGAATTTGGCTCAGCCAGAAAAAAAAAGCATAATTAAGTAAAATCTAAACTGGAAGGACATACCCATTCCACCTTTCACTCCATTTAAGAGTGTACCTAATGCAACATATTTTGCTGTCTCCTAGGTAAATGGATTATATTACACTTTTTGACAAATTATTTCATACAAAGTTGGCTTTTCTCTGTAGAAAGCCTCTATCACTTTCACCAGTAAATATTGGCAGCAGCTACCCAAAGTTGTCAAGTCAGCCTTTCATGTCAGCTTGCATATTGCTCTGCAGTGTATCCTAGGATGCATTACCCTGTAGAGTCCCATATTGGTGTCGTGTACAGGAAACATATCTGGCTGATCAACAGATCAATACCTTGTTAGGTGGGCAGAAATTTTTATTAAGAAGTGAGTAATAGTCTTGATCTGAGTCAGTAATGCACGTTTTGGATGTTACCGGTGATTGTTTCTTTATCTCTTTCTTACTTCCTCTCATTCTTTGTGATATTTGACGTTTTTGATGTGACATTTTGAATGTGCAAACCCCTGGCCTGCAACCATGATGACAAAGCCAGGTTGAAGAGTTGATTTAGGAGGTACTTGTGAAATCAGAGGTCATGATGTGGAAGTACCAAAAGGAGGCAATGACAGGAATACTGATGGTAAAATAATTGTACCTGATACTAAGATGGGTTAGCTAGCAGACAGTGAAGGAAACTGATGACTTCACTGTATTTGGACTATGTTGTCTATCCCCATCACTGCTATTGTTGCTGACTCTTCTACCTGCTCCTCTGAGGCGGAAAGACTCTTCTCTAAGCATAAAACCAGTGTCTTGGTGTTGGGAATAGGAGCTGCTTTAGTTTTGGCATGTCACTAGCTGCATAAAAATCCATCAAGTGGATGACGTAGCATAGGGAAGGCCTGTGATTTGCGTCGGGTGATACTATGTGCAAGAGGACTGTACTAATGAAAAACTTTCAGTTCTGTCAGCTGTGTCTGAAGTGAAGAGTCTGGCATTAGGAAACTGGATATTTTAGAGCTAAGGGGTAGATTAAGTGGAGATGTAATGGAAATTCACGCCAATGGGGTAATTTTTTTTTCCTAAGTCAGTAATGAGAAAGGAACTAGGGTTGGTGATGCAGATGTTTTCTTTTTTTCATAATGGAAGCAGTGGGAAGTGTGGAGCTGGATGTTCCTTACTAATTTTGCCTGCCTATATTTCTCAGGGTTTTGTATTATGCCTCTTATTATTGTGAAAAAACATACTAAACCCCAACTGAGACATCTCAGGTTTAAATGCTCCATTTCACAAGAGAGAAAAGAATTGTAATTCTTCCCGTAGCATACAGCAATGGAGATCTGCTTGATATATTATGATGTATTTGTTTTGTTTTCTCTAATTACGTATGGGATATTATCAGATCTGCTTTGGTAAATTCTCTAGTCTCTTTGGATTTTCTGCATGCTAAATAAAATGATTCTGTGTGTGTGTGTGTGCTGCTTTTCTCCTTTAAGCTGTTTGTTTACATTTAGCAAAGGTTTTGTTAGGACTGTAACAGATTCTTTTTTGCCAAAATAAGGATATTTTTGTCTTGCAAATAAATACACAAGCCCTTACCAAACATGCTTTTCTAAAGGCTTAAATTGGTTCATATCACAGAGGTAGATTCTGCATGCTGTTACTGCCTTGTGCCCCTCTGTGTTCCCACTGAAAAGGAATGCTGTCAGCTGTGGCATCTACCTAGGGCTGCTGCTCATGGCTCCTTGACCTTCATAAGTCACATCAATCACATAAAACCAGCAGGATTCTCCAGTAGCTTCTGAAGTGCTGGAAATACCAAGATAATGTAATTTTTCCATCTTGCCCAACTGTACCTCCTCCCATAACTTGCTAGCTGTTCTCCTTAGGTGCTCAGTTGCTTTGTTGCTGTGCACAGCCACCAAACCCAGGTGAAAAACAGGTAATATTTTCAGATGTGCTTTGGGGAAAGGTCTTTTTAAAGTAGTTTTTCACCAACTCTCAGTTAATTCAGTGGGAATTAGGTACCTGAAAACAACATGGAGCTTTAAAAGCCATTGAAAAGAATGACCTGTTCACAGAGGCACCTTAAGTGCACCAATTCTCTGTAAATGTTAAGCTCTGTAGGTCTGCATTCATCTTGCCTAACTTTAGGTACATCAGTGATGTGCTTCAGTTAAGAAAATAATTGTCGTAAGTCTCCCCTGTAGTCAACAGAGAGAAATAAGCTGCTCATAGCCTAAGATCTCAATTGCTGTCAGTAGGTGCCTTGTTATCTCCTAGGGTACTCCAGGTAACCCTAGTTAAGTGCCTAAAATTAGTTAAAAGGAAGCTGGGGGCTACCTGTCTGTCAATCAGTTTTAAGATTGCAATGTAGATGTTTCTGAAAGGTAACCTAACTTGAAAAATGTTCCTTTCTGACAGAGGTCAAAATGAGTTATTTCTTTCTTTTAAACTAAGGAAGAGCCAGTATCTTCTTACAGCAGTTACTCAGCTCTACACTACAAAACTAAAACAATAAAGTGGGGAATTGTGACTACGGTGCTTTGGAAAGGATGGGCTCCACACCAAGGAGCTGTGGCACTAAAGGTATTCTTTCCATGGTTGTTCACATAGCCTGTCTTTGCTTCCCTGTCAGGTGTTACACACCTGTGGAATGGATGCTGCTGTGAGTGTATATATTTAATCATTTATTTCTGGCAAATCATTTCAAGAGGCTGTAGAATTTGTGCCTTTAAAGAAGAGGCTTCTGAACAGCAGTCACTGAAACATCAGGCCATGTCACAAACAGTCCCAGGTGGGTTGCTGAATGGATTTACCTATTACCCGTAAAAAAAAAATAAATTCGGTGGGATCTTTCATGAACTGTGTAAATGCACTTTCCTATGGAATCCAAAAGGTACGAAGTAAGATGATCTTTTGGGTCAGAGGTTCCTCTATTTCCCTTTCTGATTCTCAGTGTACACCAAAATGTCTCTACTATTATTAGACCGTTTTGCAGACACAAACACAGAAACTCATTGGCAGTTGATACTGGATTAAAAGATTTATCTCACGAAACAGTCTGGCTGAAGTTGGAGAAAGGATGGTAGATGGCCAAAATAAAAACGCTCAGATATGAATAGTGTGGTTTCTTTCTTGCTTTGCTTTTCTGCATATGATATGCTTTCACACCAACTCATTAGTACTGGAGACTCAAAAAATGGTTGTATAGTAATTTACATAATAAATCCTGGCACTTTGTGGTACTGACAAACATCTGCTGTATGGGCTGAGGCTCATTAGGTGTAGCTCTTTCTCACCTGCTGCTGTTACAGATTTTAAAGACTGCACTTAGTTAGATTGGAGCTATTCTTGCTCTTGAGTTAATGGTATGTAAATGTAAAAACATTTGAAATGGTCCTCAAAGGCTTGTTTTCAATTCATAAGAACAGTGTGAACAAATTAGTGGCAAGATCATGGGAAGCTGTAAACTGAAAGGTTAAAGTGGCTTAAATTAACAGGGACATTGTAGTGCCCTACAGGGAGAAGAAGGTGTGCCTCTGAACTGCTTCCTATTGGAGCTTTTGCATAACCACAAATTAGAGATCTGCCGGAGCCCGCTTGTTCCCCCAGTGGTGGTTTTACCTAAGTGAAGGCAACATATTTATTCCTGCTCCTTCAGAAAGGATTTGATGGAGCAGCAGTAGAGTCATCCCTGGGATGATCCCAGTGACAAATGCATAGTTACAATGGGTACAAGGTCTGCCCTTGGAAAGCAAGTGGAAAAGAAGCAAATGAAGCTTTCTTCCACTGGCTAGGGACCTCTGCAGACCATTAAAATTCTTACTGAAGTTAAAACATGGCTTCAAGGCTCAGAGATTTTCTTACATAGGGCCTAGCTGTGTGGTAGGTTCAGTTGCTCTTGTATGAGATTCTACTATGATACATGGAGCCATACATGAGCACAAGAATTTGCAGGAAAAGAATGACCTGCAGCACTGTGCACTTGGACTGTTACTAAAGGACTTTCTGAATGTGAATTCCTTATAATGTTAAAATAAAAAATACTGTTATGAGGCATGGTAGGCTGAATTCCTCATCTGTATAATATTTCTAGAAGCCACAGATGTTATTCCAGTGTAACCCTCCAGAAGAAAAACCCCTCCAGCTTTATCACATAGTAAGTTGTGAAAAGAGCCTGCGCTTACGAATAGTGGTGAACAAAATACTCTGCAGGATCAAGTTAGCTTTGTGCAGAGCAGGATTAGAATTGTGTATGCTGCACATTGCTGACTGCCTGATGATGAGCTAATTGAAGGTTAAGTTGTGAGGTCCTTCATCAGTGGTTAATCAGTGCATTAAAGTATGTAGGCACCTTGCCTGACAACAAGAAGAAACCTCTGAGAGGGTTAGGAGGATGTGTTCTTTCCCCCTCACCCCCAGCAGCACGGTCTGAGGAGAAAGGGGGCTTTGCTTTTGCCATACTTACCATTCAACATTTATGTTTTGGTTTGCTTTTTTTTTTAATGTAAAGAAGAAAAAATAACACTAACTTCCCTATTCCAGGATTTGTGACTCTCTGTCAGGTGAGATGAAAGGGGCTTGAGTTTTACATGGGTCTCTGAGGTTTTCAAGTTCTTCCTTTGATACCTGTTACCCTGTGTGATATCTTAAACTCCTGTTTCTCAGAGCAGCAGAGGATTTAGCATTTTGATTACCAGCTTACTTTTAGCCAGAAGTATCTATTTTCTTATTTATTGTCTCTCGTATTGCATTTTGGCCTCTTGCCATTTGAGGGAGGAGATGTCTTTTGGTGGACCCTGCTTGCTCATCCAAATTAGGGTTTCTCAATAAGGTCTGCCAGCTACTCTTAGGATTAGGAACTGCTCAGGGTTGTCCTCTTTCTACCCTTTATCTCATCCTTCTGGCCTTTGGCTGCTTTCAGTGTTTGACTCGTATCTTGCCTTTGTAGATAGTAGAGTTCTGGCCTACATTCATTGCTGAGCATGACCTGTTCTTCTGGCTCTATGCCCAACTTTTACAGGATGTCCCTTTGACTTCTAATGTTGATTTCCTCAAAACATTTGAAACAGCAGAATATTGAAAAATTGCTCTCCTATCTAAAACAAATGTAGGAAGCTAATTAAACTATAATTTACATTTTTTAAGTCATGATGATTTGTTTCAGTTCTTTTGTCTGACTCCTTTGTTTTCTTTTTTCCTTCCTCAAGAAGAGGTAGGGCAGAAGTTTCTTAAAAATCATTGAACGTTGCCAACATGTTCAGACTCTCAAAACTTTTATCAGCCATGCTAATGGAAATATTACAATGGCATGCAAATGTGAATTAGTTGGCAGAACATCTTGTTGCAGACAGGGAAAAAACCCTGCATACTGAGTGGCATATTTATACTTTTCAGAGGCCTACTTATTGGTTAAAATGGAACACATGTAGCTGTACTTTGTAAAAAGTAATGAAGTCAAGGATATAAAATAACTAGGGTTCTCCAGTTTTCAAACGCTCTTTCAGATCAACAAATTGAAAAGGTTTTTCAGGATTCTCTTGTGGCTTTGTGCACGAAAGATGAAATCATTCAAAGAACAGGGCATAAAGATGCCATCTGATATGTGGATCACTATAATGCGCTCTATGCTAAGAAAATAAGACCAGTACAGAAACAGTCTTGAATGAGGTTTAGCATTCATTGTTCCCTATAAAATTGATTGACAATTCTTTTCCAACTGTGTGATTTTTAAAAGAGCTAGAGGAATTGTTTGGCCCAACCTCATTTATATTTTGAAATAAAGCTTTGTGTGCTTTTATTCATCGTGGCAAGCATAGAAAAAATACCAGCACTTATCTGATCCTGGCTTTACATAATGCAGCATTAGTCAACAAAGTTTTACCTGCATTCCTCCTGTAGGTTAGTGGGTCAAATACTGAAAGTCATTACCATTTCATGGATGCTTGGTATCTTGTTTAAAAAGAAGTTGGAGAGCTCAGCTTAGCTCCTGACAGGCCAGCAGAGCTGTACCAGAGATGTGTAGGCTGTTTTGGACAAAATGAAAAGAAACTCAAAAAACCTGAGCTAAACCCCAGCTTTAGGCTAGAGTCCAGCAATGAGTTCCATTGATGTTTCCATGGAGCTCAGTGCAGAATCAGCCACAGTTGTTTCTTAAAACATATTCTTGTGAGGCCACAATGTTTCCTGTCTTGCTGGGAGCATGGGAGGAAGAACAGTCATGTTGTGATATTTTGGCATATCTTCCATGCCTTTCAATAGAGCACAGAATAGAGGCAGGAGCAAAAGGCAGATATATTGAAACATATTGATTCTTTCTTGTATTCTTTTTATCTTTTTAACCTAAAAGAAGTTCAGACTTGCAGTAAGTTGTGAAGAAAGGATTGAAGCAATGGGTTGAGAAGTTTCATAGAGGGAAGATTGCCTTGCCTCTTTTTTTTTTTTTCTCCTTGAGAATTAGATTAAAGATATCCCCAGACATAAGTCTGGATCAGAAGAGCTCTAAGTGATGGATGCTGCTTGTTCCTTGTTCCTGATTTTGTAGGTGTACTTTAGCTCTGCAACTGCCAATCAACCTCTCAGATCTGAACATCCCCAGCTGTGGGAGTGATATCATACATTCTTAATTTGATTTCAGCTGACATTGTTATCATGGCAGAAGGGAAGGAGAAGCATCTTGAAAGAGGAGCTTCTCTTTATGCTTACCCCCAACCTGAAGCATACTGCAAAACACTTCCAGAACTTCCACAGCTCTGCTGCCCTGTCTCTCTCAGAAAGGCTGGTAAAGCATTAAATAAATTAAACTGCATTCTGAAAGTGCATACAAATAGTCTTTTCCCCCAAGGCTAGTGAACAGCTTTTGAGTGGGGAATGATGCTGCACCAACTCCTGAGAGGAGGGGTGCTATTTTAAGCCAGCTATAATTCTGGGTTTCTGCAACTGACAGCTACATTTACTGGCTGGGGTGGGAGCTGGCTCCTGGCCCTGAAAAGGAAAATAAAAGGTCCTGCATACATTGGCTTGTAACTTTGCTGGTGTCACTCAATTACTGCATGGATTAATGGGACACGATGTTGTAAGCCCTCCTCCCCACTTTGAGACATCTACACTGGGTATCTCACTCGCTCATACAGACACCCCTCAGGCAAAGGAACCATGAGTACCCTCCCACAGTGATTCATCTCACCTTGGGGTAGATGGTTGAGCCCTGTCCTGCAGATAAAACCCTGTGCAAGCTGGTTCCTTTCTGATCTTCAGATGGGGTATAATCAACTAAGCCTGTACAGCTGCAGTGTGATCTGAATTCCCTTCCTATATCTGTGTGCATCTCACTTAGAAAAGGGATAAATCCTTCAAAAAGTGTAGTGGGATATTGCATTGCTATTGGAAAGTTACCTGCAGTAGATGGTTTGGAGTACTTATGTTACTTGTTTGGTTCAAAATGATTCCTGGCCTCTCTGGGAGTCTGTTTTGCAGTTCCTCCATGCTCAGATTGCAGCCAGGGGTTGTCTGTGCAGCTCTTTGGTATACTTCTTACCCCATGTCTGTGATATTGTGCAGCATTTCGGGTACTGTCTAGGTATATGTAATCCAGACTAGCACTCCATCATGATCCTGATGTTTAAGATGGCTTTGTTGCCCTCCGCAACTTTGATCTTTAATTCAGCATTCAGTGTGCTCCAATTTCCTCTCATTCCAGAAACTGTTCCCTATCTTACCCTCCCTGCAAAAATGCTAAGCTTAATCCACAGTCCTTGAATGCTTGCCTTTAACTTGAAATGTTACATGAAATCAAGAGCTGCTTTTTATTTCAAGGGCACTGAGCAAGCTAAATAAGCTGCTTAAGGTTTGCATTTGATTAGTGCCATGTATACACAGAAGAATCTCCATCTGTGCCTTTCTGTGTTTTGATCTGCACTGTGTATCCTCCACATAGAGCTGCAGGTGTTACTAGATTCTTCTTTGAGTTCTGGAGAAATATGTGCTGATGAGACAATGCCCAGCTGTAGAAATGAAGAAAGAAGATCTCACCTGAAGCATGAAGATTTATGTATTTTAGGTTTGACAAAAACAGTAAAAAGCATAACAAGAGATAGTTTATTAATAATGTATAATTGCCTTGTCTAAACAACTCAGAGCTGTTCCTGTTGGAAATAGAGCCATCAAATCAGGTAAAATTAAAAGTCAACAGTCAAAGAAGGTATTTTTACAGTATATTTTAGATTTTCTATTTTAAGACATGCTATAGATACATGCTATTTATCCCACTATGTTCACTAGTTAGAATAAACATAAAAGAAAATTTATCTTGCTTTCTTATCTTTTTAGCTTGCTGTACAAACGTCCTCAAAAGGCAAATAAAGTACCTTTGTAAATTTTAAAATATTTTTTAAAAAATTTAATTTCCTCCCAAGTCAAAAGACAGTCAGTGTATGCCTGAGTGTTTCTGTTTCCATCAGGGAAAAGTAAATGGTATAGAGGAAATAAGTAGCTATCCTAGTACCAGAGGTAGGAAAAATGCAGAGGTGTCACAACTTGGTGTCTTTTGTTTGTGTTTTAGTGAGTGTGATTTTATCAAAGCTCCTGTTGTGATGGGAATTTTGTGGAGCAAGCATGTTAGGTACATTAAGGGTAGTGGAATAGTAGTTGTGGGGTTTTTGCAGTCCTGCAGCAGCCAGAGCAGCTCTGGATCAGCTCTACTCTTAAGATACAAGTCAAGGGAGAGAGGTCTTTATCTTCAGAAATCCTTACCTGTCCCTGTTTACTCAGCTTGTCTGTGGCATTCGGCACCATAATATGCACGAGAGCCTCCCTGTCTTTTTCTTCTGACACATCGTGATGCTGGGAAATAAATCATAGATACTGCGGAGCTTCACATCCGCTCATCAGCTCCCCTCACGCTGGTAGGAGGAATAGGAGCAGTTGTAAGTCCTCCAGTGTGAATTATGTTCCTTTGTGTCAGAGGAAGCTCCTCCACTACTTCTGGCTCTCTGAGCAGTTTGAAACATGCAGAAGCCACCACTTCAGCTGATGTTGCTCTCCCTTTCTTCTACAGCTGAGACCCTGCCACAAGCTCTCCATTTTAATCTCTCCACTGGTAAAATATTACTAACCAAACATTGTCACAGGAGCCAGAAGAAGAGAGAATAAAATAGACAGTTCTTGTGATTTTCTTTCAGTCTTCTGATACCTGATGTTTTCCTTCACTTTGTAGTGTCTACCTGCAAGTAATTAAGTGAAAGAAAGCTGGATGCTCATAGTCATGGAGACAAAGAACATGAACAGAGTTGACACTAAGGCTGAATATTAACTAAAAGTTCCAGGGTATACTTTTTTAAAGTCTATGATTTCAAGTTTCTTTACCTTTTTTTTTTGAGCATCACTTAAAGATATTTTATGGTTGGTATCAAGACATGCTAATGAGGTGAATTAGCTGAAGATTTCTTTCACCTTTGCCTCATGATTCAAGTCTCCCTAAGCTATCTTCATTTTTTCATTTTCAAAATGCTAGAAAGATTATGCCTGTTAAGGGCTGTCAGGAGTTGGGGGTTGGTTTGGGTCTACAGAAGATTTGAGGAAGGGTGGAGGAAACAGTGCAAATGAAGGGGAGGACGTCAACCCCCGTCCAGCAGTGCTGTATGTTCTGCATTAAGAAATGAAGCAGGCATGTCTTAGAACAGGGGTTTCACATGGTCAAGAGTGTGGTAAAGTATCTTACAAGTTTTTAAGCTTCCTCCATCATTAACAATTACAGTTCTGTGTTTCCAGCCATGGTACAAAACCAAAGGTTCTTTAAGCAACTGTTTGGACAGTTTATTCTTTTTGTAAAGTGTTTGTTCATCCATCAACTCCAAATGTAGTTACCGATATTTTAAGTTGTTCCATTTTCTAACAAGCTTAAGTTTAAAAAAAAATGTCCAAGTATAATTACTGAGAATATTCTAAATTTGGATGTTTTGGTTCTGGGACAAAATCAGCTTGTTTCAAACCATATTTAGAAGCTGAAGAATCAGTTTTCTGAGATCCTTTTATCTCATGCTGCTACAAGACTCTGGAAACAGCTCCGTGGTGAGGTGATGTCCTCTTGGAAAACTTTGGTGCACTTGGAGAAAATCCCTAGAGTTCAGGCCACTTGGCAAGGACACTGTAGTCTCCACCCAAGTCGTGCAGGCTGTGGGAAAAGACAACTTCTGCTTGGCCAGAACAAACCCCTTGTATCCAAAAGGGCAGGAGATGAAAAGCAGAAATGAAGAATAGCAGATGGGAATAACGTCTAAGACTTTACATCATTTGTCTCACCTTGACTTATGGTCTGTAACAGGACATATTATTCTTGATGGCTCTCCAGATCAGTTAAAATGAAGATATTGCAACAGCTTCAGCTCAACTTAAAACTGGAGCATTTTCACATAGCTAACATGAAAAATGTACTGTGTGGTTCGTATTATCCTTTAGTATTATGCTATTTATTTTATGTTGTTCCCACATTTCCTCGTACTTAAAATACTTTGGAATAACTGCTAGAACATAATTACATGGTTGTGTTCATCAAGAAGCATAGTTGCGAGTATCTCATTTAGGATTTTGGAAACTGGGATACTACCAGAGAAAGTCTGGGTTGCAAAAATGCTGAATAATAAAAGAAATGAGTATTCATCTATAAATAATCTTGGTAGACTTCAGAATTCCACAGTGGTGAGGTAAGTAAGGCAACAGTCTTCTTTGGTTTGGATATGTTCTGTGTTTAGAAAGTCATTCTGGTAAATAGACACTAGAAACTTACTTTTCAATGAATCTTAGGACCTGAAGAAACTCTGTGGCAATGGGCACGTGCCAGTGCTCTGCCCTTCTGACAGCGGGCATTGCCAATTACACAAAGTGTGAACAGAGATGGAATGTCACCTTTTGATAATGCTGTGAGCTGCACATATGTGTGTTGATTGCTGTAGTTCTGTGGCTGACCCCGCTTATAGATGGTCAATACCAAATTCTACTCAAAAGCATACATTTTCACCAAGCTTTCAAAGTGATATGTTTGCTCCCAAACAGGATTTTGCTTCACCTTTTCCATTGTTCACACAAGGCTTTGCAGGACTGGAAGTTGACTTTTCGCTCAGTGAAATGGGGTGGGCTTCCATGTCACAGTGCCTCAGCTTGCCTCCCTGTCCTGCTCACTGCTGAAGAGCAAAGCGGTTGTGAATTAGGCAGAATTGACATTACTGAGTGAGATGATCTCACTCACTTTGCTGGTCAGGCTGTACAGAATGGAGAATCACGTGCTTGTATATCTGCTGGTCCTGCTGTTGTACCTCTCTGAGAACAACTCTTGTTATATAGCAGCATCTACAGGGAGCCTATGTGGTGTGCATACTTTTGAAGTATTCGAAACCCTCTGACAGTGTTAAAAAAAAAAGAACTATTCAAACAAGGCCAGGCTGGAGGAACTGAGGGAATAACAAATGAACTGATAATAATGACATCTGGAAACTGCATCACTGAATGCAAAATGCACTTACCAGAGTTAAAGTAGCAGGCATGGTATGTGGTTTTATGATACCTACAAGCAGGATAAACTGCTTTTGGCATAAACTCTCTGTAATCACTATTCCAATGCTTTATCTCACAGCTAGCATTTAGAACAAAGCAGATGTGAAGAGTAGGTTTCAAATGCAGTAAACTAGTTTATAAATCTACCCAGTGTGTTGAAATACTTCTTATGTATTGCTAAAGACTGTAATTTAATAATGCATCTCCTCTGAAAAAGAAACAACCCACTAACTTCCCCTCCAAACCCCCACCACTGCTGTCAACTCACAATGTATTTTCCAGTTATAGACTACTGTTTATCTCTGCTTTAGAGGCATGAGACATTAGCTATGTAATGAAGTCAATCTATGAAATATTCCTATACCTCTGCCTACCCAGGTGTTTATTGATTACTTAATACTATGAATATTTTCATGACAAATTTTGAACATATCCTCTTAACGGGAACAGTAGTGTAAGGGCTGCCTAGTGCATGGACAGATTATATTCTACTTGTTTTTATAATCCTGAAAAGTTATCATGATCTGAAAGAAACTCCGCGTAGCTACAATAATAAGTTATACTTATGCCATCAGTGTAGTATGGCATACATCATATTAACTGTTATAAAATACTTTATATATGTAGTGATACTTCATATAACACAGATCATACCTTACATAATTAGAAATGTGTCATTTTGTATCCGTATTACAAAAGTACATCGTACTTCGCTAACACAACCTGGTGTGAGGAGTGTCAATGTGTGCAGCATGTGCTGCTGATGGCTGGGCAAATGGCTCAGGATAGACCTAACGGCTGCAGATACATGTAAGTGAGGATGCTTAGCAACCTCAACATGCAATGCAAAGTCAGACTGTCTTCGTAGTTAGGCTGAACCCTATTAACATTCCTAATCCCATCAACCCTGAGGCTGGGAGTGTGTTTTCCCATTTTACAACTGAGAAAAATGAAAAAAAAAATAAAAATAGAAATGACATAGCCAAACTACAGAAGATGAAGGTCTTGGGGTTCTCATCTCCAGCCTAGAGCTTAATATCCCAACCCTTGACAATGCTACATGTCACAGTAAAGCATCTTTGGTGTTCTGGAAAATGTCTCATTTTGGGGAATATATTTATAACCCCAAGAAAGACATCTGGACTTTTTTGACTCTTCTAAGCAAAAGGATGAATTAGATGTACAAACAAAAAAAAGAAAGAACAACAAAAAATATTGCTTGATAATCCAATAGCAAAGCTCTTCTTTTTTCCCAATATTTATTGGGATATTCTTGATGCCAGGACTGAGTCCTTTCCTGATTACAACCTATGGCTGCTCACGATGTCAGTGGGATGTGAAAGATGAGGAAAAGCACAGTATCACAGTCTAAACCAGACGTGTGGTACTGAAAGAAGACTGTTGTAGACTTCAAAATAGTCTGATTTCTGTGAATGCCACTCCTAGGAAAGTAGGTAAGAATATATATTTCTGGAAGGTTCCCAGGAAGTTAGCACAGTTTAACTCAATCTCGTGTTCTTTGGAGGGTGCTTATTTCTGATGGATTTTGATGGTTATCTTATTCCTAAACAATCAACTCCAACAGTAGATATCGCTGACTAGAGCCAGATTTATAAAAGCATTTCAGATGCTTTACTCAAGCCCCAGAGGAAATGGGGGAAAAAAGTGTGTGCATGGTGCTGATGCATAATAGAGGAGAAAAAATAATACTAGAGTAGGTACGGTTTTATTTCTTTTTTAGCCTTAGAAAAAGCAGTAGACAAACAAGGTGCTATTTCAATTTGATACTCCCACAAATGTCTTTATATGATGTTCAAGAGCCTTTATGACTTAGCTAAGCTGTTCTGTACATGTACCTGTTGATCATGTAAATATTATATCTCTTTTCTGCAATGCATGGCATTAGCTTCTGGTCCAGCCATCACATTGCTTTTAGGCAGATTGTTTCTGAAATCTTGAAATTAACACCAGAGGCCTTTCCAACTGTAAAGAGTTTTGTTGGCACCAACCAGTTCCAGTTGGATCTTTCCCATAATTCAAACTCTTAGCTGCCTGTGGCTGGCTAAAGTAGTTATCTTCATTATTTTGCATGGGAATTAAACATACGGTAAAGTAGTTACTTAAGTGCCTGATATTTATGTAAATCAGAATGAAACATACTGATGGACCAGCACCTAACCTCAGAGCTGCCTTCTTTCAGATTCTGGGCAAGTTGAGTCTCAGATGTGCATTGAGCAGTTGGGCATGTCTCTAAGTGAATGTTATCATGTTGCTCTTCAATCTAGCAAGATAGCTATCTTCTTGAAAAGGCATTGCGGCACTAGAAAGACATTTGCAGATGTATTATCTTTGCTCATTTTATGATTTGTACTCTGTGTTAGTAGCTCTGTTATGACTTGTTTAAAGAGAATGGAAATTTATTATTGCATTTTGCAGGAATGACAACACTGCTCAAAAGTGTATCAGTTTAGCACTGTTTTAAACATTTTGCCATTGGTGTGCAAAGGGCAAGTGCCAGGTCAAAAGAAACATATTTAACAGCTTTATAGACTTGAGCGTATTAGAAATGTACTGAGTTATATTTTCTTTTTCACAGGAAAATTGCATCAGTTTTATTTTTCTGGGATCTATTGATCCCAATTTCTCTATTTAACCTTATCTAAACTTTATTAGCTTATTTTCCTTTGGTGGTTAATGTGATTTTTTTTTTTATCTGCTAACAGCAATTTCCACTCATCGGAGACCATGCTGTGTAACCGGTCCTCCTGTCTAGTGGCTCTTTCTTTGTGACCATGAGGAAAATTGTTCTGTGACTTTCTTTTTTCATATCTGTCACAGAGCAACTTTATTTCCAAACCCCAGAGGGATTCTAAGAGATTCAGAGAAATTACAAAGATGGGACCTTGTTTTTCATCCAGCTTGTGGTACTGGGTTTGTAAGATATTCTTCATCCACTATAATTTCAAAGACCTAGATTTGACTGTTAGCACTTATTTCCAGGGTTACCTTGTTGTTCATCACATACTCCCCTTTCTTAATTTCAAACTTTTTTTCCAGCTCTTGTTATACTTACCCTGTGTTTTGCCAGGCCTGCTTTGAACTCCTTTGCTATTATATGAAGAGAGATATTTATCTTCTTTCTCGCACGTGTTCTCTTAGCTCCCTTGCTCCTGTGAAGATGTGGCAATGCACACCTCTGTCAATCTGTTCCTAGATCTAACTTATTTTTATTTTTACCCTTACATACTTTAAGTTTAAATATACGGTTGCTGTTGTTTTCCCTGAAATCCCTTCAGTTGGGTTATTTCTGCCTGGGAATTAAGGCTCTTGGAATTAAACACCTTGCACAAAGGTGGCCGTAACAAAACTGGGCTCCAAGGCCTCTCTCTCTTACAACGAGTCTATGGGGGCAGACCTTTCTATGTGCCTATAGTCCTAGTGATTCAGTAAGAGTCCCCCCAGAGCAGCCAGCCCATTTGTCTGGAGCTCTTCAGAAATGACCCCTGCTGCTCCCTCACTCTCTGCCTTGCTGCCTAAGCACCAAACACTCTGAAACTGCATTGACATTTTTGCTGTCTCGCATTGCAAATTAACATAATGGTTGTGCTAGTTTCCATGTTTCATCATCCCTTTGTGTTTTAGATAAATTTTCTCAGATTGTCACTATCCAGCATCCTCCTGGTGTTCTGTTTCCTCTGGGTTCTTGCATGTTGGAGATGCCTGAACTGCATGAGTGCTTGATCCTGGTGACCCCCTGGAGGAGGTGATGCATCTGTCAGCAGAAGTGGTAACTCCTCTTTAATAAGGTCTGGCATGTGGGTTGAAGAGTCCTGGAAGCATGAACTCTTGGAGGTATTAACTGAAGGAAAGTTTCACCTGATTTTTTTAAAAATTTGTCTTTCTGCATGCCAGGCTTTGCTCAGACCTGCTAATCGAGACTTGAAAGTACAAGCGAGTGACTGATAGCCATTCTGTAATGTTTTTGTTTCTTCAGGTCAATAAAGCTATTTTTGTTGCCATGCTTTAGTATGTACTACTTTGGGGGTTATCCAGTGCCTAGGAATTTTTGTGGTTTCTGGTTTTCTGGCAGGTGACCACATGAGGCTTATGACTTTAAAGAAACATAATATCACAAGCAGTATCTGGTCACTGATGCAGTGGGTTGAGTCAGTGCTCTGTGTGATGGAGGCTAAGACAAAGAGGCATGAGGGGTTAACACCGAAAAGATCTTATATAATCCATCTTGCCTCATGCTGCAAGTCCAACTAGAACGTAGAAGGAAAACGCAAAGAAAAATCTGGCCTCCACAGGGAACACACTGAAAAGGTTATTTTTTGTGTTCACCTGTCATGCTGTTTTGAAAAAGTACTCAAGCATGTTTACCTCACTTATATTTGGAAACCTTTTACTTCTATATTCAGCTTTCCTTTGCATCTTGCTACAGCTCAGAAAAAGTTGTCAGATACCTCCTTGAAGATGGCAGCTCTGAGTCATGGGACTGAAGCTAATGGAAGCCTCTTACTCGTGTCAACAGATTGCTTCTGCTCCCCCGTGACTGATCTGGGAGCGTTGCAGATTTGTGGCTCAATGCGGTACCTCACAGGAAAACAAATGCAGCTTTATGGCTGCAGCTGGAACTGAAGGGAAAACAACAGAAGATCAATTTTACCTGTAAGTTTTCATATTGTCATTTATTTGAAACTCATCTGTCAAAGGTCTAATCTCTAGTGATAGATTATTTATTAAGGAATCTGATATTGGCAAATCTGATAAGGCAAATATTTGTGATCTGCAAAGAAAAGCATGTTTTAAATGAGATGAGGAAAGTCTGTAGGGGGAAATAGATAGTAAATACCGTTACAGAAAGATGGAAGCAGGTGAGGGAACCAAAAATAAAAATTAATGTAACTGAGGATTTATAAGCCTCATTTACTCTGCCTTTTGACTAAGGGCTCCAAGCAGTTGTAAAATTGTAACACCCATTGGGTCAGTAGGTCCCAGGCTACCTCTGGAACCTGAAAACACCGCAATGATACATGTCTCCACTGTGGAGATCTTGTATTGGGTTCTGGTGTGCTGGCGGCCAAGGCCAGTCGTGGACTTTCATGGGCATTGCCGATGCAGGAGTTACTGAAGGCTCAGAGATAAACTGTGAAGCCTTCTGAGGTACCAAACCCAAAGACTTAATAAAATTTAAGATAATAACCGATCTTGTGAAAACATGTTGCTCTGCTGGTACAGACAAGTGTGTCACAGCTGAAATGTTACTGTAGGAGGCCTTCAAAGAATGAACGAGTATACTTTGCAACATACAGCTTTCAGCTGGTGGGGGTTTTTTTGAGATATGCATTACAGTGAAGTCCTCATCCTGTTGCCTTTAAACTCAATCTAGCTTTGAAATGGAGCAGATTTCTGGAAATTAAAATATTTCTTCTATTTATTTAAACTTATCAATTTAACATAGACAGAAGTCAAATATCACAGTACTTGAAAGTCATAATAATTCATTTGGAATGCAGCACTATGCCTTCGTGAGATCACTTTATATAAACCACCCAAAGTTCTGATAAGTTAAACTTTCCAACTGGTGGAAAAAATTCAAGTCTTCCCCCCACTCCCATTTTAAACTTACCCAAAACATTAAGATACTTCAGAAGACAAGAGTCTGTCATAACTTCAGGTAAATGAATAATACTGAGGTTTCCTTTCATCCTGTCAATGTTATGTAAATTTTTAAAATAAATTAAAAAAAAAGTCAAACTAGTAAGACTAAAACATTTACTTCAGAAAACTTCATAACCAGATCATGTGCTTCCCTTTTAAGGATGCTGAAAAAATATTCCTCTCCCCATCCCTGGGGAAAAAGTGTGGAAGTATATTTTTGTGAAATATTTCACTCTGAACAAATATATGTACTGAGGGGAAAATTCTGACCAACTTGTATTTATTTACAGCTAACTTTCTCCCAGTGGAAAAAAAAAAAAAAGGAAGTGTAAGCTTTGATGCGTTTATTCTCATACTCACTGGGAGGCTTAGCTCACTGTATCTTAGGATCTTCATCTTCCTTCAGGCTTCAACCACTGGTTAAGTCAGGTAGGCATTACCAGTAATGTAAAACCAGTCTAAAATATGGAGTTGCATGCACAGTTTAAAGGAAGTAGAGAAAATGTGTTCCTCTGCACATTCTTGTATAGGTCCAAGTGTTTTGCTTAGTTTTTCTTACTTACCTAATTGTGACTACTAATACTGAACTGTGGGAATGAGCATGTTTTGTTTCACTGCTTCCTCAGCCCAATTCCTTTTCAGAATATGTTATAAATGACTCACAGAGCCAGCTATGCAGATTGAACCACAAAACAGTATGATGCCTTGGATGGATCACACTGATGCAGACGTGGATGCTGTTTAGTTTTTTGGGGCTTTTGGAACATGCCTACTGTGTGGATATCAAAACTAGGAGAGATGACCTTGCTTTGGGGCTGTGCTTCCACAGAGTTCTAAGATACTTATTAAAGCTGCTTTACAAACGAAACAGTAGAGCTTTTTGACATTTAAAGGCTTCAAGACATGCCATACGCCTTACTGCAAAGCATTTACGTGAGTCATCTGCTGACCCTGCTGCTCTTTCTTAAGGTATGAACTTTTTGTAAAAGAAAACAAAAAGAACATGGTAATGGGTGGTAATTAGACCCAGCAACAGGTAGCAGGTGCTACTGTTTCATGCTGTTATCATGCTTATAGCAATCCACCTCCTTAATGCAATACCATTTCATTTGTGCGAGGGTGTGAAATGTAACCTTTTCTATAACATGAATTACACTTAAAATGAGACCTTGTCCCAGGAAACACATGACTCCCGATTTCTACCCTAAGCCCCGTCTTGCTGACTGCAAGAGAAAAGAGCATATTAACAGGTTCAAACAGAAGAATCTTTCTTCCTTTTACCTTCAGCATTACAGTAATAGGGCTCCATTACCTCTGGAAGCAAACAAACCATTCCAAACTTAGGATAGTAAGAAGAAACTGAGACAGAAACCTATTCCCTTTAAATAATTTTGTGCACTTACTTGTTTTTATCTCCCATCTATTATGAGCTGTTTATTTTTATTTCCTCTTAGGGGGATGTTGCAGCCATTAATACCCCCCATCTCTCCTTATTGACTCCTACTCCCACTACTTTAATCTGCCTGCTCTGAAGTTGGCTTCAGGCTTATGGGTGTCTGCGTGTGCAGTCTTAATGTCATCTGTAAAACCAATCACACAGAAATCACACCAAGAAAACACATGCTGGTTCTTACTGCTGATTGAGGCTTGGGACTGGGTTAATTAAGAAAGTCCCTGGAAACGCTGGAAGAGACTTGCCACAAATAATAGGAAGCCTCACAGCTTGAATATTGACTGGGACTGTTTGAAAGTACTATTTTCTTAAAACCAGAAGATGAAGAATGTCAGAGGAGGAAAGAGTTCTTTGTAAACTGGAAGTTGCCATATGCATAAACAACGGAGCAGACTGGGTAGCAAGCTCTGCTTTTGCTTTAGCCCAAAAAAGCCCAAACTTAAAAGAATTACTGAGTATCTCCAAGAATCAGTGCCATCAGGTATGTTTTAAATAATGTAGCAGCAAATGAGCCAATTATCATTAATTACAGATCTGATGGCAAACTTTGTACCTTTTCATATATTTAGTTGGATAGTTCAAACTTGTAACAGCTGTGTCATCTCAGCCTTCATCTAATGATATAATAATTGTACATGGTACACTTATTGCTGAAATTTATTAAAATTTGTGTTTAAAAGGCCAGTTCTCTGTCTCTCACAAAGGTCATAACTGAATAAGTTTATCACCACCATTTTTCAGAAGGTTAGACATCCCAATCATTTCTGAACACTTCAGCAAGAAACTTTTGTTGTATAACATTTGCCAGTTTTGTGATATACTGTAGAAGCAAAAATATTTGCCATTTAAAACCACACTTTTTGTTTCATAAAACAAAGCTCATAATTTACTGGAATCTTGAGATGCCTTTGGGTAGAAGCCTGTTATCTTCAGAACATTTTTTTTTTTCCTGAAGCACAAGGAAAGATTCATTATTTTTCCATCAATACCAAGTTGTTCAAACCCATCAGGTTTTAATTCGGTATCTATGTGATCTCATGATAATGTACATGTCAGAGAATCCAAGCTTAATACTAGATTGAGGTGAAGGCTGGCCAGAAATAAAGCATTTGGAGTTCAGTTGTCCCAAAACTCCAGAAGACCCAGATTCACGGATTATTTTTTGCTGGGGAGAAGCTCAGATACAACAGAATTTTTTTGTTTCACATCTATAGCTTACCAAATCGTTCAGATAAAATTAGAAGACACAGTGGCCCAATCATCAAGTAGTTGCAGATTCGGTATTTCGCTGAAACATTCAACAAGACCCCGGGCTTTTCTTTATATGAGTATCAAAACCTGGGTCTCAAGGAAGCCTTTAGGTCCTCCTTTCTTCTCTTCCACCCATCTGCCCTTCACACAGATACCGGATTTTCAGTAAGCTTTTTTAAAGTAGCTGGGGGAGTACTGCTTCACATGGCACTTTGGTGGGGGAGATAAAGGATTTAATCCCTCCTTTCCATAGCATATTAGAAGCACTGCGTTTTGACAGGTCAGCATTGAAAGATGGAAATCGCATGAGACATACTGGATATTCAGCAGTAAGTAAATCAGTCATCAGACCCAGGGAAACTCAAGGCCAGTTTTGTCTATTACAGGAATAGTTTTGTAGTAGTATGAACAGGCTTCAGTCTCATGGCAGGGGATATAGTAGCTGGTCCCCTAAAGAGAACGTTCTTTTCCCAATGCATAACATGCTAAAAAATCCCACTATTTTATTTTTCTTTTTTTTTTAAATGCACAGAGGAATAGAAATCCTGTGATGCTGAAATCCACTATTAAGCCCACAGAAGGAGACTCCAGCCTCAGCAAACAGGCTTTTTTCACTTCCTTGATGTTTCTCATATTCTTACTTTCTGTGAGTAAAAGAAATTCTGCCATAATTTAAATCATTGAAATATTTAAGAATCAATGCCAGTAATACAGTGTCTTTACTAAGTTCTGTCATTCTGATCTCTTTATTAGTTTTGAAGTTTCTAAGCTAATGCAATTATTGGATTAAAGACAAATAAAATAGTTTTGTAACACCATCTTTACCCCTTAATGAAGAAAATTGAAAAGGTAACACAGAGGTTGTGGCATAGATTTGAATCACCAAAACCAAACCAAAAAAACCAACTAAAACCCAGCTTCTAATTTTCTCTGCTAGGGTTATCCCTGTCAGCTGATATTCTGCCCTAAAGACCCAAGTTCATCTTGGACAGATGTTGCATCTCCCAGAGTCTGTTGCTAGAAGGGTTCTAGTCAATACATCTTCACAGGGGCTATGGCTGAGGGTACCCAGCCCTGCTTCCCAAGAAAGGGCTATCCATGCTAAATTTCTGTTGTAAGCACAGCTAATGTGAATCACAAAAGGGCTGAGGTTGGAAGAAACCTCTGGAGGTCGACCTTGTCTGATCCTCCCTGCTGAAGCAGTGTCCCCTGGATCAGATGGGCTGGAGTACGGCTTGGCTGCTTGATAAGGCAGGAAGATCTGACAATAAAAACAAGAGGAATCTTGAAAGGAGAGTGTTTTCTCTGTGCCTGCTTCTCTCGGTCTCCTGCTTAGGCTAAAAGTAGCTCGAGCAGTAATAAGGGAGCTTTTAGGCTAGAGAAGATATCTTCGTGTAGGGGAATGTGAGCAGATGAGTTACGGAAGGCTGGCTGGTGACGTATCAGAGATGAGAGAAGGTTTGTTGGGGCAGAGTGGCCTGCCATGGGACCCGAGTAACTCGCTGGAAGCAGATATAGGAGCCCTTGAATCGGTATGGGGGGAGACCTATGGCCCTTGGGAGTTTCGTTGTGTGCTGCTGTATTGTGCTGCTGTTGCTTAAGGTATAGGGAAAAGCTGTTTCAAAGGATTTTTATTTAGCTGCTTACACGAGCTTTTTCTCAGCCTACATTTTAATGCTTGACAGCTGAGCTTTTACAAGTTTTCAGAGCCATTAATCAGAGCAGTGTTTTGGGAAGCTTTTGCAGTGTATATTTGAGAATTTGTATGGCACTGGTTTAAATTAAAGGCCAAGGCTTGCTTTTGAGGCTGCTTTTGGCGTCTTTCCGTAAAGCATGGAGCCGTGTATTATTGTTCTGAGAACCCATAATTAGTAGCAAATGTTTGCAAAATGCTAAAGGTTGTTGCTAGGGTGCTCCTTCAGGCTGGGATGTGTGAGGGATGGTTAAACCTAATATAGATCTATTTCAAAAACTGTTTTCTTAAGCTGCAAGTATAGATCATTTTTATGCAGTGCGATACATTCTGACTTTTCAAATGGGCAACAAGAATAAAGGCATTCCTTCAGGAATAGGTATGACTTCGTGTGAGCAGAAATTAAGCTCCTATTCTTTGAAGTAATTTGCTAGTGAATCAGACATGAGATAGGAAACAGGACTTTGGACTTAGGCTGGTTTTTTTCATAGATATGTTGATTCATTTGCCCAGAACCACTGAAATTCCAAACTATATTGTCAATTCAAATAAGGACCACAAGCATATATTTATTTGTTTCAAAGGTAAATGATAACTTTTCTAATCTGACAGTAAAAAAATAGATTGAGAATCATTAAAGTACCCCCCCACCAAATCTCTATATATAACATTATATGCCTCTTGAACATATACATAATGTTCCATGTACATGACGATTGCTTTTTGTTATGTTTGATGCCAAGTTTTGAAAGGCTCATGTAAAAGGTGCTCTCTTTGTGCCAAAATGTCTCTGACGATATTTTGCTGTACAGTATACTAATCATTAACACACAGTGGCTCTGCAGGTCAAGACGACTGCCAACAGAGTAAGCTGATGACTTGCAGACCAGAAAGGCTGCCATCGCTCTTCTGCGGGTGACCCATCCCATACCTGCCACACCGGCTGCTGGTTGCTCCCTCCAAAGGAGGCAGGGTGTTACAACTGGGTTGTGGGACTCGGGGTTGTCTCCAGTTCTGTTGCAGCTGCCCTGTGTGATTTTGGTGAAGTTAGTTAATGTCTTTACATTTAATTTCCCAGCCTTGTCACCAGATGATTGACACCCCCCCTCCCTGTGCCCCCCATTTTGCACGGTGCCTTTGCTTCTGGTGCACCACTTGTGCTGCCCATGTCAGGGCCTGGAGGGCACCAGCAGGTGCATCCCCTGTCCTGAGACCCTTTGACAGGACCCCTACCTGCTGCCCATGCCTGCTGGCAGTGGTGACCCATGGTGGAGCTTTGGGGCTACCAGAGGTGGGAACAGGGAGGGAAGCAATCACTGCAAGAGCTGGATAAGGTGCTTTACCCTGCACAAAGAGCATGGTGGCAGGGAGTGCCACCAAAAGTTGGCCCAGGGGGTGGGGGGCTGTGTGGATACGGGCAACACCTTTCATGTGCATTTCTTACTGAATTAATGGCTGCTAACCAAAAGCACCGGCTGGGGCATCAGCCGAGAGTATTCGGGGTGAGTCCGGCACTGATCCAGCCCAAGCGGGAAGGCTGCCACAGATTATGGCCCTTTTCATAAACGGGGTGCATGTGGGCTGGCCATGTGACTGAGCACTGGGTTTGGCCTCAGAGAGGCAGGTTTCTGTGTTGTGGCTCAAAAGTATCAGAGTTGAGACAGGTAGAGGTAAAATTTTCATGGGTCTGTTGTCTTTTCCATTAGAGATGTGGAGAAAACATGGAAAATAATGGTGTCTCAGAGGCCAGGAACATGCGCGAGATTCAGCATGCAAATTAAGTACTTAAATATTCCCCTTTCTGGCCTTTCGCCTCTGTTTTGGTGGGAGTACATTCTGGGTGTGCAACAGTGACATTACAGCAGGTCAGCTTCCCTGCCGTTCCTTCTGTATCCAAGCTCCTTAGCTTGGGTTTGCATGCACAGCACTTGCTGTCTCCGCTGGACTGCATCCAGCTCCTAGTGTGCCCTTGCGGGATGGCAGGCTCTGGATTATGTGGAAGTCTCTGTGCGTAGTGGGTGGGGGGACATAATGCTTTTCAGGAGGCTTAACTGGGCTTATTAATTCATAACTGTTCCCCAGCTACCTGGATTGTTGAACAGGGAAAAAAAAAAAACCCACCTGCTGGTGTAGAGTCCCTTCTCAAACCCTGCTTTCTTCTGTACCATTTCATCATGCATAATCATTTGAATCAATAGGGATGATGGGAGGATGTCACTTACAAAGAGTATTAAGAATGCTCTGTGTCAGAGGTGAGACCTGTCTCCTGTCTGCTCATCTCCTCCTCACCTTTGCTGCTTAATTTGTAAATAAATATAAATAATAATTTAAAAAAAAGTTCTTTCACTTGCAGAAGGGGAAAAAGAGATTGTCAGGTGTTTAAAGTTATTCTATTTTTGCTGTTGAGAGTAAGATCAGGATCTGGCTCTGTAGAAGTCACTTTATGCTGTAATTAACTGGAAAATGTTTATTTTTCTTTTACGTAGCCTCATTAAAAGGCTAATCTAACTTTGCCTTATATTTCCCTTTGTACTTTTAATTATGAATGACTTCTCACTGTCTTCTACAGAGTATGATGGAAGAGGAGACACAAATGGGCCCATCCGGGGGGATAAGCCTCAGCCCCAGCACTCTGGTTTGCACCGGCAGCTCCAATTAACATTCAAGTCAGAAGCAGAAGATCTGAGATGCTGCTTCCAAAATAAGTCCCAAATGAAAGAAAGATGACACTTAGTTTTAGTCTCCACCCAGTGGGAAGCAGGCATCAGCTAATGTAAATTAGCTCACCTGTCTGTGAGGGCCTGACAATTTGCACTAGCAGACAGTCTGTCCAGCCCTGAGCCATGTCTGTAGTGTCAGGAGGAGGATCTTTCTGTCATGGACTTCTAATGACTCTTGTCAAGCACTTGATGGGTGTGTGGGTATTTGTGTTTGGCCATTACACTGGAAATGCCACATTATCGTCTAATGGCCAGGGATAATGTCACTCTGTGACATCCTTTTCCTAGGTGCAACAGTTTGAGGTGAGTTTCTTTTGCTTTACCTACATGGACCTCTCGAAGGGACTGAATGGTTTGCCCTCCATCAGCTGTCTGTCACTTGGTTTCCTACAAATATACTGCCAGCAGAAAGAAGTGCTCAGATGTTTTCCCAGGGATCAGTACTGTGTCCAGTCTTGCTCAACTTAATAATCAGTGACCTGGATGACGGGACAGGTTGTGCCCTTGGTGAGTTTGCTGATGATACAAAACTGGGAGAGTGGCTGACACACCAGAAGGCCATGATGCCATTCAGTGAGACCTGGACAGGCTGGAGAGTCAGGTGAAGGGGAACCTGACGGAGTTCAACAAAGGCAAGTGCAGGGTCCTGCACCTGGGGAGGAACAGCCTCATGCCCCAGCACAGGCTGGGGGCTGACCTGCTGGAAGGCAGCTCTGCAGAGAAGGACCTGGGACTTGGGGTGGACAAGCAAGCTGCTCATGAGCCAGCAGTGTGTCTGTGTGGCCAAGAAGGCCAATGGGGATCCTGGGGTGCATTAGGAGGACCGTGGCCAGCAGGTTGAGGGAGGTGATCCTCCACCTCTACTCTGCCCTGGTGAGGCCACATCTGGAGTGCTGTGTCCAGTTCTGGGCTTGGGCTCCTCAGGTCAAGAAAGACAAGGAACTGGAGGGGGTCCATCAGAGGGCTACCAAGATGATGAGGGGACTGGAGCAGCTCCCTGCTGAGGAACAGCTGAGAGAGCTGGGCCTGTGTAGCCAGGAGAAGACTGAGAGGATCTTATCAGTGCATACAAATACCTTAACGGTGGGTGTCAAGAGGATGGGGCCAGAATCTTTTCAGCAGTGCCAAGCAACAGGACTAGGGGAAATGGGCACAAACTGCAGCACAAGACATTCTATTTGAATATGAGGAAAAAGATCTTTACCTTGAGGCTGCCGGATCACTGGAACAGGCTGCCCAGAGAGGCTGTGGAGCTTCCTTCTCTGGAGACTTTCAAAACCCACCTGGATGTGATTCTGTGCAACCTGCTCTAAGAGACCCTGCTCTAGCAGGGGGTTGGACTGGCTCATCTCCAGAGGTGCCTTCCAACCCTGACTGTTCTGTGATTCTGTGACATCTATGTTTGTTTGGGTAAGGAGAAAAGTCCATGACTGATATTCCTGTCAGTGGTGGTAAGCCAGTTTTGACTGCAAATGAGGCTACATGTGAGAACTGGGGTGAAGAAGCTGGGAAATAACGTGCAGCTCAAACTACAAACAAATTTTCCCCTTCAGCTCCTGATGGAGTCCTGGGTTTTCACTGAAGGTTTTGCATTTCTGGAAAATTTATAACAGAGTTCCATCACTGAAAGTAATTTGATTGTTTCCAGACCTGAACAATCTAGATAATAAATACTTTGAACAAACACAGTAGCCCATACCAACACGGTACTGCGTTTTGTTTCTCTATGGTGGCCAGGCCACCTTAAAGATATCCAAATTTATTTTAGCCTTTGTGGAAAGGAACACGGGTTTCCTCTCACTTTGTGGGGAGGTCAGCCCACAGGCAGCTGATGGTGGGTTGGCAATGCTGAGTCCTGGGGCTGCAGTACACCTTGCCTCTGCTGAGGATTGCCCACTGTGCCACGTAATCCTGCAGGCTGTGGGCAAAGAGGCAGATGTGACTGTTGCAGCTAGGCTCCATGCAGGATGTATTTTTCTCACTTGTATTTTATTCCAAATGTTGTGGGGTTTTTTTTAAATTTGCTCTAACATTGACATCATCACATGCCTGGAATTCAGACATGTTTATCATGAGCTTGTCGTAATCTGCCTCTGCTCACTGGTGGTTCTGCATCGTTATGAGAGGGAACAAAGTCCAAGATTATGTGTGCAGTTGGCTGTACAGAGGGCCTGTTATTAGCTGTTTGAGATGCTAGAGTTTTAAGTTTTGTGTTGTGGTGTTTTGTTTTTACCACCCTGCTTGAAATTCTCTTGGCTCCAAACAAAAACGTTAGCATTTTGTCTTAAAGTCTGTGATCAAAGCTTCAGAGCCTGTCTACATTTAGAAGTTGATTTATCTTACTCAGAGCTCATGAGTCGAGGCAGTACTATTATACCCATTTTGTTAGTGGAGCACAGAAGAGTAAAGCATCAGGGTTTCCCCAGGCTGCAGAAAGTTGTGATATGGCCCATTTGCAAGTAAACAAGATGAACTTATCACTGACTATGTTGTTTTATCCTGAAAAAATACTCAAGACAGACCTAAAATTTGTTCCAGGGTTTTTGTGGTGGTGGGTTTTTTTGTTTGTTTTTTGGTTTTTTTTACTCCCATGTCTTCTCCATCCACCTTTTACCTTAATGAAAGATCAAGGATAACCACTTGGATTTGAGGCCCTTCTTACACAAGTGTTAACTACCAAAATGTTTATTTTGCAAGTGAAGTCACCTGAATTACATGCTGATGCTAATCAAAGAATCAGAGGTATTTATTAGAATCAGACAAGGTAAAGTGCTTCTCTCTAAGCCATGAAGTTTATAAAGAAACCCCAGTTGCTTTCTTTTATTGCTTAGGACAAGAAATGCCTTAATTTTCTTGCCTTGCTGAACTCTTAATGTATTATTGGTCATCAGCAAGGCTTTGCAAACTCTGAGCCGCTAGTTAGAAACAAAAACATCAGACTGAGGCATGAAGAGTTTGAAGTTAGTATCATTTAAGCTGCAGAGTAATTTGTGTTTTTAAGTTGGGTTTTTATAAGGTTTTGGTTCAGTGGTCTGTGTAGTATTTTGGTGTGTGAGTATCCAGTATAGTTGTAATGCTGAAAAGCTGCAGCTAGAGCAATGCTTGGTAGTCTTTTAAAGCTGATCTTTTATAAATTTGTTTCCCTTTCGTTGGAGAAAGAGCTCGGCTTGTAGCTGAATGTAGGTGAGTGTGGGTGTTTTTTGAAAAATTTTAACCTTCTGTATGTGACTTGGCTTTTTGACCTTATGAAAAGATTTTTTAATGGCAGTAGTGGAAATAAAAGGCATAAAAGGGGGCTGTAAGAACCCACCACCTGGAGAATACTGCAGGCTAAAAATGATGAAGGTGATTTTGCTTCCTTAAAAATAATTTCTCTAAATGTGTACATGCTGAAAAGAGGTTGCATGGCTTGTGTCCTGGCTGGGTGGTCCTGGGCCCCTACAGTCACGGCTGCAGTGTGTAATTTCAGCTTCTTTTTTCAGATGAACTGTACTGGAAAAGAAATGCACAGGGCTTTATCTGAGAATGGGGGACGGATGCATCAGATAAGTACTGTTGCTTGCATGCCTCTTACTATGCATAGAGACTAGTTGGTACTCATTTGTTGATGACATGTCCTGCTTTACACAGGAGAACACTGATATTAGATAGTTAAACTAATAACTTGAACCTGTCTTGTAATAATTCTGCAAGGAGCTGTTGACTTTCTAGTCTCAGCAGTCTTACAGGCCACGGAGTATATAAAACATCCTAAGAAATAAGTGTCCATAAAAACAGTGCTTTGCAGCCAAGTATGCACTGTTATTTTGATAGCTGTTGGCTGTCCTTGGTTTTGTTGGACTAGTTAGAGAATGGAATGTATTACCTTTAGTAAACAAAGTTTATAGCATCCTGTTGGACTCTGCAGAGCTGCACCTTATTGCTCTTCAGAATGAGGAAACATCCACAACAATAATCGTTTCGAGTAGCATTGCTTTGTGTAATGGTTTCATGGCCTGTTGTCAATGTCTTTGAAAGAACTGTTAAAGGATGCCTGTTTCTTACTGGCTACTGCATGTTGTCTGACTTCCCCTAGCAAGGCTTAGGATGCCACTGCTTTCAGATAAGAAGCAATATGATTTGGAAGGCAATATCCCTAGAAACAGTTTAGCATGGCAATAGGAGTCCCTCAGCGAGGGTTCAGACATGGTCTCTTGTCTGCTATCTGATGACAGAAGGCTTACCTGCTACTAATACACAAAAAGAACACGCTGGTACTAGGAGGTAAGATATTAAAAAGATTTCTGGGCAACCTCTAGGTACTACTTAGATCTGATTGGGCCCTTCTCGGATCTGCAGAGCGTCGAGAGAGGTGGGGAAGCAGCAGTCTGACTTCAGTAAGAAAACTCTTTTGACAGATATGGCTAGTAATTGTCACAGTAAGCAGTGTAGCTGGAGGAGAACAGCTGAGGCTTAGTTATGGCTGCTTGGAAGCCAGGTGAAAATATCCAGCTGAGATGCAGAGATATGTTCTAATGTTTTGTGGAAGCTATCCTGTATGGATGTTAACCTCCAAGAAGATGAAAAGCTGAGAGAATGGCAGTGTACAATGCAAGAGTACAGATTTATAGCTGCTATTGCCTGTCTGTGACTTGGTTAGCACTACAATGTGTCTACATTTTATGTAGATATAAACTGAACCCGATTCCCATGTTAGTGGATTGTCCGCCCCTTTCTGAGCATATTTGTTTGTTGCTGTTACTGTGGAGATAGAGTTCAGTTTAGATTTCATTAAGCAAACGGGAGAATCTGCCAGATCTTCAGCAAAGGCCTGATAAGGTAATTTCCTTCTCACATTGACAGCAATGATGCAAGTCAAATACTGTAAATGGAAAGTTGTCTCTTAAACTATATTTTCTGGTAGTGACTGATACTATACCAGCTTGTACACTGACTGGCCTGGCTCTGAGTGATTGTGGTCTAAAATCTGAGGACAGAGCTGTTGTCCCTCTGGGGGAGAAAAAACATTCCCTCTGCGTGGCAAGGTGAGATGCTCTTTAAAATCTATAGGCTAAGTGCAGTGAAGCTCCTTGTTTGGGGAATGTAACTAGTGCTCTAAGACATCATACTGGGACCTCACTGCTGGTTGCTTTTTCCATGCCATAAAACGATAGGTTCTGGGGAAGACAGTGTTAGAGAAAAAAGGCTGTGCAGGCTAGTGTGAAGATCACCAAATTGATCACAGATGGCATGAGTGTGATTGTAGAGTCAAGAACAGGACAGGTAGGTGGAAAGGGAGCAGTGCTAGATAAATACAAAAAGCTGGTGGTTTTCTGTTTTCTAGTTAAAAAGAGATTAAGATTTAGGCAACTATGTAACATGGTAGGTTTTGGCTTACTTGTCTACCATCATAGGTAATGCTGACATGCCTTAAGTTCAAACCCTTCATTCCTTTGTCTTCCATCAGCCTATATGCATCTGTAAGGTGGGCTGGTTGTGTAACATTTTCAGTTTGACATAGGGATGTCTTAATGGAGGGAAGTATAATATCATCTTATTTGTTGTAGTAGTGATAGGCAGAAGGATAGTAAAGAGGGATGACTATGATTTCAAGTAGTCACATCAGTACAAATGAGTGTGTGAGAAGGAAACTGGCTTGACTGTGAAAGGCAGTTGCTATCATAAATCTGAACTGAAGTAATCCTGGATATATGCTATAAATCTGTCTTCAGTAAAATATTTGGATAATGATAGACAGGTAACACTATATAAATAACTTTTGTTTTTCTTCAGGTTTGACCTCTCTCTGAACTAAAGAATGACAATTTTTTTTTCCTCTTTCCTCAGCTAAGCTTCTGCAATCTGAGATGAAGGATCTTGTGTGCAAGCACAAAAGCAGAAGGGTTCACTTGTGCACCTTGGTTCCTTTTCATTTGTCAGTGTGCTTATGAATGTTATCTAGTCCAGGTGAGATACACTCTTGAATTCAGCCTATCTTATTCATCAGATGTGCATCTGGAGCATCAAGCTCCCTTTCATGGAATTTTTACCCTGGTTCCTAATTTCTAGTTTCTCCCATAGTCCCAGATTTTGGTTGTCAAAATTAAAAATGAGCTTGAACCTATAAGTGAGATGATGTTCCTCTCTCTCCTACAACTTATTTTTCAGGTAAAAGGATTTTTACTGCATCTCTATGAAGTTTGATAGAACCTTGATCAAAATAGTAGGGCCTATCAACTTTCTATGATGAGCACCATCTTGGGAGCCCACAGATACAGGGAGACATGCAAAGCAGCTTAAGAGAATCAAGTGGTAGAGACTAATTTAGGTCTTGCATATTGACGCCTTGCCTCACAGCTTCAGAGCCAGGCAATCAGAAACTGGAAGACGCCCAAAATCAGATGAGTCAAAGATGGCAGAAATGTTACAGAAGTCTCCCAAAACCAAGGGGAACATATGTCTCTTGCTGTAGCAATGAGAGTTTAATGTTTCTGTAGCGCTTAGGAGCGTGGGGGGAAGAACTATTAAGAATCAAGACTTATAACTGACATGTATTATTAACTGGTAAGTATAATTGTGGGTGCTGCTGTGTAATTTGAGTCTCAGGTAAGCTCTGCTATCTTGAAGTTCAGTTTGGACTCTTAATATCTGCATCAGAGCACTTCCTCTCCTCTGGAGCATAGTTCCTAAATTTGCAAACACAGATCCTTTGCTAATAGGATCCACAGCTTCATTAAGCCTTGTTCAGCCTTTGCTTGAAGAGTCATCTGGTCTTGTCAGATGGGATCCACTCTGTGTAACTATTGTGAACTGAGAGATGAAATGCAGTTGTAGGAGGCCAACTTTGAAATAAGCTAATCTAGAGTTAGAAGCAGAATGACTTCCCATTTCTTATCAGATAGTGTCTCAGACTGTTTGTGGTGCCTTGGTCTAGTATCCAGAATTCAACAGAGATGCATGGGGCAGATCTCCTTGGCCTCTCCATTGCCCATTCCTTTTAAGACTTCTGGCAGTATGCTAATGTGAAGTCAAGAGAAGGTGATCAGGTCCTGGGAAGACATCGAGATGTTGGCATGTGTGACATGTAGTGCTTGCAACTTGAGTTATAGACTAACTCATTCCTTCTGGTAGCTACATGCAAATTATGCAGCTGCACAGAGAAAGGGAAAGAAGCTGAAGTTAGTTCCTAACAGCTCAAGCTGAAGCCTTGCTTTGTCCTCTCAGGATAACTCTGTTACATTCCCATTCAGACTGGTTGCAATGCCAAATAGTACGCTTAGGCAGAGATATTGCTGTTGTAAATGGAGCTGCATTCACAGATAGCTCCTAAAGGGACTCATATAACATGAGTGGTAACGTTCATCAAGTGTTCCTCTTGATTTGCAGTTTGAATTTAAAATATAGGGCAGTGATTGCTGGAACAGTTGCACAGTCAAGTCTAGCTCTGGCATGGCTTCCATAAGAGGCAGTTGAGTATAGTATTTCATGCACTTTAACCATGAAACAAAAACTACTTCTAGCTTAGATGTTAATAATATGTTTTGAGATTGAGTTCTGCTATTGAAAATGTTCTACATTCAAAGGTTTCAAATCTCTCTTCTGCCAGCTATTTCTACTTAGACACCAAGGCTTGCAGCTCGGCATGATTTCTATGCCAGTGAGTCTTTGAGATGAGAAACTAAGAGCATTAAACATAAACTATAGCTTCTTGAAAATATGTAGGTTATTTTCCCCTGGAACTCTGCAGGAATGAATGCAAAAGTCAGACTTGCATGTTACTGAATTAAGCAGGTTTTTAACATTTAGCAAGTTCTGTTTAAACCCCATCTCTGTGCCTTCACATGGAAGTGGCTTTCATTGGCATCTTGGTTTTTAGACCCCTTCTAAAACTGGAGGGGCAACTGCAGGACTAAAATGCTGCAATGCCCTGGGACCTCTTCCTAGTCTAAAGAAGAAGACAGGAGCACCTATTCAATCTTATCTCTGTGCTGAAGAACATGGATTTTGTCAAGAGTAAAAGTGACTGTGTTTGGTTTGGACTTTATGCTTGTCTTGATGGTTGTAGTCTCGTACGCTTAGCTTGGCAGTTTTACTCTTCCATATGTCTAGTTCCATTAGCCCACATCCTAACACCTTGGGCCATGCTGACACAAATTGCATGTTTACAAGACAGCAGTCAGATTACTGTGTTAAAGCTATTGATCTCATTCACTTCATCTTCACTTACAACAGCTTTAAAAAAAAATAAATTAAATCTTCTTTCCTACACTGTATTAACTAGTCACACTATCCATTTGGTCATGGGCTAGCTTGGAAGAACATTGCTTAACAACTGCATGATGAAGCCCACATGTATCTAAGCCTGTGATGTACCTAACGTCATGGGAAGATAGTGTTATTTTAGGATCAGACACTGGCAATTCCTTACTGTTGAATGTGATAGAAAGTTGATTCTATGTCCATGTCCCGTTCCTTGATACAGTCAGCAGCATAGAAGCATAGATAACTACCTATAAAGAAGACTGACAGCTAACACAGCTGCTGCTATTAAATTCAACAACTATAACGATAGGTACCAAGTTGAGGCTCAGATACCCCTGCCTTTGCTCTAAGGGGAACCATCAAGATGTAATCTGAAGGGGTTTTTTACCCATAAAGAATGCTTCCCTAGAGGAAGATTCATGCTTTCGAGAGAACTGCTTCAACGTTACAGGGAACTACTTCTGTACAAATGAAGCTCTTCTAGTCTTATGCCTCTGACTGTCATCTATCATCCTTCTTTGGCACTTGCATGGAAATTCATAAGCATTCACAACTGTACTAGAGAAGCCCATATATTGAAACAAACCTTTCCAACACCATCTGTGCTGGATGTCATACAAATCCCCATTTGCATTAATCTGAGCACAAGCAAAGTTCTGTATTTGTCATAACATACCTAAAACATGCTTCAGAAAAACTTTGTGAGTATAAAACTTGCCTGTTCATATCTGCTATGTTACAACAGCAAATGTCCCCTATGGAAACACTGTTGGCATCCCCAGATTCTATTTCTGCTCTTCCATTTGGGCTCCTTCGGGAGTGTACCCAAAGTGCTCTTGCAGTAGGTATGAAGCTAAGCAACCATTCTAAAGCAGAATGAATGCTCACTGGCAATCTATAAAGGGCAAAAAATCCCCATACTGACAATGAGTGAATGTTCTGTACAAAGCAATCACTCTCTCTGGTCCCAGTCCTCAGACCTGTAGGTCCCTTACAACAAAAATGCCTGAAGATGAGCCTAAACCCTGAAATCCATGATGCTACTAGAGTCCAGAAATATGGGCTCTATTGAGTGGTTTATGGCTCATTAAAATCTATGTGGTCCACATGAGATACATGGTTTGTCTTTACGACCAGCCTCTGTTCTCGTCGGGGTGAAATTTCCATACCAGTTTTCTTTCTTCCTGACACTTACCACCTCAATTTATTCCATGGGGATACGATGCCTTTGCTCTCAAAAAATGATCTTGCAGTTATCCTTCTAGCTAAACTCTGAACAATGCATTTCTTAACTTGCATTGAGCTTTGAACACTGCTGTTCCTATTTCAGGCTTGCATACCTGAAAACTTGTCTAATTTTTCTTACCCTATGATTTGTTCAATAGAAGTTATTCCCTTAACCTACAAATATCATCCTGCCTCTTGTCTTGACCAAACATGTGACTCAAACTCAGCCTTTTTCCTTAGCAACTTTCCCACTGGTGTTTCGGTTGTTTGAGCCCAAACAAAATGACTTAGTTTTGAAGTCGTCTCTCTTTGCTCCAAGTACAACTCTACAGTCTCTTCAAGCAGCCTCCAATTTTCCCATGAAACTTCATAGATAATTTTGTTTCCGTTAAACACAGGCAGAGACTCCTCCTATGATTTGACACACACCAAAGGAGCCTTTTGGATGACAAGTATCGCCATGGTTTGGAGCCCTTGATGGGAATGAGGAGGTGGGGGGTCAAAAGCAGGTAGATTGATTAGTGCTAGTTTTAAGGCTAAGTAGGATTAGACTAACACTTTATTCTTGCCCTGCTACAGCTACTTCATATTATTCAAAGGTGCCTGAGTTGTGACAGATTGCCTGTAAGTCATGCGAAGCCATTTATCTGGGAAATTACTCAGTCCCACTCCTTCAGTGTCTGCTTTTTGTGAGGCAGCATGAGGATAAACTTCAAATTAGCGAGTATTACTCTGTATCTAGGCCATACAGTGGACTTCGGCAGACTCTAGATGGATGAGGAACTGCTGCAAATCAGTTTATCAGATGGACAGGTGAAATGTCATGGGAGGAGTTATTTGTGAAGAAAACCAAATAATTTATTTTTCCAATCTTTAGGATTTCTGCCTACTAATCCATCCACTCATCTTGATAGCATGCTGTTTCACCAGTACTTCCATAGTTTTATTCTTTTTTTAAATTCCCATTTTCTTGTAATTTTTACATTCCTGGTAGATTACTGATATAAGACAGGGAGAGAGCTGTTTCTAAGTGGCATTTTCTACAAAATATTGTGACTCTCCCATTGTTGTCTTAATGGTTCACAATGCATTTTAGCTCCTCTAGCTACAGAGGCTTTCAGCATTTAAAATTTATAATTAAAGGGGTTGTTATATTTGGCTTTCATAACAAGAACCACTTGAACAGTTTCCTTATTTGGTACACATGTGTAGGGGGGTGCTTTCCTTATTAAAAAACAAAACAAAACAAAAAACCAAGGAAAATTGTTCTCATGTGAAAAGGGTGTGAAATATTTATCTCCCTTGCCTCTGCAGCTGCAAAGAAAGCTCTAAACTTGTGGAGAAAAAGTAGCTATTATGCTCTGGGGGCTGGGGGGGTGCATGTGAGACAAAAATCACACTGCTAGGCAAGCTGCTCCCTGGGTCACTTTGTTCAGTTATGCTCACAATGTATCAGGCATTGTATGTGCTATAAATGGAGAAATTCTGAATAAAGATTGATATTTGTTCTTCATCTTATCCAAATCATCACCTTAATCTTTTGTATTTTGATTCTCTGGCAGCCTGATTTAGACCAGGCTGGGGTTTGCTTTTTGCAGATGTTATGATAATAAGCACAGAACGCTGCTTTAGTATTGTGCTGCTACTTAGTGCGTCGGGTGTAGGATGCTGTTGTTTGTTCTGCTATTTGACCTTCAGCTTCTTAATCTTGTTTTTCAGCAGTATCTGCCCAGAATCTATTTTTGCAGGAGAATGAAAAATTGAAGCAGGTTGTTACCTTCAGATGAAACTTGGGTTTCAGTGAGGGAGATAATGATCTGGACTTCTGGGTGTCAGCCACCAATGGTGCTGCTGCACTCTGTGTTAACACTTTGTTAGAAGCTATTCCAGTTACCCACTGCTTGTGCTGTCAAGGCCTCAGAACTGACCACTTGTAGACTGGATGTTTTACAGGAATTTGAATGGTTTCAATGTCCTTGATTTGCATTAGAACAAGACCAAACCTGTGATACAGTTTTTGTAAAACAGAACATGGTTGAAACATCCAGTAGAGGAGCTTGTGTGATGGTTGTGTGATACAAAAGCTTTTGGCTTTGAAAATCTTACACTGGAAATCTGCAGAAACAGACTTCTTTCTCCATGAGATGCTTGGATTTGAGAGATTGAACAAAATAAGTGGCACTTGGTCACTAAAATAGAGAGCAAACACTGAAAGGCAGATACTTGTTGATGTGAATGAAGTACAGTGATTGAGTACTAAGAAAATGTGACATGGGGAGTCAAATTTCAGGAAGAATATTGGGTTAAGACTCAATAGCACGGTGGAGAGTAATTGCAGGCTGCAGTTAGCTTGGCTTCTCACTTGAATACCTCAGTCCAGATGAATGCCATGATCTGCTTTGACATCTTGACCTGCCAGTGCTTTTCAATCTGTAGGTAGATCCACATTTTGCTCAAGGGCTGTTTCTTCTAAGGGTGGAGTCAGCTTCCCATGTGGTAGTGGAAATGTGCTTATGTCTCTTTGTCTCTTCCTCTTCCCTCATTCCCTCCTTTACTCTCTATAACAGTTTTGTCTACATTATGATCAGAAACTCTATTTTTCTATTACAAAAAAAAGTGTATAGTTTGGACTTCTTGAAATCCTTGCCTGGTCTTGATTTAAATTTGGACTATAAGCTGAGGAGTTGAGAATGAAAGAGATTTTTCAAACACAGGGTTGTCAGTGTAAGCTTCTTTGGGATAAGAGGGAGAAAACAACAACAACAAAAATTAACTTCTTTCACCAACTAAGTAGTACATGAACAGTGTCCTCAATTCCTTGTCTTTTCACTAGATTTTCCAGTATAAGAAGATAAATCTTGGAATTCTGCTATTTTTAAGACTTTAAAAACAAATAATCTTTTATCTATGGATTTTTCCCTTTATACTTTCCCTCAGATCTGTGAAGATGCTTTGTGTCTTTGAAAACACAATAGTTTTGCCGGTAACACAGATAATGAGTCATGAAAGATGTTTCCCTGTTTGTTTGCTGTTAATATCCATGTGTCTACCCAGACTTAGAATTTCTATTATCTTTGTTTACAACGTGCCAATGACCTGAAATGGCCCACAGAGCTCTCCCCTTGGTCCCTCTGCTTTCTCACTGACCTGAGCTGCATTGCCTCAGAGTGCAACTACATCATCTTAACTCATGCCTGAACCTCTGGTTGGAAACCATGGCAGAGGGTTGGATTCTGGGCAAACTTTGAAACAAAGGATGGGAATGGAGTGTGCTGCCTTCCACATGGAATATCCGATAGCTGAGTGACGGCAGGAGAGTTGCTTTGTCTCTGCCTTGACTTTCCTTTTTCTTGTAAAGTAGTCATAATTCCCTGATTACGTTCCCTGATCAAGTTACCTTATTTGTGTGTTATCATCCTTGGCTAGAAGTAGGGCTGAACATAAAAAAGTAATTTGTAAATGGAGAACGGTGAGGTAACTGTATTCTCTAGTTTTATTATACAACTATGGTAACAATTGGTTTTGATTGGAAACAAAGAGGCTTGCTTAATAAAAGAAGTGATGAGTGTGCTTTACTCATAACCCTAAAGAGCAGAAACTTCTTCAGTGCAGAACTGCCAATATACAGTATTATATTTTGGTGTTGGGTAGGTTTGTTGCTTTTTCTTTTTGAGCTGCAGTTAAAAAGTACAGCCTCAAAACACTGCTGTTAAATTTTTGTGTTCTGAGATACCTGCAGTAATTTCTTGCTATGCATGGAGAATATGAATAAATAACATAGACTTAAGTTCCAAAAAAGGCTTCAAGTGGCCAGTGATTTCAAAAAGCCTGTCTGAATATATGCTGGTTTTATTAGGATCTAACGCTGTATGAGATGAAGATCTATTACCAATCATGACAACTTTTTTGTGTTTATCCAGCTAAAATACAATCTAACAAATGGAGGTTGTGGAAATAGTTTCATGCAAAAGTGTGCTTTCTAAGTCAAAACTGAAATATGGGGGTTGAGAAACTGAAATGGTATCAAAGGAGTGATTGCTAGTTTCCAAGTGATAATTTACTGTGCATCTCTGCATGAAAACTTGGTATCATTCAAATTTTATATATTACCATCCTTTTTTTTTTTTTTGAGAGAGAGAAATTATAAGGCAAGGGTGTTCACTTCAAGTGGTGTACAGTTAAATTCCAATGTCAATTTCTTCTTTCTACTTGACTTGCTAGCCCCAGCTTTAAAATCAGTCTGTTTTACCTATTTGCATATGAACTCTGGATTTGTATCTTACATTTCCAAAAATCCCAGACACAATCACTCTGGGCTTATAACTGTATTAAAATGCTGTACTGGGAAACTGTATTTCTGTTCACAACTTGTTTATATTCCCAGCTGGATATTGAAGGTGCCCCATACTCCACCAGGTGTTGTGGTCTGATCAGAAGCGTGGGTTGCTCAGCTAGAGGGGTAAGCCAGGAGTGGTCTGCTGGGCCAGGGAGAGGCCTGGTGGGGAAACTTGTCTGACCTGGCCAGCAGACCAACGGAAAGACATCTGGGACTTCAGGGGTGGTTTTTGCAGGTAGCTCCTGTAAGCATCGGATGCAAAACCAGGATGCCCTGAATTTGTCTGATCTCAAAGACAGGCACAATGTGGCCGTGTTTAATTATATTTAGCTTTGTGGACAAAGCAAAGCAGAAGGTTCTTTTGCATGAGTGCTGCAGGACAGTGTCATCGTTGCATAATCACTGCAGTGATCTGTTAGTCAGAAGGGGATGAGACCTCAGCACTAGCAACAAAAAACAAATCTTCAGATGATGGCATGGGGATGATGAATTTTAATGAAAACTGAAAGGTTTAACTGCAGAGACATGGCCGGTTACGAGGAAGTACAAGCAAGACTTGAGGAGAGGTGGTCCACTTGAAGCAAAGTCTCATCTTCTTTTTATCTTTGCTGGTGTTCTGCCTTTCCTCTGTTACCAGGTAACATGTTGTTTTTGTTAGCCACCTCTTCTCAGTGCCAAGCATCAGTGCTTAAGGTGTGGCTGCTGCCTTCACAGGAAAGGACAAATCACTGGAGAGTTGAACACAGGGATGGTGAAGGCAGTGGGTGCTGCTGGGCCAAACTGCCCCTCCTGGGAACAGCCAGCAGCCCACCTGCTCTGGCCTCTGCATCAATGGCAGCCAGAGAGAGGTTGTCTTCTGCAAGAGACAAAATAGGCACTGGAACAACATCCATCTTGCTGTCCCCAACATGTTACTGTCCTTTGCACTACCTAGCTTGTGAATGCCTGCAGCTGACCTTGATTATACCTCTAGATCTTGCTGCTTATATAGAGGAAAAAGTAAGAAATCACTTTTAAAATTGATTTGATCAGAGGCGAATTCTCAGTAATCAAAATAAGCAGATTTGAACTTGGAATATTGAGGGTAAGAATTTCTTTTATGAAATGATAATGACGTGATTTATTGAAAACTCTCTGGTAATATCCAGTACCTCAGCAGTGTTCCCTTCTGCTTTCCTATTGAATTTGAGTTCACCTATATAAAAACCTCTTTGTAGGTAACACAGTTTATAGGCACTGACAAAAAGAATCTGCAAAAGGGATGTTAAAAGGAAGTAATCAACAAACACTACTTTTATCCTTTTTTTTTTTTTATTCATTTATCTTTCCAAACTCTTTTGGATTAACTTACATCAGTGTCTGTAGTAATACATGGTTACACTTTAGGGGACAAAATGCTAGGAAGGAATAGTTAGGCTGTGCTCTTCGCATTAAAACAAGATGTGTTGCCATACATTGTCTGTAAATTCCCTTGAGTGTCTTTAAATGAATTGCTGGGGTTTATTAAGATTTGTGTTTTCTATGTGCTCACTTCCTCTGAGGGGTCTGAACTTGAATTAATTCCTCAGAGCAGTGCTTCACCCCGATTTCCCTGCTGTGTGTTTATAGGGCAGTCTGTTCCTCACCTGCTCTTGCAGGGGTGGGAGCTGGCTCCCTCCCTCGCTGGCCAGGAGCGGGGCCACTGACAGCCCCCGCTTCCCACCCGCTCCGCAGTCAGCACTTCCCACCAGCCTCCTCCCAGCCTGGATGGACCACGGCGAGCAGTGCTGAGCCCCAGTGTGGGTGGTGGGTCACCGTCAGCCAGGAGGACTTTGCAAAGAATGAAGGTCAACACATCAACATGACGACTTTTGGTGAAATAAATCCATGGAAGCGTGACAGTGAGTCAGTGTGGTGGAGCAGGGATAAGCATGGGACAGATTACCAGCTCTGCGGCACTGCTGGGCGTTATGGAGCATCCTGTTGGCATGGTGTGCGCACCCGTGTCTCAGCTGAGCATGCCACTGATGGGACTGCGGGGGCTACTGCTACTTAAGGTGGCCTTGCCTTTGGCCCTGCTGCACACCAGGAGGGTGGCTGGCTTTGGATGGTCCACCCTTGCACACCCTTGGGGGCATCCTGTGAGGAGATGCTGAGGAAGCAGGCTCACTGGCAGCTCCCGGCAGGGGTCCGAACCATTCCTCAGCCATGGTGGGAGGAGAAAAGTGGGGAAGTTTCTTGCCACCCAAGACACTGATTAAAGGGGACTGCTGCTGTGCATGGTTGTGTGAGGAAACTACAGTGCGGGGGCAGGTGGGAAAGTGAGAAATTGTTGAATGTGCAGCGGAAGATGGTGAAGTGAGTAATGTGGGGAGAAACCTCCGGGGAACTGTGATGATACAAATACCAGTCTGAGTAGTGCAGCTTCCCAAGGCTGCATCTGGAAGGGGGGGTACTGAAGTGCGCTCAGGGGTGAAATGCTCAGGAAGGCAGTTAGAAAGAGGGAGCCGATTTTGGCTGCTTCTAGGCATTCAGTCTTTCTGTATAGTCTCTGAAGGAGATAGAATTACTGAAGATGTCTCCATCCTCTTGCTGTTTAATATCTCTTTCTCCCCTACTGCCTAGCACTAATATATGCCAGATCTTTATTAGCCAGGAAATGCAACCTGGATCTCCCTCCCCATCTTCTCCTCTGTCAGGCACGTGGGTGTTTTGACAAATTACCACCTAGTCATCAGCTGGAAAAATCAGTTCATTCCACATTATTTCTCACTACAAAGGTTAACATCTGGTAAACCATGAATAAAATTGCTGAGGTAGATGGGAAGCGAGCTCCAAAAATCCTTAATCCAGGTAACATCCTCACCAAATGTGACTAAACAGCCTTATTTCATTTTATATTCAGCATTCCTTTGAAACATCTTTGGTATGATGGAACTTCTAACGAGATCTTAACAAGCACTAACAAGTGCTTGGTAATGACTTGCTGCTCCAGCTGAGTGATGGTAGGAGTCCTTAGGAGGAAGAACATGTTTGAATAAGTGCTAAAAAGTTCTCCAGAATAACCAGGTCAAAATAAATTACCTCTTATTTCTGGGGGAAAATAAAGCTAAACCAAAGACCTTGACATGGATTTTTCTTCATTGGCCCCAAAGTGTCTTAATCCTGGATCTTTTAGGCTAACAGGAAGAGGTGAAATTCTCTACTTAACTGGGAGTATTAAATCTCTACCTGAATTAAATATTCCTTTTTGTCATCAAGTTTAGAGTGAATTTCTGTGGGATTCCTCAGATCTGTGATCCGAATTTCTGTGGACCTGAGATTTTTGCCTAGTGCTGATACCTTCTTATTTTATTCTTGGCAGCTTATTAAGTGTTTCCAAATGTACAGGGAATCCATGGAATCTATCTTGTATGCCCTGAAAGGCTATTTCTTTTTTTAGTCTAATAAAGTCTCTTATTAGAATAAAAGTCCTGTTAATTTTTCAGATACATTTTTAGTCGTATTGATATAGTAGGATTCTCAGTGCATATACTGCAAAAAGGGCTCAGCTTTTGAGCACTCTTTATAATTGTTGTTATTAGTAGTAGTTTGTTGGGGTTTTTGGGTTGCTTTTTCTTTTTTGAGAGAGAGAAAGAAAAATAGAACAGGAGCAAAACCAGGAACAGAAATGACAACTGTGTGTATTTGTGAGGCCTTAGAAGATTGTGTCTGGGGCTGAGCAGTGCTCTGCATTCTTTGTATGAGACAGAAAAGACAGCTGAATGGCGCTTCCTACACCGATCCAAGAAAACAAAGGTTTAGAGCATAAATATCCTTTGAACTGCATGTACAGAGACCACACTAGGGCTGCTCTGATATTTACCTTCTGAGATGCACATGTGTGGTTTTTGACTGCTGCTTTGGTCTCCTAATCCACTTCTAATGCAGTAATGTAAACGTAAAATAGGATCATGTGTAACTCAGCTCCACTAAACCAGAAATTAATAGTATTTTCTAAAGTTTACTGTGGGGAAGACACACATGTATATGTTCGATTTAACATTGAGGAGACAGATTTTGTTGACAGATAATGAACATTGAAAGTAAATATCTCTGTGGCACCCTCCTACATGTGAACCTCTAGTCATCTGATCCGCTTAACTGTGGGAAAGGATCAGTCAAAGGAAACCCAATTAAAAATAATTTATATAAGCCATGAGTCTCTAATCTAGTTGTCTCCTTTTTTTGGAAGTTCACTTTTCCATTGTCAGTAACAATGAAAAGCGTTGAAGGTGTTGTGGGTCTTAAAGATTCAGCCAAATCTCACCCAAGTAATTTTTAAAAGCTGATGTGAGAACATTCTTACATTTATGAATCGGTTTTGTCCTTTGTTAATGGGGCACAGCCATACTTGTAGCTACTGGTTATTATGTTTGCATAAATGTTGCTCTGCTTGGGAATGTGAGCTTAGCAAAGATGGTACCTGTCAGTTAACTTCCCTCTCTTTCTTTCCAAATCTGTGGATGAAGTTTCCTTTTTGAGATAATGCTGCTTCAGCAAAATAATTATTATATTTCCTGAAAACGTTTTTTGAAAAATACAAAAGTGGCTACACTGCCACAGATATATAATCAGGTTTCTTCATTCCTTGTCTGAGGAATCCTTGCAATTCAAAATCCATAGCGCTTCACTGGAGATACTTTCATCCAAAAGGGTCCCAGAGTACTTCTCAAGCTCCTAGCCAAACTCCAAAGCCTGTTGATGTAAATGGGAAGACTCCCACAGACTTCAGTGACCTCTGGATAAGATCACTGAATTGTAACAATAATGACAAAAAAAAAAATGAAATATAGGTTGTAAACTCTGTCAAAAAGTTACTTTCATGCTAATTTCCTGAAAATGTTTTGACCTTAACTAGCTAGACCCCTTTTAGAACTGCTTTTAGAACTTTTATCTGACTTCTGTTGAACTGTTCTTTTTTTCAAAATTTTCCATACAAATATTTGAATTATACAATAGTCCCGGAGTAATATGACTGAGTAATCAGGATATGTATGTAGTTAAGTACCTCAGTGACCAGTGCTGGAAGCTGGGAAGGAGCACAGGTATCAGTGGAGATGCCCACCTGCAGTGTATTCATTTCCGCGTGCCTGTAGCTGTGATGGTTAGGCTACAGCATTCTCAGTTGGTGACAGAAGGATTAATCAGCTTCAAATAACAATTAAATGCATGGTTGTCTGCAATTCCAGGCATGGTACCAAGTGTTCAAGTACCTGGGTGTTGCGATGTTATTTGCATAATATTAACAAGACTGTGTTGTAGCCTAGACACGGCGGGTTAATGCTCCACTTCAGATCTGTTTTGGAAACACACTTGGCTTTGAACAGAGTTCGAAGCAGGGAGATTTATGCATTGAAATCCTATTTCAGGCCAAATTATGGTCTATGATTCAAGTCTATTTGGATCAAATTTTCCCCCCTTTCTAGCTGGCTTGATTCTGGGTTATCCTGGACTTCAGTTACTTTGGACCTATGCTGATGGGGACATCTAACATGGTTCTTTCTGCTGTTCGTTGTGGTTTGGTTTTGTTTGTTTGTTTTACCAGTTGAAACTGGCCAAACCTGCCACTAAGCTACAAAACAGGATTTCTTATTACCACACTGAAACAATGAAAACCAGTCTATAGAAATATGCAGGACAGTTTTATGCACCCAGTAAATATTTGTAAGCATTCACAAGCTGCTGCCATACCTACCACTATGTGTCATTCCAGAAAGGCAATGTATCTTGCATAAATCTCTCTTTGTAGTCATCTATGAAATCAAGATAGGTAGCTTGGGGAATCTGGCAAAATTCACAGCCAGAGTTTCTGACTTCCTGTTCTCTGCCCTCATCACCGAGTCACGTTCTTTGTGAAGAAAGTCCAACTAGAATCTGACCTTGCTTTGTGTGGAAAAAATAATTACTATGCAAGATAAACCAGCTACAAAAACTTTGTCTGGAAACAAAGCAGATTAATATTTGAAGCTATTATCGCAATGTTGTTACCTGTAGCTATTATTTTAATTTCTTTGTGCCTTTTGTAAAACAAGGAGCCTCCCTTTTACCTTTGTAAGTCTGTGATGAGCAGTCAGCAGTGTGGATTTCTTCTCCAAAAGACCAGCCTTATTAGCATCTCAAGCAGCTATATGCTGTATGTCAATGTGAGAAATGTCCCTGAACAGGTGTCAATTAAAACTTCTGCCAGTCTTGAACTACCAGGTGGAATTATAGTTAGAAAATAGCCCTGTGAAAATGGCAGTGGGATGCCCTGTTTGCTCTTTTTAATGCTTATTTTTATGAAAGTCTCTTAACTTGCAAACAGGGATATGTAGCACGCTATCTAGCAGTCTAAAATCTCATTCTAGTGCTTGAAATACCAATGATACTCCTTCTGCTTCTTATATCACTCTGTAATAAGGATTATTCAACCTGACTCTTGCTAACAGCCTTAATAACAATTCTTAGTGTCAGCTACCTATTCTGTTCCAGCCAAGGCCCAGCAATGCAAACAGAAATAAATGTTTGTTTCACTCTTTGCAACTCAGAATTGAAGCTCCCCCCAGACCAGATATGGAATCAAGGATGATGATATTTCTACAATGTCAATCTTCTGACTATAACCAAACTCCTTAGAATGGATATTTTCCAACTTGCAATTGGAAACTTATTTCCAAAAGCAAAAATTATAATGGCAAATCACTAACTGCATGTAAAGACCCAGCTTAAAAAGCATGCATTTTGGAGCCAATTTTCTTTAAGATAGAAGGACAAAGCTGTCTACTGGAGTCAAAGTGATAGGCTGAAATTTGAACAGTTAGAATATTAATTTCCATTGACTTCATTGGGTTATCCAGTGATTATTTGGCAGAGGGGGGAGTTTAGGATAGTGTGATTGATGATAAGTTAGTAGTTTATAAACCAGAATGCTCTTAGGTGCTAAGATGAAGAATGCGTAAGAAATCTAAAGAGACATTGCTTGTATCCTTGCTGCATTTAACTCCTTGAGGGTTCTGTAGTCTTGGATATGCAGTCATGCATTAGAATGTTTTCAAGTAAAAAAACCCCAGCCATGCACTGATTTTTTTTTTTGATTTTTTTTTTTAAGACTAGCTCTAGATATCCTGAACTCCCAACTTCTATATTTTCAATTGTAAGAAAATTAGATTAATTCCATGAAGTTCAGCATAGCAGATAAGTGTTTCTGTTGGCTGTCCAGTAATGTTTTCATAATTTTGTATCCAAAGTGCATATCGGATCCTGCTACTGGCAATGCTGATTTTTGGCTCAGTGGTTTAGTTGCTGAAGTGAATTCCATACCCCAAATCACAAGCTTTGTGCTTGATTTACTTTAGTTTGTCTGTACTTGGAAAAAAAAATCACTTTTTTTAAAGCATGCAGCAGTTCAGTGAGTTGGGGTTTTTCTTTATTGGTTGTACTGTGGCTGTGCATTGGATTCCCTCTCTCTGATTTCTATGACTTTTTTTTCCTTTCTGTTTTCCAACTCCTGTAAAACTTCCTGACATTTTCATTTCCTTTCCAGTTATCAAGGCACGTTGCGAACAGGTCAAAGGATGAAATGCTGCCTTTGCCCCAGCCAATACAGAAAGGGAAGGGAAGTACTCCCCTTGAATTTGAAGGCCAGATACAACCATGTGGGATGACATTTATCCTGCCTGGTGCTGATGGGACACTAATGTAAGCCTGCAGGAAATCTAGCAATAGGAAATTTACAACTTGAGCTGGAAAAAAATTGGGGAAAAGAGGGAAAACACCAGAGTGTCTTGACAATCATAAAGAAGCTGCTGCTGAGGATGTACGTTCTGTCGTGTGCGTAAGGGGTAGTGGCAAGGCTACTAGTCTTCATCTGCTAGTATTTGCTCTTCTGAGGAAAGCCTGCACGTTACTAAGGAGTTGGAAAGATCAGGTTTTCATGCTGGCCATGTGGTAGACTCTAGTGATGGTGTATCCTAAAACATGTATTCCTGGTTGTGGGCAATCAAGAATTTTTGTGGGTTTTGTTGGTGTTGGTTGGTTGGTTTGTTGGTTTTTGTTTGTTTGTTTTTAATACAGTGATTGCATTTTAGTCTTTCTATGTGGATGTGGCTGTTTTGAAGCCACAATGTCGTATGAAGGGCTTCTGCCCACTAAAGTAAATTGCATTTCCAACAGTAATAAGTACCAAACCTTAGTACAGTAAGTGTCCAGAATCCCTAATAAGGTAAGTAAGCAAAACAAAACAAGGTGGTAGTCTCTTTATCGCTGTTGGCTTGTGTTGCTCCTTGAACAGAAACATACTCGATGTTTGGATACTGTTTCTAAATTGCAGGTCACTAAAGTTTCGCTATGATTAGCTTTGGGGTTAGGGGTTGCAGCCTCTTCCTTGGCTTGCAAGAAGATCCAAATGTAAGGAAAATGAATATGTTTTTAAATTTATTTGATACTTTATTTTCTCTTTACTCAAAAACCTATAAAATTTACCACTTTCCCTTTTCTTTTTAACATTGTGTTTCTCCTATAAGAGATTTAGATTGAGAGGTAAGGTAACATTTTTTCCTTAGTCATAATTATTTGTCAGGCAACAATGTAGTGATTGCATTTGGAATGATGACTGCAACAGATATAGCAAGATAGCATCTCGTCTAAACAGTCCTGTTGTTATTGCCTTTATTTCAGTAAGATTGTCCTTGATTGTTTTCTGGGAGAGCCTTATGAAAGGCTTAGATTTATTTTTTTTTTTAATCCAAGCATAAATTGCATACATTTGTGCTTAGAAAATATTTTGGTATTCAAAGACTGAGGACAATGCTAACCTTTTTTTGAGCTGAACTGTAAAAGGAGATAATTTTGAGAAAGGATTTTTTCTCTTTCCAGAAGCTCTTGTGATTTGAAGAGTTGTGTGGTAAATCTCATTGCAGACATATTATATGCTGTTTAGTACCACAGTTGTTAAGGTCAGCATTTGGAGCCAAAGTGATTCCAAGCTTGGCAGGATTTTCTGTAATTTGACATGAGTTTTGGAATAGATATGAAAGTTCCTGGCTACCCATAGAAAACACGGTATAGGCTTGGCTGCTGCGTGCCTCTGAAGCCTCACCACTATCAAAGGAGTGTGTGAATTTTGTAGTTTTTCTGATGATGTAACACAACCAGCTGTGTTATTCTTCTTTTAGAAGTCAGCATCTTCAGGGCTTTGAGCTTTTCGTTTATAGAAGACATGCTGAATTGTACATTTCGAGATCCTTTCTTAAAAGCTGGGAAAGCCCTGATGCAGGAAATGGCAAAATGTCAATGTTCTTCACTGACTTTCACGTTCTGGTAGGTGGGCAAGGGAAGGGGAAACTAGGACCTGATTATCCTTTATCTTGGGACAGCTGCTGGCTTACTCCCCTGTGAGGAGGTAGTGGTGTCCTACCTGGTGACTCATTCAGCCCTCTCTAAATGTGCCTCTGGTTAGACCTGAACATGGGTTTACTAGTTACTAGGTACGAAATACCTCAGTGGATTATGATGATGGATTTTTAGTGTATAAAAGGAGTGAATCAGGGAATTATGATGGTACTTTGCAAAACTGGTGCCATTCTCCCCTTCCTGACTTCTCCAGTTAATTCAGATTTGTGGCACTAGTGAAAAACACGGGGGAGCACAGATGCAGAGGGAGTGAGGCTTTAAAAGCACAAAGACTTTGGTGCTCTGAAAAAGATATCCAGCTTGCAGCTAAAGAAATACAGAAATACCATTTTCTCTGGAACTCGCAGCTCCTGCATTTTACTTCCTTCTAACCTGGAGCAAGCTTGTGTATGTTGAATTTCTCTACAGAGGAGTTTCTACCTCTCATCCCTCCTAGTTTTTATTTTAGTAAACAAAAATGTTTCCTTAGGTTGTTATTTAGCTCTCCTATAGCTCCCTTTTCCACTGATGCTGGATTGCAGCAGGGTCTCAGTTTGCAGAGTCACTCCTAGAGTTAATCTTCTCTCTTTTCTTTTTCTCCTCAGCTGATTGTTCATATTTTCAAAATTCATAATCTCACCACTAAAACCTAGGCATTCTTTGGAGCATAACTTGAGAAGGAACACAGACCTCAAAAATGTCACTGAGCTCTGAAGTCTCGAAACAAAACCCTTTCTGTGCTTAAACAGGATGCTACTGAGGGGTCTGGGCCAAAATTAAAAGGGAAAAATGCTTTTTGTGTAAGGCATTCCATGCACTATTTTAAGCGATGATTTGCACAGCCAAAAAAAAAAAAAATCCACAGTAAATATTCTTCCCTTTCTTGAAACCCATAAAACAAACAACCACCTCTAAACAACTGCTTTTTTCTCCTGCTTTCGCTTTCATCTCCTCCACTTTCATTGCTTCCCATGCGAGTGCTGAACCCAGCACCTGATGTTGTATAACAACTCACTGTGTGTTTTGGGCAATATCTGCAGCTGAAATGTCAAATTTGACTTGGAGATGACAAGCTGATTAAAATATTCTCCTGGTTTTCTGTTCAATACTGCCAACCAGTTTGCATCTACCTGTCTCATTCCACTAGTGCTAATACTCATGCTGCTTTACATAACTAAGGATCTGAACTCAAAAGTTTATCTTGTTTTAAATAGACACCCACCCCACCCCCAATGAAGTGGGCTTGCATGTGTTTTGGGTTGGGGCACAAGCTTCTCTGAAAGTGCAAAGCTTTCAAAAAGGCATTAGAGCAAAATAAGGCTGTTGAAAATGAATGGTGTTCAAAATGAATGACTTTCAAAATGAAAACCCACGGTGGTTTGTTGTTATAGGGCTATTCTATCTGGTAAAAGCAAGTGGAGTACTAGAACTGTCTTTAGCATAGGCAGAAGGAGAAATAAACAGGGAAAATGTTTTAAGTCTTCCTTTGAGAGAGAGTTTCAAAAGATGGGAAAGGGAGGGGAAATACCAGCACCTGGGGTGGGCTTAATAATGTAATTTATCTGTGTGCCAGCAGACCTGTTGTGCCTGTAAGAGCATCTAGCGCTTTCCCCTGGGGCTGAGAGCCAGCATGTACCTGCAGCAGGTGTGTGTCCCTGGTGGCTGGCACAGCCTCAGCACACTGTCCTGTTGTCTGCTGGGCTCATCAGAAACCCCGAGGTGAGGAGGGAAAGGTGAGGACCTCTCTGGAGCACCCTTTGAATGTGATCTGTCTCAGTTGACAGCTGAAGCGCAGAATGCCACCGTGTTCCCTTGCATTTAGGGTCCTGTGAGTTGCCAGCGTGCACAGGGAGGCTTACTGCAGACCTCGGGCAAATCACTGCTGCAGCACATCATTTCATGCTCGTGGTTACCAGAACCAGAACTGCTGAGCATGCAGTACTAATTTCCCCCTGCTGCTATATAACATATGCATGATGTGGCTTTGTGGGGCTGTTCATCTGTGTATGGCTGGGGTCCATCATTGACTGACAGTACGGCACAGGAAAAAGCCAGTGGCTTTTGTGACCCTGCACACTTTCTACAGACCAGTCCAACATCTGTTTGTCTCTGGGCTTCAGCTGTGGACAAACAGCCTCTTCTAGGGCATGGCTGTGCTGGTGGAACAAGTCACAACCCCAGCTGCCAGTGAAGGGGCTCCTGTGAGTTCCCTCTAATGTGTTTCAGTTCAAATAAAGTGTTGCAGCCAAGACCTACTTCTAAGTCAATACACTTAAATTTTAGATAGAATGTGCCAGGTAGCAAATACTGCAGCCCCCCAGGCCCTTATGAGGATGGACTGCCAAGCATCTGGGTGCCAGGGTAGAGATGACAGTGCCTTACATCAGCGTGCCTTGGTTTGCATCCCACTCTCTATCCTTCAGATCTTTTTGATGAATGGGTGTGGATGTTTATTCTCATTTTATCTGTTGTCGAATGAGTTGCTCTGCATTTAGGCAGAAAGATGACACCAGAAAGACAATTTCCCAGTTTTTTAATCACATGGTAATGAAATATGGGAAGGAATCCCAACACACAAGATCTTAAATTATTTTGAAAAATTGTGATTGTTTCTAGTGTGAAAAGGAGGAACAGGGCTGAAAAATGTGGGGAAAAAATCTTTGCACTTTTTCTGGAAGGTATATAGCAGAATGGGCCTGCTTGCAGGTGTTAATAAATATATCTTCCTGGATTTCTATTCCTCCCTCCCAAATTTTTTTAGGGGTACTGGTGTTCCGATGGGTAGTATCTTTATTGATTTTTGCTATTTTAATCTTGCGTTGGAAATCTTTGAAGTGTTTCCTATAAGAGATTGCTAATTGTAAGTCTCTGGTTTTAGGACTCATTAAAAAATCATTGCACTTTAAACCTAGTGATATCTAATGCAAACATTGCTCATTTTTGCAATTCTTATTTCTGCTACAAACAGAGATAAGGCAAGCCTGCAAAGATGATTCACATCTTTTTTTGTTTGCTAAAATTATGAAGAGATGTGAATTTTCTACAGTTTTGCATGGGTTTCTGGAAGTCTAAATTGTCAATATGGATAAACAAACCTATTTTCTGCTTCTAAAAAAAGTAATTTTTTCCCCCAATTGTTTTTCATTTTCTAGTGAAATCTTGTCAAAAATAGTCTGTTTTAAATGTAGTAGATTGAATTGTTAATAGGACTGATGTAGGCTGCCATTTGTATTGGATTTACTCTAAAATTTACGGTAATGTCAAAGTGACAATTTTGGTCTTCTAAAACTATTGTATTAGAAGGACAGAGTTAACCTAGATTATAATTTCCTATCTTTTATCTTTTGTATCGTAATGCCACTCACATTGGCTTTAAAGAGGAACCTTGTGCGGGCATATTTAAACTCAGTCTTCCTTGCAAACACATAGCTTGTGGAGCTCATTATTTTATTCATAACTTCTTGCTGCTGTGCATGAGAGAGACAGTTATTCCATTTAACTTTATTATCAGGCACTCTCATTTGCCATCAGGTCAGCATGGTGTTAATCTTTTGCTAAGGAGCTTTGTACTGGGAAGGAGTTTCTTATGAGTAGTTAGGAGAGAATTGGTTTGCATATTAAGTGCCATTGATGTAGCTGTGTGATCAGCAGCCTGAGCACATGCTGCCCCTCGCCTCAGGAAAGTACTTCAGCTTTTCTTTGAAAGTGGGAGGAGAGAAAACTGAAGGTAAAAGGTGCCAGAGGTGCTTGATACCAACTCAAAATAGTAAGATATATCTTTCTGTAACTTAATACCCAAATCAAGATTAGAATCAGGATCCTCGGTTCACTGTTTGTTACATGGGCAAAGGTGCCCTTTATGCCTCTATATCCCTTTAGCTGGGGTATATGGTCTGTGACTTCCACCCTCATGCAAATCATATGGCTGTGGTCTTGCTCTTGCTCATAAGGAAGCAGACTCTGGGATTTGGGCTGTCTTCTGCCTCTAAAGGCTTAGACCTTCACCATCTGGGTGGCCCAGACTCTTCTGGGGGCTCTTATGTTGCCCTCTGTGCAACAGCCTCATCACACTCGCCGAGGCCCTGGCTACAGCACAGGGCTTTCTTGTCATGTAGTAAGGATCACTGATTGATACAAGAAAGCCTGACCAAAAAGCACAGACAAACACTTTTTTTTCCCCCATCCAGATAGCTAATCACTTCTAAGAAATACTGCACTTTTCTGACATTTAAAATTGTTGGTGATGTGCAAGCGCTGTGCACGCGGCAGCTTTTGGAAAAGTAGTGGCACATACTGGACATATGTACACATGGGTCATGTCTGTGACCGAGGAGACTAGCATTTAAATATCTCATTCATTTCACTATCTCATTTCATTTCCTTGAGAAATCCATACATGCATGTGCCAGGGAGAAAGGCTTCTGAACAAGGAATAATTATTGAGGCTACATATCAGTTTAAAAAGACTAAATCGAAGCACAGAAGGAGAAATTTCTCAAATGAAAACATTAGGGAATATGGAAAAAAAATAATTATATCCAACAGGGATTAGTTAACCAAAACATCCTTAAAGGACACGGCAGTAGGCTGTTCATTGTAATTTATTTTTTTTTCTTAACTGTAAGGCAGAAGAAAAAGTCCTTTTACCTGGTCAAAACCAACAGGCAAATGGTTTTTCTCCCTAAGGATTTTGGAAGAGGGTTTGATTTACTGTGAGTGTGATGGACATCATTATGGAAGCTTTTACATAGTTTGTAAAATGGGCCTTAGCTGCAAAAGGTCAGTTCCACATCCCAGATTCTCCTGAGCTTAATGTTTGACACAAGCCCATCTGTACCAGGATTTGCTCCAAGGCACGCTGAGGTGAATGGCATGGTTGGATTTTTTTTTTTAGTCACAGAATCCAAAAATATCCCAAAGGCCTAAAAAAAGTGAAAGCAGTATTTGATTTAAAGCTACTTCAAAAATAATTTTGCATAATAAAGTACCTGGTTAATATTCAGACTTGTCGTATGGGGTTTTTTTCCCTATATCATGTGGTATTTTAACATTCATCAGATAAATACAAAAATAAAGACCTGCTTTGAAATTCTGCTATAACTCCAGAGTCATTGTAGAACATGTTTTTTTCTCATAGATGATGGCACCAGGACATGGCATCTCTCTACACTTGTTCCTCCATTTACATTTTTAAAGCTTTGAAGGAAGTCTTCTGATGATGACAAATAGCAGAAAGAGAAGATGAATTAGGACTTCTGATGGCATCTTATCAAGTGCTGAAAATAAATCTGAGTTGAAAATACAACATAGACTGTTTTGGAAAAGGAAACATCTAACCATAAAATTAATATGGAAGACAGAAGCTGAGCAAAAGCCAAAATCATAGGCCTTTTGTGATGAAAACCATGCTTCCAAACCAAGTCAAGACAGTAAGGATGTCAGGGACATGGGAAAGCCTTTGGAAAACTAGAACCATTCTCAAACTTTCCTGACCTTTCTTGGGTTTTTTTAGACTGTCAAGAGGTAGAAGCTTTTTTTTAAACCTCTGCAAAAGTTTTGGGTTTGTTTGTTTGGTTTGGTTTTTGGTTTTGGTTTTTTTTTAAAAAAAAATACCAAATATTCATGATTTGTTTTCTAATTTAAACATTTTTTATTATGCAGAAGGAGGGAATGCTGGAAAACTTACTTGCTAGGAGCCAACATGAGCACCTGAGATTCACATTAAAAAAAAAATAATCCTATTTCTTTGGAATTGGTCATAGGAGCTGGCAGAAGACCTGTTAGAGATTTCTGCAGATCCGTTAGAAACCATTTCTCTATAATGGGAGACTCAGATGAACCTCCACAGGCTCAGAAGAAAGATGGATTAGCTTTATATTCCTGTGTAGATGCGTGGTCCCCTTTACTATCCAGCTATAGCAATCCGGATCTTCTTCCAAGTCCATAGGGGAAGGGAAATTCCACAGCGCTGCAAACAGAGTTGAAGCAGCAGTGGAGGGCTGCAGGACTCTCTAATCAGTTTCTATGTCTTTATGGCGTTGCTGCTGGGTTGTTGAGTTGAACCTAAGCTAGTTAATGGCCCTGGTTTTTTTACACAAGTAGTTTTAAGATTGTCAAGGCTGCCTGGAGTGTGAGATGAGAGTTCTTTTCTTATAAAACGGTAAGAATTCAAATAAATTTTGCATAGCTTTGTCTTTGTCCTCTTGTTATAAGCAAAGTGAATTTAAAGGTTATTTATATTTTACTGCTCAGCAAGCTGTTTTTGGCCACCCTCAATAGTTCTGACATATGTACAGTGGAGCATCGCAAATTGTAGTTACTTTATCCAACTCCTCTGTTATGTGAGGTTTTGCTTGCTTAAGACTATCAAACTTGCATGCTGAGTTGAATTTAAGATGCCAGAAATGTCAGGGCCTTCATAGATGAACATAAATCTAGGGACTGAGTAGTGTTTTATATTTAAGGTAACTAAGTATAAAACTGGCAGAGCAGGCCACACAATTTTTACATTTTCACCTGGTAAAGAAATGCTTCTGCTAAGAAAAACAGTTCTATTTAGATGAATTGTTGAGTGGTATCTTTTACATCCAAAAAATCAAATGCTGAACACGTTTTTTTGTTGGTGTTTTTTTTTGTTTGTGTGTTTGGTTTTTTTTGTTTTTGTGGTGTGGGGGTGATTCCCCTTAATATTTTGTAGGAATTAAGGAAGGGGTGGTCTGGAGAGTTTTTTCTACTGTCAATAATACCAGAAGTAGTTGGAATTTAATTCTGTGGGAAGCTACTGCAGACGTTGAAGGACAAGTTGTACATAAGGGACAACACGCAGCCCCAAAAGCAGTGTAACACATTTGAATTGTGAACTCTTGTTATGCATATTTGTTGAGCTAAGCAATAAAGCAATACTAAACACAGTGCCCTGAAAACTGTGTGCCTTAAAGGGGGGTTTGTCTGGAAAAACTACACTTTTCGTTGCTGGCTGTCTGTGAGAGGGAACAGGTAGTGGCTACTTGTTTGTCAGGCTCGACCAGAAATAGTTTACACTGGTAAGTTGCAACAGGTGGCCTTGATGTGATACAAGGTTTTCAGTAGAATTGTTCTGCTTCCAACAGCTGTAGTGTCAGGCCTTCATTCTTATTTTGCTTTATTTTAAGGGTGTTTTAATTACAGCCATGAATATCTCTCTCTCTCCAGAGAATAGATGGCTAATGTTTATTCAAGGAATTATGGCAAAGGAAGAGTTGGATGATTTTTTATTCTTGAGAAGGGAAGGTATTGATCTATTTCAGTCTGTTTAATCAATAATAGTTTTATTTCCTGTAAATACAGAAGTCATAATGAGGAAATGAGTATTTATTCTAGAATGTGTATAATATTAAATCTCATTGTTGTATCTTGATTCTACCAAGGAAGGCCTTCCAAAGGCCAAACCTTAATTATTTCCCTGTCATTTTATTTCAGACAAACACTAAAGCATTTCTCTCAAACTTTTTTCCCCAAAGATCATTCCTAACAAAATCTAATTTTGATTTCATACACTGCAGAGTCACTTGCATTTGAACAGTATCTTTCACTGAAGTCTTCAAAGCCTATCTTTTGTTAGAGCAAAGACATGAGTTTCATTATACTCCTATGTGGCTTAAGAATATTACTAGGTCATTTCTATAGCTGGGGGAGTTGGCAAACATCACAAAAATTGGTGGAGTGTCGAGATGGTCACTGCTTAGTCATCTGGCTGTCTAGCAGAACGTGTAGTCCAAAATTAAGTGTCAAGCTTCCCACAAATAAGAAGTAGATGTTTTAGCTTCCTACAAAATTAAGAATAAATTCTATTACTAGAACACTGGTTATTTAGTAAAAGAAACTAGATCGGGGTTGTTATGTTATTAGGTATTTGGGAAGCTTAGGTGGTTTTTTTCCTGCACTTATAGGTTGGGGTTTCTTTAGTTTTGGCACTCTAGTGGATTTGGATAGCTTTCTTTGAAAGCATGAAGATAAATTTGTTTTACATGAAGGCTAGAGAAGTGAATTCCTCTTTATTATCTTGAATTAGATCTCAGAAAAGTGATTGAACTCCTGCCTTGTGTGAGTGGTTCTCTTAGACTTCTGTTGTCACTATTTTTGGTTAATTATTCATTGAAGCTGCAGTACAAGCTTCCAGTGTACCAAGAAGTCCTCTAAATGCTGGCTAAAAGTCATATTAACTCTTTCCTTTAGGCTGGAAAATGACTAAATTGAGCTAAGGTGAACAGTTTCAACAGAAGGTAATGACTTTTCCCTGTTTGCATGGGGCAAGAGGGACAACGCTGACTTCTGGCTCTTCCACAAAACTATCTGGAGCAGAGCTTACTCTGTTGTGTGTGCTCTGCAAAGACCAGCAGGATCCTGGAACATGAGTAGAAGACGACCTATTTTATAAATACTGCTGTGTCTTGGACATGTGATGGATACAGAGCAGGCAGTTGATATTCATATATCAATGAGATTGATATATAGAGCACAGAATCTCTGTGGTTAGAGAACTCTGTTTCTACAGGTTTAGGCATCAGCTGATGAAAGTTTCTGTAGACATGTATATTAGAGTAGATGCCTTTTTTTTGGAACACACACAAAGGTGACTTCCCCAAGGTTCATTCTGGGAATTAATAATAGCAAGCAGCAATGTCAGAAAGCGGAGCCAGGTTAACTCTGCATGCACTCCTGCAGCTGCTGTCGATTCCTAAAGATGATACTCCACTGAGAGATGGAGCCTTTCCTTGCAGTGCAAACACGCAGACGAGTGTTTTATCGGATGTGTCAGCAGTGAATCTCTCTCCACTGCTCTTCACAGCTGCCCTTGCGCTGATTTGAGGCCGCAGCGCCGGACCCGCCGAGCTGGCTGGTGTCACAAGGTGGCAGCGCAGAGCGGCCGTGCGAGTACAGCCCTTGGCCATGGTCGAAGGGTAAAGATTTTCCTAGAGAAGTCTGTGATTTCTGGGTGACTCTTTAGATGCTAAGTTTCCCTCAGGATCAGTCTTGAGAACTGGAAAACTTTAGAACTGCCTAGTTACAGCATGAAGTTACGTTTTCTTGACATTATTCTAGTGCAATCTATTTTTAAAAAAATGGCAATAAGCAGTATCTTACAGGTATGTTGAAGACAGAAATAACGAGCAGAAATTCAGCAATAATGGCAGTAGAAAATCCGGACAATATCACCACAGGGTAAGCAGTAATTCCTTATATCAATTTACTTGAGCAGGGTCGTCAGCTGAGTGCATCTTTTTTAATTTCTGATACATCATCTTGAACTAGTGTTAAAATGCTGGGATTTATCGTCAGTGGATTCAGGTGGCTTAAGACCAAGAAGTACAAAGACAAGCTGGAGAAACTGCAGCTGAATTGCCCTAGGGGAATGGAGACAACATCATCTCTAGAAGATTAAGAGCTAGACTTGCTGCAACAAAGTGTGTAACAGAACTAGCAGGGTTTACTTGCAAAATCTTGGTGGCTTCCAGTGTACAAGGCTGCTGAACCCTGGTAGGAAAGTCCCTACTCTTCCTAAGGGGAGGGAGGTACTGACAGACAAGGCTTTTCTCTTTGCTACAGACCTTGCTCTGTCAAACCACTCAAAACAACAGGACCAAAGAATTAATTCAAAGCCACTAAAATAAAGATTGGTGGCTATAGTTAGGAACACTATGCAAGACCTTTACTGCTAGGCAATCTCACTGGCTGATGACGCTGAGCTCAAAGGTGACGTCCTCTAACAGCATTCTCTTGTTCAAATTTTTGTCTCCCCTTTCTGTATGCTGCAGTTGGCAACACAAATGACTAACAGGAGAAACAAGTGTACATGGAGCACTGCAGGCACAGGCTCCCGAGCTGCTGCCTCTCTGCTGGCAGCCCCTACCTCCTGCTTTCCCTCTCCCCTCTCTCCCCATGGTGTGTCATAGGAGATGCATGGCAGAATTTGCTTGTAATCTGGAGAAATATATTTATAGATGATACTGCCTGTTTGCTAATTTGTGACATTTACAATGTTGAAGAGCTGCACACTTGGGCACATATTGACATTTAATTAGTAAAATGACTGTGTGTTGGCTAGATCTAAATACCAATTTATTAAGGTAATAGATGGGTAATTTATCATGTAATGTATGTTCTGTAGTAATTTAAAATTTAAAAAATTAAAAATAATGATAAAAAAACACTCAAAAAATGGGTGAGTGAGCTATCATATGGCTAGCTACTGTAGTGTAACAGAATAACAAGTATACTTAATTACATCAAGCAAGAATGTGTTTGAGAATCCATTTAAATTATCACAGTCCACACTGTAATTACCGGTATCTGTTTATAGATACTTTGTATGGATTTCCCCTTCACACTTCCCTCTACTGAGAGCTGATTTGCACACAGGATCCCAAGTCAAAAGGCTTTAGAAAGGCTCAGCTACAACATTAAAAAAAAAAAAAAAAAAAAAGGTGTTTAAGTGTGTTAAATAAAGCTTGGCAAATGGCCATGGCTATTTGCTATATACCCAGTTGAGTTGAGCTCATCAGTTCAACATGTGTCCGAGCTCTTTTCACTAAATAAGGGCAAAATTCTAAACTCCGTTTGGCGCTGTGTTTAATGTGTCTCCTGAACATCGGTGAGCCCTCCGTACGATGCAGCTATAGGCTGTGTGATTGATAGTGAGCTGCTTGGGCTGAAGACTTCTACAAGAGGGGAAGTGTCTTGTTTCCCAGAGACAGCCGGTATGTTGGCCTATCTTGTACAATCTAGTCAGGCAACAAGCTACTCAAGCTGGCAGCAGTAAAAGGGATGGGAAAGTGAGAAGTTGTAGCAAAGCACAAGCTGGACAGCATAGGCAAAATGCCTGCTGAACAGCTTTCCTGTGATTGTAAGTGAAAGAGCAGTTTCTCTCAATGGTGGGTCTGTTTAAGCAAAGCAAACTTCCTTGAGTGCTGCTCTCTGAGGGGTCAGGTCATTTAGAAAATGAGTGATGCTGGTGAGGGTTGAGGACATCAGTGTGTTGAGTACTAGCACCTCATAAAACTGAGCTGAAAATACAGATTGTAGGTGGTGACAGATTCCATTAATCACACTAACAACTCATGTATGCTTTAATTAGCGTTGCAGTGTAACCAAATAATTCCATTCAAGTAAGCACCCAGACGTCTTGCTGATTATCTGAACTACAGCTACATCTGCAAAACTGGGCTGGAAATCCCCAGCAGCTATGCTTTTCATTAACTTTCTAATATTTCCCTTTTCTAGTCAGGCTGGAAAGATGAGAGCATCCTGCCCCTGCTCCTGGTCCCAGCCAGAGCCAAGAAATAAAGAAGCATGTGAAAATGAAAGGGGTGTGTGGAAGAATAACAAAGTTCCTCTTACCAAACCTTAAAAGCATTTAATCTTGGATTTCATGAAAGGAATGAGAAAAAGGATCAATCAGTCTTGAATTTATCTGCTTAGGTTCAGCCATTCCTAGGACTTTATTAATATCAACAGGCTCAGCACCAGAGAGTGGTGTTCATTTCTCACCAGTGACCTTGCTAAATATTAAGCTTTTTATACTCTTCAGCAGCAAATGACTTCTCTTTCTAGTTGCAATGTTGCCAACTGCATCAGTAAACATAATACAGATTATAAACAGATACTTGGGACTAGGGTAGTCTGATTATATTAACACTGTTTGGGAGGGGTCAGGCCAAGTAAACACATTATCAATGTATTTCGTAGAGGCCATCCAACCAACAGAGTCCATAACCAGCAAGATGATCTGCATGCAGAGACTTAATCTAATGTACGTGCTTTACTTAAAATTACCTAGAAAACTTCAGGTGAAGGAGGACTTAAAGATTTCATCTTCTGACCTACAACTAACGCTGTATGTCAGAGCTGAGAAAACCAGCTCTGCTTGATGTGCATTGCTAGCTCGAGCAGCTGCTACTAATATGCAGACACTTGTAAGAATGTTAGATTGAAGTTACATTTTTTCGTTGGCTAATACAATGGATGGTGTTAGCATTTCCTCTTTTTTTATTATTCCATTTTTTCATTTTACAAAGTCCACCTGCTGTCCACTTAGTTTTCCCGTTGGTCTGGGTACTCTCCTTGGACAAGACTGTCTTTTTCTCAAAGAGAAGTCTTGGAAAGTCCCTTGGTCTCTGTCACTCTGATTCAAAGAACAAAGTCTTCATCCCCCTCCCTAAGGTTGCAGGTTGATCATCTTTGGTTTCATCAGCCATAGCATCCACCAGCACCTTTGTTTGTAAAATACATGCGTACACGCTTTCAGTCTCTAATAAATTTTGTTTGACTTGAGAAATTCAGTTAACAGGAAAGGTCTGGCATAGAAAACTGAGGGAATAACGGCAAGAAGAGCTTTTCCTTTGCAAATGTTTGTAATGTGTATCTATTCTCCTGACTAAAGAAACCTGACAGCTTATTTTTTCTCAGTATCAGGGACCAAAGTGAACTAAGAATTGTCTGTGTCAGTCAAATGTTTGTGCTGGATCTGAAGGTGCTACAAAAAATAACATTTCCACTCCTAACCTTCCCCTGTACCTCCTTCAGTCAGCACCAGTTTAAAGAAGGAAATTCACCCTGTGGTATAAATTTTAGCAATAAATTTGCTCTCATGGGGTGCATTTGATCATAAGATTTAATGAAAGCAAAATCAGATGCAAGATACAGAAAACGTACTGCTATGCACACTTGCTTTTAGAAAGAAGTATTTTATTATGCACATGGCAAAAAAAACCCAACCTGTAATAAATGGCCACCTATGTCTTTATTCTATACCCTTATTAATCTTATGCCTCTGCAGCTGCTGTATGCTAGAGGTTTGTAACGAGAGTCTGCAGCAACTGAAATCATGAAGATTAACTGGGTTATTAGTATGAAATCAAACTGACAGTGATTAGTAACTACAGCATCTGGAGTAAGTGTGGAGCTGGAGCTAGAGAGAGCAGGAGGTTTGTTTTGTACTCTCCCAGCATTACAATTGCTGGGATGCATTTTTCAGTCCTATCAAGAAACAAATACCTTTGAGATTTTGTTTTTAGGAAGCTTTGGGCCAGAAAGTGGAGTTTAACTGATTTCTGCCCAATTGAAATCTGGCCATTTGAATCAAGAAATCCAGCTGCATTACACAAAGGCTAAATTTTGACTTGCTCTGTAAAACTTGGTGAGCTGCTTTTAACACCACTTGGTTCTCTCTCCAGTGTTTCTCAAAGTTTATCAAAATGCTTCTGTCTGGGATGCAATGCACACATAGTGTGCATTAAGACACTATATTCTATTTTAATCCCCAGCTACCACAACTGCCACATGCATGCTCCTGTTGATGCTAAAGAATGCCAGGCAGAAAGACTTTCTGAATCTATGAACAGACTTAATGAAACCTAAGCCAAGAAAACAGGGGGAGGAAACCAGGTGAAGATGGAAGCCTTTCATATGTCATCTCAGGTGGGTTGTCAGAGAAAATGGGTGCCCATCTCCCAACAGGTGTCCCCTTCCAAAGTTTTGGACTCTTTATTCTTGGGCCACTCCTAAAATACCTGGCTGCATCATGCTTGGGGTTGGACCTGAAAGCAGCCCAGATTGGTTCATGTGCTCCTGTAGAGGGGAAGGTGCAGGTATAGCAGGTAAACCAGTCTGCAGCCATCAAGTCCTGCACACTGAGCACTACATGTTGCACAGAGCTTGGTGTAACAGTAAGGATAACGTTTGTGGGTCCTGATTTATAAGACAAGAGCTCCACTTCCCAGAAATACTATGCAATCGCTATGGGGATGAAACAAACAAGATTACTTCACTGGCATGCATTGGGCTACCCACAGCATATACTGTTAGGTTTCTTTCTGTAGAAGAAAGTTAGTCCTGAGCTATTTGTGATCTTTGGAAGGGGAAAAGGGGAATTAGATGTTATAGGTTGTGTTGTTTTGCATTGTTTTTGTTTCAAGGCCAAAATTGACCATTATAACAATTTAATCAGATCTTCTGCATAACTCAAGCCAAAGAATCCAGCCACTAATCACTGCATCAAACTTGCATCTTCTGGTTGGGTTATATTTTAGACGTACATCCAGAAAGAATGATATGTTTTTGGAAATGGCTTACCATCTGGAATTTGGGAGGACAGCACAGACAGCATGTGTTAGGGGGGAAGAGATTAAACTACTTTTTTTAATTTCTGAACTTTGAAGTATACTTAGATGTAGATAGACAACTTATTGTTTTATAAATAAGCCAAGTGCTGCATTTATAAATCAAGCAAGATTTCTGAGAGCCTGGATCTAGGTGCCTTTCAGGTGGAACACGCCTATGTGATACTCCGATGGTGAACGAACACATACTACAAGCCATAGCAGAAGTACTGTTCCTCTACCCAGCTTATCTATTTATCTATCTATCTATTTCTATTCATAGTTAAAGATACGATGCACACATACCTCCTACCTGCCTGGCGCTCTCCCAGAAATGCCTATATACCCTATACTTTTTGGAGGCAAGTAGTACTAACGACAGAGGTATTTGCATGTGACTGCTCCTGCATGCTCTCTCATACACACAGTGAAAAAAACAGCAGCTAGTGCAGTAACAAATGCTATAGACTTAGTAGGATTAGCTCCAGATATTCAGTGATCAACAGAAACTAGGTTAACACTCAGGATTTAGTTTCGTTTTAATTTAGGAGAAGAATATTTTTTTCTAGGTAGTTTTTGAGCTTAAATAGGTGACACATTTTCCCCTTTGTTCCAGAGTGTCAAATGCTAGATTACTCTTATTTGGTTAAAAATGAAGAAAAATTAAAAGCTGAGATCCTCCTAACTCAAACTGCTGCAGCAGTTTTTGAAGGAAGACATGAAAACAGTGCATGAACTAGCAACAGTCCAGTTTAGGACAGAAAGTGAGAAAGCATTTAAGTGTTCAATATGTTACAGATCATTGTCTCAAAAGCATCTATTTTCACCTTTGGAAAAAGACTAGAGCTTTCATGTATTCAGAGGAGAGAGACATCAAAGAACATTAGTGCTACGCTTCACGTAAATCAGCATATTTGTTGATCTCTAGCTCAGAGATTCTGCTTGTAAGCAGCTCACAGGAGTGGTTTTCTATACCTTTCCAGCAGGTGAATCCCTTTCTTGTTTAATGGATTCTAGGTTGATTGCAGTTGAACAGCCCTGCATTTCCATGGGTGCTTTAATTTATGATGACCCCCAAGGAACTCCACACAGCAGGAACATAGTATTTATCTCACCTGTAATAGGCATCTTTTTTATGGTTCAGTCATTCCCCAGTCAGTCAGTGGCTTTCAAGTTTGAAGCTTGAGTGAACCCTAATGTTTTTGGCTGCTGAGTTAAAGGTATATCTGCAGGTGGACAGAATGCTCCCAGTATTACTCTTGACTGTGCAAAGCTAGCAGGTCTGAAGTGACTGCTTTACAGAAAAAGTAATTTCTTTCTTCCTCATCTCATGTAAGAGTACAAATAAGTGCATGGACCATAAAATGGAATTATACACAGGTTAATAATTTGTCACAGTTTGGTTATTTGAAAGGAAAAATTGGAATGAACTTGCCTTTTTGTCATTGGGTTTGGGTTTAGTGTCTCATTAGAGGTTTTAAGATTTTCTTGTAAAATGACTCAAGTATTGTTTCATAACATTAAAATCCTAGTGTGAAGGATTCTTAATCCAGCAGGATGGCTGCGGTAGCTGCACTCTCCTTCCCTGCTACAGCAAAGGGGTTAAAGTCCTAGTGCCTATTCTATTTGCAACAGTCATCAAATTGCAGCTTGTCACTTGAAGGCATTCTGCAAAATTGGTTATTCTGTCAATATCCTCAGCCCATGTGATGTAAAAGCCCGAGACAGTTTAGTATTCATCATTCTGCTGAGTGACAGCTACTGTGTCCCAGAAAAGTTTTAGTGCAACCTGGGCATATATTGAAAGAAACTTTTCTTGATGTTATTGACACTATTGCTAGCACAGGAATGGTCAGTGAAAGGTAGGCAAGTAACCTATTTTCAGCACATTCTGCCTAAGTATCAGCATGAGAGCCCTAGGTTATGGGTATGTGTATACTGTTAAAAGATAGGAAGACAACTCTTGCCCCAGCCCTCAGGTTCCCAGCGCTCCTTGATTATGCTCACTCTTTTCCTGGCTCTGATTGGGACTGTTCTATTTAGCCCTGTTGCAGACAACTGTGGGAATCGGTGAGTTCATCCTGCACAAGGTGGGTGGAAGTTAGAAAGTGCCTTTTTGCCTTGGGTCAGTCCATGATCATGCTTTATTTAGCAGTATATCTATAGCCAGTATCCCAAGAATTGACTCTGGGTTCTCCAAAACTGACTCTAGGTAAGTATGAACATGGAGTTAAATTGTTACATTTATTGTTACAACTTCCCCAAAGAAAGTAGTATACAAAACAATAAAATGACAGTTCTGTCTCCATTAAAGTAAGACTGTCTTTAAACGTGCTGGTTGGTGACACCTCCTATAAAATTATGAACTAATTGCTCTTGTGCCATCCATATAAAAAACATATCCTGAATTATTAAGATATTCATCTGACCCAATTAATGGTTTGCTTTTTGACTCGACTTAAATAACTAGTTAAGATACACAAATTCAGTTACAAGTGGCCAGAGTTATAGAACAGTGCTAAATTTAAAATCTAACCTATTTCTCAGGGTGTTTTTAAAATAGCTTTTTAGTGAAGGAAACTATAATGAATCTTTAAAACTTTTTATTTTGTGAGCTTAGTATATGCCTAAAATCCTAAATTTGCATTAACTCATAATTTTTCAATGTTTAAATGCTATTTTCTTCAAACAGGTTTATAGGAAAGTAAGTACCTGGAAGTCACAAAGAAATTTGCTTTGAAGTGTGTTTTTTTGCTGATCCGCTTCCCAGCAAGGTACGTCCTTTTTTATTACTCAACTTTATTGTTGTCACCGTGTTAACTTATGCAAAGCAAATATAGCATGTATGCAGCAGCTAAGTTTCATTAAAATGTCAGGCAACGTAATATGCTTACATTTTTTGGCATAAAACATTTTGTTTCAGGTTGGAAAGGAAGTTTAGGCAGGCTCAGATGCTAGCTGAATTGTGGATCGTGAGTCTTGGACACTAGCCAAACTGTGGGCTGCGAGCTGTGGCCAAGAGCCATCCTACAGTAAATAGACCCTGTGTGTGGAGGTTGAGACACTGAGACTGGGAAAGTAGGCGGTGATACCTTGATCCAGCAAACAGGATCTTCTCACTGACTAATGCAGTCCCTCATGGAGTGAGGGATTTTGGAAGCTCTTTCCTTGGGATATGGGGGTTTCCGCAAACTCCTTGTACTGGTGCACTGCATGCTCTGTGTATGCTTTGCTCTAAGTAACCTCCATGCATGCATAGCTGCAGCCCGGCTGTGTATCCTAACGTGTAAACTGAAGCACAGCCCTGCAAGTCTTGCCCCTGCAGGGTTTCTGTGGGAGTCAGTAAATTTGCTGGCTTGGAACATCTGGGAACAAAAAGTGGTTTATGAATACCACTCAAATCGTGTCACACAAAAGCAGCTAGTAACCAGAGGAGTCACTGCAAATGCACTGGTAGTTTTGGTGTTTGTATTTTTTTCTCTGAGCTGAGAGGGGTTTATTGTAGGAGTCTGAGAACTGCTTACATCTGAGAGATTTTGGATCATGTCTGCTCTTCCCAAGTATGTGGCGTAGCACTGGAGCAGGAGATCCAGAGTCCCACCTCCCAAGAGCTGTTCACATTTCTGTTACTGTCCTCTTGTAATTCTGGCACAGTCATTTGACATGTCATCTTTCCCTATGATTACAGTGACAATGATCATTACTGGCTACAGATTCGCTGGGAAATAGAAGGGAAGGATAAAAAGGGATTACATTTTCTGTTTAACGTTCCTCTGCTGTACTGTTAGCAATGAACAAAATTTCAGATAGAGATCTGCTTTCTCCTGCTCTTCACCCCAGAGAAGATGGGGTTATCCATAGGATTTTGGATTCTGACCCCACTGGCAAACTCCCTCTGTAGTTCCACCTCTCCCCTATTTACATGCTCTCCTGGGCATCTCTAGTGCCGGGGGAGGGAGCAGCCGTCCATCTCATCTTATATCAGCTGCAGATTCCTGCCCTCACCTTCCTCTGGTCAGTGCCACTTCAGGGGGGTGGCATGCCACTTGATCAGCTGATGTGAGGGGAAATCTTTTGGAAAACTGAGATTCCTGAAGAAGGGCAGAGCAGCACTGGGGAAGGAAAATGAGGTTAAAATCACTCTAATGCTGTGAGTGCTCATGATTTTATGTCCAGCAGCCCTGTGGTACGACCAGTATGTGTCCAGTATGAACCATTGCAACAGATGAGTCTCTTCTATGGGATGGTGAACACTGAACCTCACTGTCATGGGTGGCAGAGACTTAACGACAGCCCATAGTGAAGCTTTACTGGAGTTTATTTAAGAACTGTCAAAGTTCTTAGACAAACTTTTACCTTTTAAAAACACCCACCCAACCAACCAACCAAACAAAAAACCCCAGAAAAATTTTTAAACAAGTTTTCACCCTCCTTTATTATCTCTCACTTGCACGTTTCCACCATCAGTGTTACATTCGCTAGGTCTCAGCTTCCCTTCCCCACGAGGTGGTTGCTGTTGGGCTGGGGAGGTTGGGCAGAAATCATTGTGCTTCATGCCGTGCTGCTGCTTCCAGCTGCCAGTCTTAGGTGCGACTGGCTGGCTCCCCTGGGCCTCCCCCAGCATTGTCTCCACACAGCTCATTGATCTCCTACATCTTCCACCACTTCTAGGATCTTTCTCGAGCCAGGATCTACATCTTTCCAGACCATCTTCTACTCTCCAAGACCACTGTTTCTCTATGGAAACTCTTCCTTTTGGACTCTTTCCTGAAACCATAAATACCCGATTGTCCCAATCTAAATAGTGTGCGTGAAGAAGTACAACATGCAGTCAGCCTCCTTAATTGGTGGTTCTGTCTCATGTCTCTTTCTTAATTGAATGGTTTAGGATGTGCCACTTCTGTTTGGTCCAGGTATTTTCAAAACCCACAGCAGCCTGCCCTTGTTGCAGCTATCAAAGATCAGGCTTCTGCTGGAGAGTTCAAAAGTTCAGTTTTGGACACTTGTAGAGGAATGAAGCAGTGGGCTGATTAGCATTGATAATATGCAGCTGTGGCCTTGCCTGGAAGGCAGTGGGTTGATTGACATGGATGATGTGCAGCTGTAGCTCGTTCCTGTTAAGTAGTTAAATAGCCCTTAGGACTGTGGGATAGGTGGTTGAATGGGGGAGGAGTAGTGTGGTCTGGCCTCTGGAGGAAGGAGATACAGCATGGACAGTAGAATCTGACTGATGGTAAAGCCTTGTTGCAGCCTACTGGTTTGTTTGTGCTACAACAATTGGAACCTAATGTGGGGTGAACTGAGTTGGACTCTGGCTACAACTGATGTTCACCCACCAGCACAAACTGAGCTATCTGCTGCCTATAAGCATTCACAATTTAAGCTATTTTTTTGACCTGTGACAATTATTTGCTCAGTCTTGTATCCAGCCTTACCACCTTGCAACTGAAGTAATTGAAGCTGCAAATTTAGTGAAGATGATCAGGGGGAAGGATGGGCACAGCACAGATTCGTCATTAATGTCATCCAGTTTGGCACGTGTGTATTGCAACAAACCATGTAGTGCCAGGTGAGAACCGCAGAGGTGTGCCCTTCCTCCAGATCATGAGTGATGTGTCCTAGCTAGCATCTGTACATTTTATAGAGATGCTGGTAAATGCAAAGAATCCAAATAGTAACTATTTTCAGTTGCTATCTACTATCCAGAGCCAGTTTTCTTTTTTTACTTTCCACTGTTTGGATTTCTCCTGTCATCACTTCAGTCTGGCAGCTACAGCCTGCTTGGTATTGTAAGATTGCTCAGGTGTTTTATTTCTGCCATGGAGAAATGAGTGCCATGAGTCAGAATTTGAATTAGAAATTTAATTTATTAATTTTGTATTCTTGGTAGGGTGGTGGTTGTTGGTTCATTTTTTTTTTATTATTCTGTTGGTAGAAAATGAGCCAGTTCTGGAAGCAATATTGTTGGTTGCAGGGCTTAGGTTGGGTCCTGGCAGCTGCTGTGGTGGAGGAAGCAATGCTTCTGAAGGAAAAGGAGAAACACACAGAATGAGCCATATATAAAACATCAGTTACTACTGTTGTAAGCCACTGACATATTTAGTTGTTGAAAATTAAATGAGAGTAGCATATCACATGAAGAATGAAGTGCATCATTATCTCTTAACCATAATGGAAATTTACAGACAAACTATAGGCTTTTATGTGGTGATGTGGTAAAACACAACTTCATTTTTGCATTAGCCTGGGGACAGCTGATGCTGATTTACATGTCACCGAGGTGGTTCAGCAATGATCGCTTTTTCTAAATGTCAATTAAATTTGTTAGGCCAGATATTGTTCATTTTGCACAGAGGGCTATTTTACAGTTTTTCCACATCTGATTATGTAATTGGTCAATATTACAAAGACTGGTAAGGATCTTTCCATCTCTTATTAACACAACTTCTCCTTTTTCCTCCTCCGTTCAGAATGCTTGCTCTGACCTTTTATATTGCTTCAGTTAGACAAGCTGTGAAAATACATGCCTTATTTCCAGCACTTCTGCATAAAGCATAAAATGTATTAAAAATTCGTTCTGTGATTTCAGCGTCAGTGTAGTAGTAAAGATCCTACATCCTACGGGGAAATTAATAGAAATGTTCCACTGTGTTCTGTGCAGATAGTATGGGTGTATATAGGGAAAAAAAATTCCTGTCCCTGGTTAACACCTGCTGTACCCAAAGGATAATAATTTCTTTGGAAGTAATTGGAAGGAATGACTTTCTCTCTTTATCAACCAGCTTTTTGAATTACATTTGTCTCCTCATAAATTCCCTTCAGATAGCATGCAGAGTAAATAACTAGAATTGCAGCTTTGTAGCGTGTTCCTTGCAGATATTCTTAGAAATAAGATGACACATGGTGATTAGTGTCTAGATGAAGCCATAGATATTCAACTGACCTTCAAAATGTAGTTCAGAGCACACTTTGACTTTTTCTTAGTTCTGACAAAGTCAGGACCAGCCATTAGAACTGCAGGATGCATTATTGTTTGTGCAGGGTGACAACAATGGCTTGATCCTTAATGGCAGTGTGGTTTTGGGAGTTCATGTTTAAAAGCATTTTGAATACATGTGCTCCATAGGTGCTTAAGAAATTAAGAACAGCTGAAATTCAGAGCATGAGATTCCTTTGCCCGGAACGGGACCAGATTGTGAATGCCCATGTTTCTCAGACTCTCTCCATTGATTTCAGTGAACTTTGGATCAGTCTTTTCTAGATCACTTTGACTCAGATGTTTATTCTGTAGCTTCACTCATCCTAGTCTACCTGGAGGTGGCTACTTCTGTGACAAACCATATGTGCAGGTGACTTAGAAAATAATCAGATTCCCTGATGCTAGCTCAGTATGTTAGAGTGCTCTTGACCTGATGCTACAGAGGTGGTCAAACTGCAAATTCTTATGTAGTATTGAAGTCAGAGAATTTCTGGATTGGGAGCTTTATTCCAGAGATGTACTTACTGCCAGGTGTTTTGATCCTCACTCCTTTCTTATCTGCAGGAGCTGGCGGGGGCTACACTGAAGGCTGCAGTGACAATACAATGATGACAATCTCTCTTGCATTTCTGACTGTGCAGCCTGTTTCAGGCAGACTGAAATAGTAGTCTTGGTATATTGTGCTCTTAATTTAACTAAATGACATAAGCCAAACATCAGGTTTGAAATTCTAAGGAAGAATGATAGATCTTATCCTTGTTTTAAAAAACGGTAGCAATATCTCTTATCCAAGGAACAATTGTCTGGTAGTTATGCTGATAGCATTGAAAATAGGGGCGAGTCTCAGAGTAAACTCTTGGAAGCTCCTGATGATGAATGCACTTGTTTTTCTGCACAAGATCCAGTATTTCAGCTCTTCAGCCTGGCATAGCTAGTAACTGCTTTTCAGTGTGAGAGGGCTTGCATTATATATTATGCAGAAAATGCTGGAGAAAGTCAAACAGTATGGCAGTTTTGGCTATAGTGGGTCTAGCAATGTACGTAAATGGAAATCAGAATTAAATGCTAATACATGGGATAGTGCAAGATTTTTAGTTTAGTATGTTCTACAATTATTGAAAAGTTTGGATGCGTGATCAGCATAAAACCCTTGGTGAAGCACTGAGCCCCCACTGCAACAGCAGCTGTTGTATTTGAATGGATTCCCAGGATCCACACCAGGCAACCTATTTTTTCTCCAGTTTACATGGGTTATGTCCTGATAGAAGCAAATTCTATGCAATTCAAACTGCATTTCTAAGCACATCTTAAGCTGAAGAGCTCTTTGTTGTGTGGGGAACCTAGTGCTTCATGAATGACACTAAAGCTGTTCTGGACATTTCTTACTTTCAGTTCAGGGCTCTGGTTGCTAAATGGCAATGAGCAGCAGCAAAGAGAGCCTGAAAATGTTTTAACTCCTTGAATACTTTGTTGATTCTGCAGTAACAGAAGCCACCAACCACCGCACTGTTGTGGTGTCTCAGTTCATCCTTGGGTTTTGCACATATGTTCAGATTAGAGACGATGCTCCTTTCGCTCATTGCTCTTACTAACATCAAGGTGTGGACACAACACCGAAGGACACTTGGGTCTGGATTTTTTAATTCAAACTTGATATGAAACAAATTATAAACTCCTCTACAAAATCTTTTTCTGAAAGTGATGCTACTGTCAGCCAGGAGTAAAGATAGCTTATTCTTTAGGTTGCTGTCAGGTCTGTCAGTTTACAGGTTTATCAGCTTCTGTTGTCTATATGCCTGAATGCTACTGCATAAGAAAAAGTATACTCAGCCTCTATTTAATTTTGCTTAGAGGACTTCTACCTTTGATGGTATCACAGAGCTGCTTCACTTGAAGAGGGTAACATAGGATTCCTGTTGAGTTTTATGGAAATCAGGCTTTGGAGGCATTTTCCCTGCTGAGATAAACATACCAGTTATACTGCTTTTGCAAGTATAGAACAAAAAAACAAGCTTTGGTCTAACAGACCACTTTCTGTCCACTGGATAAAAACAGTCTTGGAGCTGCAGCTCCAGAGGAAGTGATAAACTGAGAAAGCAAGTTGGTCAGCAAAATAACTGCTGTCTCGAAAAGGTGCTTTGATATCTGAGGAGGAGGCCAGGGTGCGGGGAGGACAGGAGGGGAGGCAGGAAGAAGGTGGGAGGCAGAAGAGAGCCAGAGGGTGAGTGTAAAGGGGAAGGCAGCATCTTGAAGAACTACAGGCTGAGGTGTGATCTTGCTGGAACTAGTAGCTCTGTGTGCAAAGGACCCTATCTATGTGCACTTGGACCTCCTGCTGAGTGGAGAGGTCTATCCTCATCTGGGCAGTTTCTGAGCAACAAAAGCCTGGCATCAGTAATGAGATATGAAGCGCTTGCTCCACCTGTGCTTGACAACTAGGTTAGCATATGGACATTTCTTTGTGAAACTGCTGGTTAACCAGACAGTAATGAATTATGACCAATAATACTCATTTATTGCTCCTACCATCTTTGCCAGGACTGGATTATTTGTTCCTGCTGCCAGATCTGCAGACATCTTCCCAAAAGCTCAGTGTCCCCAGTATATTTGTTCAGCCACCAAGCAATTTTGTAGAAGAAACATGGTTTACTTTAAGTTTACAGTGCTGTCATTTTAAATGAAGATGTAACTTAAAAACATGCTGAATGATTTTTTCAGTCGTGCTATCTGTAAATACTGGACTGATGGTGGGTTGATTCAGTGTTCTTGGTATTGGTACCCAGCTCCAGTTTTTGAGATTCAGTTATATTAATAATAATAAAAAAAATATTTTAGACAGCGTGGCAGGATGTAACATTTCAGGACTGATTAAACTGAAAATATACTGCAAGAGCTGAAGGAGTGGGAGATGGGAAAGTTTTGATACAAAGAGAGAATATAGGAAATAAAGAAGTTCACATACTTCAAGCAATCCATATTGTTGTGGATTGTGTTGCAATGTGTTGTTCCTCACTAATTTGCTTTTAGCAATCTCTGGTTATAAGTTGAGAATTAATCTTTGGATTTCCTTTTGAGACCCTATTCCCAGTTTGAACTGCTTTGAATCTGTACTCAAATCAAAGAAGATCACAAAGTGTACTTTGCATCGTATACAAGCGTTCTCCTCTTTGGTTAATCATTTCAGTGTGGAGGGAGATGGGAGAGGCTGGTTTGGTTTTGGTTTTCTTCTGTGTGTTGTGGGGTTATTTTATGAATGAAGTACCCTTGAAAACACAGGACTTAACTGTTTAGGACTCTGGTTCCAGTGCAGTGGTGGAAGCACTTGGACTTTAATTATGTCTCATTAAGGGTAAAGGAATTAACACTCAGTTTCATGGAGATCTTGCCCTTTCTGTGCCTTGGTTGCATGTTTGCACAAGAGAGATGGTAGTATTTCCTATCTCACAGGGAAGCACTGAAGTAATGCACAACAGTTTAGGGTACCCAGGCAGCTGAAGCATGGGAGCAGCAAAAGGACCATGGACTCTAGGCTGGAGTTTGAGGCTGAGGGTAGTCAGAGGCTTCGATTTCAGTGCTTTTTGGCTCTGACCCTGCTCTGTGTTAGAGTATATTGTATGGTGCTGCACCCAGCCTAATACTTTTCTGGGACAAAAATAACTGTGAAGATGCTGCAAGCTGTGCCTGGACTGTATGTAATTACATGCTGACTGGAAAAGGAAAGATTGCATTTCTCCTTCCAGGAAGTCCTCAGTTGTAGGAGCAGAGAGGTGAATCTGGCCATATTCAGGCTGAAATGATAGAGGACTTTTGTTAGAAAAGGAAACTTGTCTTCTTCACAGTGACTGGGAAAGGGAATGGGAGCTCTCTATGATCAGGGCTATTCTTTCCAACCATCTGGCAGAAGTGGTGACTAAGACAAAAATATCTGAGAACAACAATGAAGAGAAAACTGAGGTGGCCTGAAAGGCAGGCCTTCACATCATGGGATGAAGCAGAGGAAAAAAAAACCTGAGACAGACTGTCAAGAAACAGACTCCAAACAGAAACTGTGGAAATGCTTCTTGCTTGAGGGATTTAATGACAAAGCGTGCTGCTCCCTGTTTTGTGAAGGCAGGAAACTGGTGTCTGTCTAGGGAGGTGAGTCAGGGATGGCCAATTTGCTCAACAATATTTCATTAGTGTGTGATTACAAAGAAATAATTGTGGGGTTTATATAACTTATACCTCTTCCTCCTAAAGATCTTATTTTTCAGAAAAGCCCAGAGTCTAGGGTGCACGGAGAATAAAGATGACTTTAAATGTCTATTTCACACTAAAATATGTATAGGTGTTCAGAAGGTCATGAAAGCTGTATGGCACCAAAGGCAGGATCTCCAATGGAGCACTTCCCATCTCTCCACTCCTGTAGCCCGTAATCTGCCTTACATGAACACTGGAGCAGATTTGGGAGGAGGTTTGGAGGAATCTGCTCTTTCTGGCCTAGGGTGACTACTGCCTGTGTGCAGAGTCCTTCTCTTTCTGCAGAGTGGCTGCTGGTTCCTTCTCATCCCTGCTCAGATGGATCCTTTAGCATCACCCTGGGGATGGTGTGAGGTGTACTTACCACACAAGCATATAACCAAAGAGGATTTTCCTTCTTTAGCTTGACTTGAACTGTTGAGGCATAAGAGAATTGCTGCAGAACATTTGGCTCTGTGTTTTCCTCATGGTGTTTCTTTAGCAACTTGAGAATGACCCGGTGTCAGGACGCAGAGGGACGGAAGTTACTTTATATCCTTTGGGCTGCAAGGTTAGTACTGAATTAACAAAGTTTGGCTTTGTGCATAGCTACATACAGCAATTACGTGCTTCTAGCTCTGCATGATTCCTCCATCTGTTGTAACAGCCACAGGTTATAAAAAAATAAATAAAGGGCTTAATTTGCTGTGAAACTCTGATACAGTTAAAGAGGCAGCATTGGAGAGCTTGTGTAAAATACTGCTCTTTTATTTTTCAAACCAGAGCATACCTGACTTCCCAGCAATTACTTTTTCCAAAACTATTCAAAGATACTGCAAACACAAAGGTACTTTAATCTTCATGAAAATGACCCATGTGAAAAATCTGCTTGAATTAAACTAGCCTTTCTTTTATTGGGAAGGAGTGGAAATTTTTTCCAATATTCTCTTCTCTCTATCTATTAAAGTATGTGTCTGTATGCATAAGTTCCTAATTGTATATATTTATATATTCACATACATATAAAATACAAAATGTTAAAGTGTTCATGTCCTTCCTTAATATTAAGGAGGCAGAATGGGGAAGACAAAGCTACAGCAGTTACACAGCTGCATCCACAATACTGATCTCTCAGGGTAGTCATTTGCAGCCTGTACTCCAGCCATTCCCTGATCAGATAGTTCCATTGGGTGTCTGTGAACTATATATGTGCTCTGCACCATCTGAATACACCACCTAGTCCCTGCTGTTTTCCTCATCTACAGTCTAGCATTTATCATGCTTCACTGAAACAGCTTCACAAAAGCAAGTGAAAAGATTTGTATGCATGAGTGTTTTGATAGCAAAAGATTGATGAGCCTGACTTCTTATTTTGTAGATGTGTGGCAACCCTTCATTTCACTGGGTTTGTCACTGTTTCTCAGCCCTCCAGAGAGCTTTGCTGACTGTCTTATTAGATCATCTTGTTAGCAGAACTACTTTCTGGGCTCTTCATACTGTAGAAACTGTGGAGTAAAATATGCCTGTTGAAAGAGTTAGAGTAGATCACAGAGGTGCAGCCTGAATTGTGTATGTGAAAAGGAAAAACCTGTCAAGGCAGCTACCTTTTTGGAGGCTGCCAAGAGAAAAAGGCAAACTGAAGTTCAACCAGTCATGTACACTCCTCGTCTCAATTACTCGCCCTCTGCTTTTGGGATCAGACCAGGAAACAGCCTCTACAACTGCCCTTCAGAGAGGTGAGTGCTGCCTCAAGTAGCAGAGCATCAGTGACAGAAACTTCATCCATTTTCTTCACCAGCTTTTCTTATTCACGCACTGACTAGATGTGACTTCAGCTGCCATTTGGTAACTGGTGAGATGACAGCTCACAGTGGCCTTTCACTGTTATTAAATCTTTCCCATTCCTCTCACAGTCAGCCTGACGCAAACCAAGTCTGATGTGGACACTTTATTTCTCAATTTCTGTCTCTGTGACCAGAGCAAATGTTTCTCCTTCTGATGCCCTCAAAGTGCATTAAGTCCAACTCAGTTGTTCAGAGATGTATTTTGTACCTTGATTTGCTTTGCTTTACCTTCTGTTTGCATATTCTTCTTTTAAAAAAGCAAGAGGCCATCCATGACAAGCTTAGGTTATGGCTGGCTGTTCAGCTGGAATTAGTTGACTTTTTCTACTGCCCTTAGTTAAACTGATTTGTGGAGTTGGTTGCAACTTGAGGTAACTGGCTCTTGTTTTCTGTTGTGTTGCAAATTATCTTTGTGACCTCCTTAACTTCCTGATTTCTTCTTGAAATATGCATGGGGGCACATTTATATATCTTATCATACAGTGACTGTCTCTGTGACATTTGCTGTATTCCTAGAAAAATGGATGACTTGCTCTAGTTATTAATATGTATTATAATGCAGATTGTCCACCTTCTATGAGCTTGTTAAGTCCAGCCAAATAACCGTTTCGAGCTTGTCCATAGTGCCTTTGAAAACAACTAATCTGGCATGCCGCCATGCTCAGACTGTATGTCATCTCAGCGAAGATCTCTAGCTGCAGAAATTCTCCACTGCCAGGTGTGTGGGGAGCTGTTACAAACAAAAAAACCAACTATGCAGGGGGAACAGTTTACAGTCATAAAGCTGGGTCTTACGAAAGGTAGTAGGAATGGCAACAAAAGGTAAATGGCACTAAATACTAAGCATTTCTTTGTTCCACGTCAGTACTCTTGGCAGTAGATTATCCAGCTTCTTTTGCATCCATTGGGGAGGATGTCCCACTAGTAACAGTCCCGTGTGGTGTGTCACTCATGTATCCAGTCTTAGTGGTGGTGTGGATCAGCAGGGTGCCATTTATCTCTGATTTGTTTGCAATTTGGGCTCATTCCCTGTGGATCTCTTTGTGGGGCTAGGCCTGTGACTTCCCCCATCTAAGTCCTTACTGCTGAAGTTGTATGCCTGTTCAGAAAGGAGTGCAAGTTTTATGGAGAGAAACGGGGGGCTCTGAAACTGTTTCCCTTAGCAGGGCTGTAAGGATCAAAATTCACATCAGTGTTGCTAATGTTTGTTAAAGAGCTCTTGGAGGTAGTTATGTGTTCTTGTGCGGTGAAGAGAATGTGGATCTCAGACATGTACCTGTATTTGGCATTGCCTCTGGCTACCACACATGGACTTCCTCACTTGGCCAGAGGGGTTTGGGGATTGAAAACAGCCTTATTTCTGGCTCAGATTTTTGTCCTCAAGCTTCCACCTCCCACCTTTATCATCGCGTTTAGGTGTTTAACTTTAATGTGACGTTGCAGGACCTTACTCTGTTTACTTTTACATCAATTATTTCTTTCACATCTTGTCAATGTCTTTTCTTTTCTATTGGGATATGATCCCCTCATCCCATTCCCCCCCCCCCCCCCCCCCCGCCCTGCCCAACTTCCACGTAGTCTGTGTTTGAGTGCAGAGGCCTGTGGTTCTCTGTGTAAGATGTTGAAAAGTGTTCTAGCCTTGGATACTAATGAAAAGATCATCTTCACTTCCTTCTTGGAAGATAACCAGCTACGTTATTCCTAGCAGGAGATGTGTGAACCTGCTGTAATGTGTAGCACTTGAGTTTGTCCATGTCCAGACCAATAAACCGATGTTACTGGGCTTTGGACCAGTTTGTAAGAGAGGGAACTCTCTGCTGGGCATACCACAGTTTGCTCATAGTGGTAAAAGGAGCGTTTGGTCTTTAGGGTTTTGGTGGTTGGCCACCTCCCTGATGGGAACACCATGCCACTACGTGGTAGGGCTGCTTGGACCTTCTGACTTGGGGGAGGGGGTGTGGCTGCAGCTATAGGCAGGGTGTTCCCAGAAGAAAAGTGGCAATTTATAATTAACGAACATTTTCAAGCTGTAAATTGATCTAGCAAACTCAAGTAATGTAATCTTGTTGTCTTGTTTGTTTGACTATGGAAATGAGTCCATGTAAAAGACACTTAAAGGTGTGCTTTGGGGGGGGTCCATAAACTTTGCACCACAATTTTAAATTTGCATCTTGTATCTTTTGCTGTATCTTATACAGCAACATACTGTGCCTCAGAAAGATGAGGTTATATTTTTTCACTTTACATTTTGAAAACCCTATGAAATTTGGAAGTGATATTCTCAATCTTCAAATTGCCTAACTAGTCAAATGTAAGTGGATATATCTGTAATTTTGTTTTCTCAAGCAACATAGATATAGAAAAAAATATGTAAAACATTATTGTCCCTCAATTTTATTTTATGACTTGTTCTAAGTTATTAATCTAAACAAACTATCTAAAGTGAAGGGTCATCTTTCCTCTCTATCTATTTTCTCCAATAGGCTCTTTCAGATTACATGAAATGGAAAAATTATCTTCTTTGGGGTTGCTTTATTAACTTCTTCGGGTGCATACCAAAAATAATTGTTTCAATGTATTCTTTGCTGAGAACCAGCTCTGAAAGAAGTCAGCAAAAGGGTATGTGGGAATGTGCATGGGTTTTTTCTGCATTTTTTAAAAATCAATCTTGCAGGGGGAAAAAACCACTTTACTTTGTTTAACATTTTTTGGCAAAAAACAAAGGCATCTTCATGCCTGAAATTGTTTATCAAGAAATGTCAGTGTTCTTTTCCTCTTTCTAGGCACTGCCAAGAACACTTGACTGTTCCCTTCTTCATCCTATCGCATTCAGTTCACACATGCAGTGCTCCATTATCTCTTTTACTAATAATATATACAGTGAACCTTGTTTTCTTAGTCAACTCTGATATCCTATTCTCTGAAGGTAACAAGATTCAAATTTATATAGTTTGCTAAACTCTACTGCATTGTCTTCCTCTGCAGAGGCTGCAAGCAGGCTGCTTAGCCACCTTCTTCCCCCCATGGTTCAGTCTCCCCTCTGGTTCCAACAATTGTTTCCCAGAAGGCAGATCCATGCCCCAAAGCTGAAAAGGGAGTCCTCTGGGGTGGCCAGCAATGCTACTGCAACTGAGGTCCCAAAGGGAAAGCCATTTGAGGTGGTTCCCACAATCCAGCTAAAATGCATTTTCTTGAGCAATTATTTTTTTCAGGGCTTGCATTTTCTGCTTTCCTTTTAAAGCCCTTTCTTCAAAATGGGGAACTGACCTGTAGACCCCAGTCCCTCCATCATGATCGTTTTATCTCTCTGAGCTATTTTGTGCTGCCTGAGCTGTTTAAAATAATCTTCAGAGTTGCTCAAACAGCTGGTGAAAAAAGAGGCTGGTTAAGTTAGGAGTATGGAAATTTTCTGACCTGGACTTGGAAAGCTGCTTAGTTTACGTGTTTGCTGGCATGTGAATCCAGATATCAGTACTGCTTGACCTGGATCTTGCTACAGAATTTTGATCTGAAAAGGATCCAAATCTGAGGGACATTCAGACCTAGTGTTTCAGATCAGCCCATGGGAGAGGCATCTTCCAGCTGTAACATTTGAAACTTTGTTTATATTACAATTACTTTCCATGTTTTTGAACCCTCTTCTCATAATAATAAAGTTCCAGCAAAGGTACACTGGAACAGAAATGTCATCAACTATTTCTTTAGCCACCTTACTACCAGATAGACATGAACAGGCTTGGTACATAAACCTTGCATTGGTAGAAAGCTGAAACGTGCACCAACCCACCAAAACATGCATTGACCAATAACACATTGCTGGCCAAATTCTGCAAGTTCACCACTCTGGGCCTCACAGTTACACCAAGGAGAATGCTGGCCCCACAGAGTCTGTTCATTGTTGTTTTGAAATTTGAAAGAGAGAGAAACTTGATTGTGTCATCATCTTCTTCAAGCCATAAATCTTCCTCCTGCTTCCTTTAGAAAAATATTCAAGATGACAGGAATTCTTGTAAATTCTGTTTCATCATACATCAAAGCATTGGCCATGCTAATCTACTATTTTAAAAGATGCAGCCATAGTGAAACTCTCTATGAGAAAATTTCTGGAAAAAAATCTTCCAAGTTCATAAAGAACCTTTTGGGTGAGTATCTTAACTTCAGAATTTTCTACTTTTCTTTTTTTTGTTATTGTTCTAATGGTACAATAAAACTAAAATTGTCTGGAAATACATCTGGCAAACAAGACCTCATAGATAAGAGCAAAATTTGGAATTTTAAATATTTGTCACTCTTCCAGTTATAATCTGCCATTTCTCTTTGACCCAGTTCTTTTCTTTGCTGAGTGGCTCTGATCAATACCTCTAATCTGCCATCAAATGCTTTTCATGTATATATTTCAAATAAGGGAATATGTAATTTGCCCCACTTACAAATAAAAATCAGCCTTGCAGAGCTGAAGTGATTTTACCAAAGTCACACAGAAGAAAAAGTCTCCAGAGCTCCTGCCTGGAAAGTGTCCAGAATCTGCACACTGCAATGCTTTGGGTTTTATCTTATTTTTTTCCCAAAGTTTAGTTACCCTTTATTAGCAGTATAAACATTTCACTATATTTTCATACTTATAGTAGGTTAAATACATGGGCATGGTGGAAACAACGTCCGTGATACAGTTTCATGTAGGATTCAGGGGTTATGAAAGTAATATTTGACCTTGAAGAGTAAGGGGAGGGGACTGTTTTTCTTTCTTTTACTGTCTAGTAAAATTTTCAAGGCCTTGTGTATCAAAAATTGCTGCCAGGGTAACTACAACACAGACACATTTACCATTTACCTTCACCTCTGGTGACCTGTCTCAGTGGTTGAGCAGCACAGCAGCAGACCATAATGTCTCCTATTATGGTCTCCTCATCCCAATAATCTGGCCCTACGCAAACAGTCTCTTTTCAGCATGTGATAAGCATGCAGTCTCAGCCTTCTAGGGTGTAGTTCCCTGGATTTTATCACAATGTTGAGAGTACATTTCCAATAAATAGTAGAAGATGTCAGAGGATGTGACTGAGGCGTACTTGGACCAAGCAAGTCAACTCCACCTATAAATGAAGGCTCAAGAGTTCTGATGAGATTGATAAGACATTACTGTCTTTGCAAATGAGCAATCAGAGCCTGATGAGAATGTAAACAGAAGTTTTGCAGCACAGCCCAAAGCAGACTCCTGATCTTTCCATTCCTATATACGTTTCATAATACTCCTTAGTGAGTTTAGTTGAACTTGAAAAGACGTCCACTCCCTTCTGCTGAAAACTGTCCCTGTAAAGGGTCACTGGAGTAGTTCATGTGCTAGATAACTTCAGGTATGCTAATTGAAAAAAGAAAGATCAGACATTCCTTAGGGCGGGGGGGGCTGCAACTATCCTTGCTATCATGATTTCTCAGACTGATGAACCTGTGTATCCAATTCAATATGATTTCCAGCACTGCCAACTAGGACAGAGGAATGACAGCAGCTCTTGGATGTATTTTCTGTTCTCTAGGTGCAGCGTCATGTCTGGGAGATTTCTCTTAGGGCAAACATCCACTGAGGACAGGAAAAGAACACTGGAGCAACTGTGATCTCAGTGAGAAAGCTACAAAGCTTAGTTTCAATATGCTATATTTAAAAATACATTTGGCTTGTCCTCCTCCCATCACCAGTTCTGTATTTTTTTCCAAAATATATATAAAAAAATTGTTTGAATATGAAATGTGTTAAACATTATACAAGTTGGTCTTTTCAGGATGGTTATGTGACTTCCCATGGACAAGGAACAATTCTCAGAGAAGCAGCAAAGCTAGTGATTGGAGACAATAGGGTTTATGTGATTTTGGCTTTCCTATTTACCAGAAACAGCTGACATTAGAAGGAAGAATATAATTCATTTTCTCTGTCTAGTCAATCCTTTTCCTTTGAACATGTAGCACTAAGAAGATGCTAATTATGGAGCTATCCTTTTCTGCAGCCCTTTCTAAGATAAATTCTTATTATTTTAAGTGAGCATAAGGCAATACCCTTTACTAATACAGTGATGCAAATTTGTGCATGCTGCCACCACAGGAAAATTCTCCAGATGAAAAGGGAAGTAACAAGCAACAGGGAGATTTTTGTTTTAGACCTTTTTTTTTTTTTTTTTTTCTGCATAGAGGCCAAAATTTGAGGTGTGCCAAATATTACTGCTCTAATCCTGTCAAGTGTTAGCTATTTGCTCAGCACTCGATGGAATAGATGGAAGAGAAAGGAAAGATCTTAGTGCCAAAGAACTTGATTTAAGTAATACACTTTGAACTCTTCTGGTAAGTATCTTGGAAAGAATGGTTGTTGACTTGGCAAGAGAGTGATTTTTTTGACTGAATTGGAAGGGAGAAGATGCCTACACAGAAGGGCAGAGAAAGAAAATACCCAGGCCTTAAATGGTGTTATTAGTTACAAAAGTGCGAGCCAGGTTAATGGACCCAAGATGGCAGCAGACTTTGGGGAAAAGCAGCTCAACATGAGCTGCCAAACCCTTTCTAGTCAGTAGTGGCAATTTTTGTTGTTGTCCCTATTGGAAAGATTATAAATGAATTTTTAAAAGAGATGTGATTGGTCTGAAGGAATGACTGCAGGTGTAATTTTTTTAGTTCATGTTTTACCGAGTATGGAAGCAGGCAGAAAGCGTACACCACCGTAGGGTTTAGAGTGAAAAATGGAGACTTGAGATGTTTGAGCAGGGAGGAACAATTAGGACAAGATTTGTAACAAAAAGGTGTCGATGACAATGCATCCAGAAGCAGTCAAAAAAACCCAAAACAAACCAAAACACCCCAATGTCTAACTTTAGTTTTGTCAATGTTCATGAAATTTTTTTAATCAACAAAATTAGAGAAAAATAGGAGTTGCTTTTGAATAAGCATTTTGATGTGGGTTAATCATTTTGGTAAGAACAATACTCTCTTTCAATTTATTTAGTCCAGAGGATAGGAACATTGTTTGATAGGAGCTTTTTCTTGATTTTTATTTTCTTTTTTAATCCCAGGTGTCATCAGAAGGTCATTCCTCTTTTCCATGGCAGAATCTTGGGTTGATAGGAGCTATACAAGCAAATATTTAAACTTCTTCATAGAATTACAAAATAACCTAGGTTGGAAGGGACTCTATGGATGTTATCTAGTCTACTCCCCACTCAGACAAGGGTGAGCTAATGTCATACTCAGGAAAAGAGTGTTCCTTTTCCTCTCTTGTGCTAGAACAAGCTACACTTTCTTTAAGGAATGCCTTACCTGTGTAAAAGAAAGAAATCAATGAAACGCTTTTATCAGCTAGTACTTGTGCATCTGTGTGTTTAACTTATGTGATACCATTGCTTTGCTTGGTAAGTAGTGATGACATACAAAAGTCAACGCTTATTTTCAAGATGTGAAAAAAGATCTCTGCATTTTAGTGTGACCTGTAAATCTTAGTCATTGCCATATCCACACAGTAGTCTAACATCAGCTTTAAAAAGTCTTCAGGTAGTGTCAGTAGTCACCTTGACAATTTTATTGTGTGATTTCATGCATACCTATATCATCTTTTTTTCTTTCTCTCTACTGTCACAAGAGTTAAAACCTGTGGCAATGAAAGGCTGATCTTTAAGTATTGTTTTGATCTGGAACACGAGACTGTCATGGAACAGATAGGAAGCTGGTCTCACAAAAGCTGTAGTGACAGCTTTTACATAGCACTGCCTATCCACTAATAGAATAAAGCTAGCAATTCTTTTATGACAGTTGGATAATTAGATAGGCTTGGTCATGTCTGGTCTGATATGGATTCGCTGTGATGATGGATTCACATTTAGATTAGATGATCGATGTTCATTATTAATCTTACTGCCTACTGTCTCCAAGATGTAGATTTTGGGCTTCTATTATGCTAAGAGTTGTATAGATATTTAACATGATATACCACAGAAATGTGAAAAGGGATTTGGGGTGAATAAACTGTTATCCTTTTCATCCAAGTAAAGGAACAGAAGAAGTGTAAGGGTAAAAGATTTAGATCCCAAAGTTCCTGAAAACCTACCAGGAATGATTTTTGTTAATTTCAATAAACTATGGAACAGGTCTTAATTAATTTGCACAGGATCAAAAGGGGGAAGTCTGAGGCAGTCTGAAAACTGAACTTAGCCTTGGGGCAGGTCTTTAAGCAGTGAATTGCTATGTAGTCTATTCCTGTCTTGCTGTATAGTTCTGTATTTGAGAAGAAAAATCAATTCAGAAAAGTGCCTCTCAACAGTCTTATGCATTCCCCAGTCTCTGGGAATTTCTGAAAACTTTCTGATTACCAGAGGTCTGCCATTGATACAAATTCACTTCATGTAATTAGAAGAGCTTATTTCCTTCCTGGAACTTGATAGCCACAATAATGACATGTTGAAAACACCACACTTTCTGTGCTTTTTGTGTTCAAAGTTCAGACTGGGTCACAGAAGGGACTGGATCAAATCCATGAAGAACCATGTGTGAGAAATGCATAGCCTTTCTGCCTCCAAGTTGAAACGTATGCTGCAGCTGTAAATCAAGCGCAGGTGAGAAGATTAAGAGACATCATTTGCAGCTGGAGCTGTTGGTCAGCTGAGTGGCGAGGCCAAGAACATGCATGGTCAAAGTGCATGGAAGCCCCATGATAATGCAGATCTGAGGCTTGCAAACCCCACCTAGCTGGTGTGTTGCTTCTCAGAAATGTATGCATCGGAGACTTTTCTCTGAGATACAGTGCATAGTTGTTTGAAATCTCGTTCTAGTGGCTCAGGGACCGTCAGGGTGCTGTTCCACCCCTTCCTCAGTGACTGGTGGTGTGGGGTGCTCAGCCTCGGCTGTGTTAACACAAGGTGACATCATATAATCTGAGGAAGGTGATGGAGAGGTCAGCAACTAACTTTCCCTGCTGGATCCCCAAATAAGTGCAGAGTGGGACAGAGCCTGAAGGATCTCTGTGTCATCTAAATGGGAAACATACATTTAAACGTGTGGATGGATATAAATGAGCTCTGGACAATATAGGCGTTATTTTCTGACTTGAGATCTGGGCTAGACAGGCAGAAAGAACAACTCATGGAATCCGAAGCATATGGCACATTTCCATCTGAAATATAGTGACTGCTTTGGGAACATGAGTACTAAACTACACACTGCTTTTTCCTCCAGGTCACTGAGAAAATACTGTGAGCTGTCAGTGCGTTATGTTGGCTCTGACCTCTGTATTTCATTTAGCCTTCCTACAAGTTAAGCTGAAACTCATTCAACAAATCCCTGTAGCCTCCTTTACCTTAAAGGAGCCATTTCTGTATACTAAGAAAAAGAAACCCCCAAACTCAACAACAAATATTTTAATTCTCAGCATATCAAATCAGAAAGTAAATATTAATATTTTTTCCTTGATGTGATAATTATTGTTCTTTTACTCATCCTTGAATATAGAAAATTGACTAGACAAGTGGTTGGTAACCTCAGACTACCCACATGATCTGTGAGATCACGACATGTTCTGTGCAACCATCTTAATAAAGCATTTTGTTTTGATAAAGGTTTATGCGGGTCCATGGTGTCTGAGAATAAAAGGCCTACTGATCAGAAGTTAACACTAGAGAACTACAGAGTATACTAAATTGTGCATGAGCTCACAAGAACGGTTGGACTAGCTATTGCACAGATATTTTTTTTAAAACATTATTTGTGAGAAAGAGCTGTCTTAAGCAGCTGTCTAAATGTGTTCACTGAGCTCACCAATATCTAAAATAAATTGTGGTGGGGATTGTTTTTTGTAAATGTTTTCTAAATGTTTCAATTTAAAACCAAAAACAAATCCACCCCAAAATCACTAACCTTTTGCATCGGCAGCTTTCAGGTTTTTCCTTGAAGAGGATAAAGACATGAAAACAGCCCAGAATTTGGTGGTGAAAACTTTAGGCCAACACATGGGCAAAGCACGGTAGAATATCATGCCTTTTGAGTTACAGATGTGCTCCGTATCTTCTGGATTTCTGTCTGCAGCCATCTCTAAAATCCCAAGATAAACTCAAGGACTACAAAGGTAAACACTATGATCTTTCAATTGCCAGCTCTTTTTTTTCTACTGACATCAGTTTGCAAAAGTTGGAGTGGAGTTGGTAGGTTTTATTGGGAAAATTGTCTGAAACCAGGCTGGTAGTTAACTCTTTGCTTCAGAATGACAACAAACCTTGCCCAGAAGTGAAGACCTGATGGCCTGCTAGCAAAACATGCTACCTCATCCATTTCTTCTTTCTTCCCTGCAGTAATAATTATTTCAAAAGAATCTGAGATTAAACCTCAGATAATAGCTCATTGCTATGTATAAATGTCAGAATGCTTCAGAGAACTTTAATTAGCTTCTTTTCTAGGAATTCTGAAGATCTCTCTCTTCCCTACTTTTCTCCCTCTCTAAAACAACTTCTTGTTATTTCTGATATCATTCTTGAAATGTTTCCTATTGAGTTATAAACTTTGAATGTGGTAACTCCACAGCAGAGAAATACTGTTCTTCAGAGAAAGACCCTAAAGGAAGTTGCAGGCTTTTTGCATTTAATATGGTTATTCCAAATACTGAAAAACAGAGAAAAGAAGCAACTAAACTCTATTGAGGGGAAATACACCCGCTTTCAGAGTGCAAAACTGAGATAATTTAGATCAAAATTGATATAAGCTTCTGTCCCAAATTTGTACTGAGTTGAACGTTTACATGAATGTCGTTGAGATTATATCTGTTCTTAGGAGATATAAGATTTTTGGACACTAGTTTTCAGTGTTCAGTTTTCAGCAAAGGTTTTCTTGCAAAGGTTTTTGTGAGGAACTGCACAACTACAGAAAGCTCTGCAGGGACAAAACCTAAGAACAAAAAAAAAACTTGCTTGGATTTTTTTTTAACTATTTTTTTCTTCTTTTCTTTTTCTTTCAAGCAGAAGCTGAATAGAACTGAAAGCTTCAGATTAATTTTCTCGAGTTTTGAAAGCAGAAATCAGTGACTCAGAGGATGTGTTCTATTGCTACCATTTCACAAGCCACTATGATGACTTTTAGACAACAGATTTACCTTTTCTATACCCAATCTCCTCCTCTATTGAAAAGAAAAAAATAGATTGGGGGAGATGAATGATTTTGATGTTTTCTCTGGTTGTTATGAGACCTTGCTCATTACTTACTGCTGCTCTTTGGAGCTGAGAAATGGCTACTGTGAGAGAGTTCTAGGTAGACAACTGATTTTCTTGGACTTTAGATACGGTTCGAAGTTACGCAGTTCTCACTTGCAAAAGTTATGAGAAGCTCAAGCCCAAAAGAATGAAATGAAATCTGCCTGCAAATGTTGATAGAGAATGCCTGATCTGTGTGCGTGCAAGAGATCGCATCTCCCTACAGCCATGAACCCTCTCCACCTAATGAACTTCTCACTGCCATCAAAAACTTAGTTCAAGATTTAAAGATACATGCTTTTAGTTGTGACAATCCTGAGATCTCGTATTCATTTGAAAGTTTTGGGGGAGATATGGTAGTGGCACTGATCTACAAAGGCTTGCACAGAATCTGGGAGCTTTGTGCTCTGATATGTTCTGGCATTATTTGACATACTCTTTCATCATGTTTCAGTTGTTAATATCGCAGGGAAAATGATGCTTTTGAACTCCTGAGAAAAATGGCATATTCCTCTATTTGTAGCTAATTCTATTTAAGATGAAATACATATAGTATAGCTGGGATAACACAGAGTAAAATTATTGAGAGATACTTATTTCCCATTACTTAAAAACTAACCCTGAAATACTGAACAATTCAGAAACTTTATTACAATCTGGATATTAGAAACCTGGCATTAATTACAAATTCCAACCCTAATGTGTATTGCATAATAATATTTTTATTTCTTTTTGGTCAGATATGCAAAAAGAAACAAACCCAAGTCAAAACTAAAAATATTCAGCTTTCTCGGATTACTTGTTTTGGTCAGATCACCTGTGTTGCAGTGTTAATGTATGAAATCTTGCAATTGCTTTTCAGGAAAATGGGAATTTGACCTTTATTTAGGTTATGTCCCTTTGGGGTTATTTACTGTTGCTTTTATTTCATTTTTTTCCTGTCAAAAGTTCTTTCTGCATGTTCTTGTTATTCCTTGTAGCAATTATAGCTTTGACAGGTGAGGAGAAGCAGGATGGAGATAAACCCTGAAAAAACAGTCTGATAATAAACCATTGATTTTTAATTTACTGATGTATTCTTAGTAACTGGAACTTGCTGGATTTTGAAATAAGGTTCTGTAAATCCCTGATACTCTATAAATACAAATTTAAAAAATGAAAAAAAAAATTAGGTTTGGTCTGCAAGGTATAATTTGAGATCTGTCTACAAACTTATTTTTTTATTATTATTATTCTGAGTGTTAGTATTTCATGGTAGGACATAGGTGCTCCTAATTATACAGAATGTTTCAGTCTGGTTTAGGACTGTGATACTTAACAAAGGGCACTGTACTTTATTTATGAGATAATCCCTTATTAAAAAAAAAAAATATTTCCAACTCTTCGGAGCACCTGTGGTAGGTGTTAAGAATTTACATCCAAAGGCGTTTGTAGGTACTGCATTCCTGTGAAAGGGACCTTTAAGAAGTGATACAGCCTCTTTGCCCACAAAACATCCCTGGATATTCAGTTATGTTGACAACTGCCATCAAAAAAAAAGAAAAAAGGCAACAACCAAAAAACTACAGACAACTTCTTTTAAAACAATAGCACTAGGGATAGGCAAATGCTGTTTTGGGGAATCAAGTGGATATGAAAGAGACCAATCCAAAAAGGCAGAAAAGCAAACTCTCTGATTTATTAGGTGACAGCCAGTAGTGTAAACTTACCTCCCACTTTCCTACCATTTTACTTCAAACTAAAAGTGAAGGAGAGATCCTTCAAGGAGAGGAGAGAGGTTGGCTATTGGAGTCTTTTCTCCACCTGTTGGCTACCAAGGCTGTGAACCAGGGGCTTGGCCAGCCCTCTGCATACCCCTGGGAGTCAGGGGGGTCCTGCCCTAGGAACTTTGTCTCTTTCTGCTGCGAGCTGCAGTGATAGCTTTCCTCACATGCAACTGAGTTTACAGAACTGTCTGAACTGGCCTCACACAAGCCATCGTTATCACCTCCTAGAAACCTTGCAAAGCACAGGATGACAAAATGCTTGCTCTGTGTTTTCATAACCCTGCAGTAATTAGTGCCTGGCATCCGTAATGGAAATAAAGTGCATAACATCTCAGTTTCTAAGATGACACTGTTTTCATTACATATTTAATTTTTCAAAGAACATAAAGGCAGATACATCAAAATTCCAAGGAGCCTTTTTTAATTAAAGCCTCTATATTTTTTCTTTTATTCTCAAGATATGCAAATGGATCGAGCCATTAAAGAGAAAGATAAAGGGAACCCCAAACAGTGTTTATGCATAGCCTTTATGACTGTAGCTACTTATTTTGCAGGAGACATTCTTTTGTCTGGAGCAAGTTATAGTGCAGCTTGACGCAACTCAAGGCTGCGTTGCAGTGCTACAGAGGCAGACAGTGACCGGAAGGATGACTTAGAGTCTGGGGAAGTTTCACCTCACAGCATAGATCCCGCACCCAGACATCATGCAGTACTCTGCCAGAGGTGGCATTCTGATACCTGCCCTGCCCTTCAGCTGTTTAGGATCATGCTTTGGGTTAATTCGTTCGTTTGGGTTTGGAGGGGAACAAGGGAGTGGCTTACAGCTGGTTCCTCTCTTCTGCGATGATGCTTCCTCTGCTATAGCTTAATACCCACACTATGTATGATTGTTTACCACTGATATGATGTACCTTCTTTTCAGAACAACTGTGCACTATCCTTGGAAAGCAGGCAGAGCTGGCAGCAGGTGAAAAGTTGTCTCTGTTTAAATTGCTGGCATAGATCTCCCAGATCACTTAGCCCAGGATTTTACCCAAGAACCTTGGGATCGAGATCCGTGTTATTTAGTTGGCAGGACAGAGTCTGGGTGGTGGGTTTCACTGAGGTCGTTTAATAACCCTGGTACTGTAGCTTTTTTGACCAGCCTTGAAATGGTTAGCAAGGACATTTGGTTCTGTGCTTCGCTGTAGATGCTGCCTGACCTCTTGATTCCAGGCCTAGCAGCCAAATAAGTTCAAACAAACTCATCCAAATGCTGAAGTGCTTATTCAGGCAAAATTCACTGTTTGTTTTCCTTAGGTAATGATTAAATGAAAACTGAATCAGGACTTCTGGTATTGGCCCCTTAGATGCTGGAAGACAACACTTTGGAGACAACTAATGGAAGATCAATGCCTAGGAATTCAATACACTATTTTTTTTTAGTTTTTATTTGTTTTATTATATATTATCTACAAGCACAAGCTTTCATATTTTTAATGTAAAAATGCATACAGATCATTATATATATAAAAATCAATGAGCCTTGTAGCAAACTGCCAGGTGCAACTGTCCCCAGGTTTGGGGACAGCTTGTCTGGATCCAGGTGCAAACCCAGTGGCTGATCCTCACTTCCATCATGGTTGCACCGAACTCCCAGATACAAAGATTCTCAAAGTTCTAGGGAAGTCTTGGTTCCTGATCCAGGTCTTGCAGCATGGGCATGACTAACTCTTCATCAATTGAAGATAAATACTTAAAAGCTTCATAAATGACAATCAACTTGTTGCAGGTAACAAGTATGCATTTCACCTTTCCTCTCCCCCTTTTTTTATCATCCTTCCCATCTTCTCTCCGCAGAAATAACAGGCAGAGGAGAGGAATTTAAAGTTAGTGTCATATATATACATTTCAATAGCAGCAGTAGAAGCAGAATTTAAACTCTTGATGTCTGCTGCAGAAAGGCTATGGAATGGGGTTCATGTTGCATTTTAGCTCAATTTGCACATTGTAGGAATATGCCACCTTTATAGCATAGCCAATAATATGTTGCAACATGGTGAGCAACGTAAATCAGATTGCATTTAATGTTATGTAATATGTATCAACAGATTATAATATACTATAACTGGCTTGACAAGCAGCTCATTACACCAACGAGAAAATTAATGAGCAATTAAGTAAATTTGCATTTCTGTGGGAGGAAAGGTCACAAAATAGCATTTTTGACTGAGTGTTTATCATGCTCGACAGTTTCCAAATTCAGTCTTTGCAAAGTAACATTACTATTTTTATTAGCGTTTCTTTATATAACAAGTCATGATTACACAGTGGAACATTTACTTTCACTAGGATTTTATAATTTCTCTATACAGACACTATAAAAGAAGATATAATCTGCTGAGATCCTTCTGAAAAGCATTAGGGCCATAACTTAGCCTCTCCTTCCTTTGAACTCTCCTGATATGAATACGATTAATTTATGTTCTCTTGTCCTTCGTATATTACCTTTCTGTATTTCAAATGCAGCTCAACTCTGAACCCCAAGAAAGGTTTTCAGAGAAAAGAACTGTTGAAGTTGTTTTAAAAAGGGATAAATCAATTGCTTTGCATACCGACATAAAAACTTCCCTCTCAGCTATGTTGCCATGGGATTGCAGGTAAGGGTTCTGTTTACTTCGGATACATGCAATGACAGTGGTTTGAAAGATAACGGGATGAATTAGGGCCTCGACTTGCAAGCGCTCACTGTGGCTCCTACTGTTGTAGCATACACATTTGCACATTCAGGCCTCCAGCTAATGACTACGGGTGTGTGAACGGGCACTAGCCCTTTCTTTCACACTCGTATTGATGCTGCATTACTAATAGGACTAAACATGGTAAAACCTGTATTTTATTTTATTTTTAACAGAAGTTAGATATGAAAAATCGTTCGGGAACAGATGTGCCATGAAGATAGTGGTATCACCTGTTGAAAGAACCGCCTGCCCAGAAGCACATGGTAGAATTTCCATTGCAGTGTGTCTAGCTGATGTATGGCAACATACCTGAATATGAGGACTAAAATATAGACATTGATTCCAGAAGAGTGAAATGTTTTCACTATCTAGAATAGGGAAAAGAGAAAATAAACAACAGCACAAATAAAATATACATCAGAATTTGATGTTCTTTGATGCTGGTTGGGTAAAAGAGAATGCTTTAAAGAAATTTATTTTTATAAAGTATCTTTAAGCCAATCCTTTTGATAAAAGTCCTGACTTGGGACTTTTATCTGTCACAGGGATATACAGGCTTGATTCTCCAGCCTGTTCCACCACAGACATGGTTACCTATAACTGTATAAAGTGCTATCCAACCAGATATCCTCACCCTCCTGCATCTGCAGCAATTTGCATTTGATAATCTTTTGGTGTTACTTCCTCACAGAAGTGAATAACCATATGAGGTACAAAGCAGTGGAGAATCAAGTTGTAAGCACTTGCTACAAGGGGGCTGTTCCTAAAAGAATACTGCAAATATTCCCAATTGTTATCCCAACCTTTGGCTGCAGTTCTATGTGATGACAGTCTGAGCTGCACACCACGCTGCCTAAAAGGATGCTACACAACTGGTGGGAGACCAGCACAATGTGAATGAAAATCTTCCAGTTTGTTGCATCTTTTAACACACAGTTACAAACCAAGTAGACAGGAGGCAAAACTTGACAGCTGGCTTAAATGAGATGTCTGAGGGAGGAGAGAGAGGATTAAAAACTGGACACCTTTTATCCCAGGCACCAAAATCTGATAAAGCACTTTCACTTCAATTTGCCAGATAAGTCATAAAAAATGTGCTGGTTTAAACCACAGAGTGCTTCAAGCAATCTGGAAGTTTAAACAGCTGGAAATTATGGCCTTTTGATATGGCAGTGGTGATTCACATCTGATTTACATTTGGGCTTACTTTGAATGCTTGCCTTCCCATGGATTCAGTTCTTCTTCAGTAATAAGATAGAGTAAGAGGAACAATTTGAATTGAAATAAGACCAAAGCAAAAATGTAAAAAAAAAGCTAAAAACTACCCATAACTAAATCAATAGTAGTGTGATTATTTTTTTGGTTTTATTTCCCCAAGTACAGTACTGCAGTTTGAGGGGGAAATGCTAAAATGCGACTGGACTAGCTGATTATTTCTTGATGAATTCCACAGTTTCAGAGGATCTGGATAAGCAGCTGAACTTCAGCTCTTTCAAAATGTGTGTCTTGTTGGCTAAACACTCCATGAAATAGACCTTTCCTGCATTTTTTGCGTACCTTGCTAAGAACATCAGTACTCATAGATTTGGAAAAAATAACAAGGAAGGACAGTTTGGAGTAAAAGCACACAATGTGCCAATTGAGAGCTGGTGAAAGGTGACAGATGAACTTTCCAATACAATGCAGCAGCCTCTACACGTACTCAGTCCTTGAGAACACTGGTTGTAATGGTTGTTGATGGACTGAGGGCTGAATCTTGCTCTCCAATGGCTTCTGAGCAACTGGCTGGCTGGAAATCATGTTTAGGCACTACTGACTTGCAGGGGACTGGAGCCAGCCTTGTAGAAGCAGAAGATGCTCTGTCAGTGCCAATCCCCACAATCATCTAGTCCTTTGGAGTTTGCTTTTTTTCCCTTTGCTTCCTCCCCTCCCCCGCCCTATGTTAGCCAGAAGCAGTGTGGCTAAATACGTTCTGAAATAGGAAAAAAGTCTGACCCTGTGTTACTCAAAAAGTGGTGGTGTTTGTCTTTTTTATTTTTTTAATTGCAAAGCTTTGACCATTTTTAGTTAAGTGTGCTCTGCCTGCCTCATCCCTACTCCAAGCTAATATGCTATAAAATGCTTCTCTGGCTTAGTTCCACTCTTTTTAGCTGCTGATTTTGGTCAGCATCTTATTAATTGCCTGCTTGACATGGGTGGTGGAGCTTCGTCTCCGAGTCTTGCCCTGGACCATCTTTCGACGCCGTACCTCACGACAGAGCTCATAGAAGGCCTCCATAATGTTGCCTTCTCCTGTGCAAGCAGAGCACTCGTAAAAAGCACATGCCAGTTCTGTGGCCAGCTTTTCACCTTCCTCTGTGCTGACCTGCCTGGAGTGATCCAAGTCTGCTTTGTTCCCCACTAGGATCAGGGTGACATTTTTGGGTTTTTTAACTTCATCCAACAAGTTCTTAAGTGGCAGCACTTCTTCAAAGCTGCCTCTGTCCGTGATGTCGTAAACCAGAACAAAGCCTTCACCCCATCGCACGTGTCCTTCTTTCTGTATAGCATCCTCCTGCTTTGAAAAGACAGACACCAGGCTTAGGAATCTGATTTATGAATAAGACACCAGGCCTTCAGATAGATGTTGATCCTACAAAGCCATGTACATCTGCTTTATTTTATACTTTATGCACATCACTTTTTTTTTATCATGTAGCATAGGTGATCTACTCTACCAAGGTGCCATGGACTACCTGTGGACAGGCTGGTAGCAGGCAATTAGAATAGGTCTCTGTTGAATGATACCCAGCACGTGAGCTGCACAGGACTGTGCAGCATGAGCACCTGCCATGCTGCATGTTTTGAGAGGAAGGGAGACCTGACTATGACAGAAGTTCTCTTCATTTTGGTGGGAATCATGGACTGGGGTTTTCAAGCCTCATAACTTGACTGTAGAAATAGACTGTGACTTTGTGAATAAAAATATGTTGTTGGGTTGGCCCTTAATCAAGGAATGAGAAACAAATAATTTTAATCCCAGAGTAAACCCTGCTTTGTTTGTTCTTCCAATGTTTGAAAACTTTAAGCAGGATTCCTTGCAGAAGGATCTGAATCCAACATGCTGGGTCGAGAAGCAAGCTGATGGTGATGGAGGAGCAGGGGCTTTGCTCAGAAGCAAATCTCCGTCCCTAGAAGCGGAGCACACCTGCCATACACCGCACTGCTGCCACCACCGCACTCCCCTTCCCTGCTGTCTATTTGAGCCAAGGTATTGGATAACAGTACAAGTACCCACGCACCTGACCAGCTGTATCTAGTATCTCCATGGAAACCACTTCATCATCAATGGTAGCTTGGTGACGATATGTAGACTCTAGAATAAGAACATATTTTGTGAAACATATTAAAAGAAAGTAAGGTGGTTTTTTTGTATCTTCCTTACAGCTACGCCAGCATAAGACCTGAGATATGATGTACGGCTTCACTAAACTTTATTTGTTGGAGCTCTTCCAGCCATTCTGGAACACACTCAAGGCCTCCATTCTACAATGGTGACTCTTCTAGATCTCCCCATATGGCACAACTCTTTCTTTCCCATGAGTTATTGCTGCAAAGGGCTGTGTCTGTGGACACTGCACCCTGCCGAACAAAAGGACCGAGCTTCCTGCAACAAAAAGCTCTGCAAGGCTGCAGCCTGTTTTCCATGTTTGCCCATAGGGAAGGCTGCCACCTGGAAAGCACAAATAATACTACCCTCAAAGCATCCAGCTCAACAGCCGGTCATTGTGTAGCCTGAAGTCTCACAAGATCAAAACCGGTATGGTTGCAGATCAGGCAACCTAACCACTAAGCTCAGGCCTTATACTATGATAAAATTACAGAACAGTTAGCTATTTTAGGAATGTCTCTTTGAAACATGCTGAAATCATCACATTCCCCTCTCCTAGCAAGGTCTCAAGCAGTGATTTCCCTGTGTATGATTTATAAGGATAATGAGTGGGCATTAAGCATTCACACTACGCTATAGGAATAAAAAGGGACCTATTTACTGTGCCCTAGGTTTTAGAACCAGGCAACTAATCAAAAAACTAATGACAAAAGGGCTTGGTTTATCTTAATGAGCTGCTAAGTTAAATTTGATAGTGTTTGACCCAAAACTTGGAAAATTATCTGTGCTAACATTCAGATTTATTACTGTTGCTAGCTCACAGATGTCCTATATCAAAAGACAAATGCATATGCTGTAAAACTGCAGCCAGGGACTATGAATGCTTTTCTGCTTTGCATTGTCAGAGATGCAATTCTTTTATTTGGTGCAAATCTCCTCAATAGGATGAAGGATATCTTTAAGGAAACACATTTCTTTAATTTGAACTTGTGAAAGGGCTCATGTTTGGTGAATGCCTTTTTTCCGTATGTACTTAAGAATGTCACCTTCATAATCATGAGTGTTTTGATGCTGTTGCTGCTACACACACTCTTCCCAAACCAAAAATGTCACTTCCCTCCTGTGCCACCTTAATTGCTGTAAGTAGCACAGCTGCCTCTAATAGGGACAAATGGTCAACGTAATTAGGCAGATGGCAAGCAATTTTGCTGTAGGGTTTCAGGCAATGAAGGCTAGTTTTTTTAAAAAAAAGCTGTAAATACCCCTTCTGTTTAGTATTGCAAGGCTGCAGAAGGAGTTGGAGTTCTACTGTTGTGATTCTGAGGCTGTACCTACACAGCAAAGTAAGATATACTAAGTCTGTCAGTGGTATGTCTCTGTCCCATTTGTGCACCCTGCTAGCTGCAGCGATTCCCCCGGGGAAATGTAGAAAAGCTAGGAGCTCTAGTTAGGTGTGGAAGCTGCAGTGATGCACCTTCAACAAGTTATTTCAGCAGCTAAAATATTCAGTGCTAGGTTGGGACTCCATGTCCAAGGTCATTTAGGAAATTATGCTTTGTTTCTTTGGGGGAGAGTGCTGTGAAGAAGAGATGGCTCACCGAGTAGGGTGATGTTAGGTCATTACTTGTATAGGCCTTCCAGTGCTTAAATGCCTTCAACCATTTGACCCTGCTTGACAAGTAGATGTTGCGAACTAGTCCATACAACTTGAGAAAGTGCTCATCCAACCACGCTTGCGGCGTATCTGTGAAATGTCCTTCTTAGGAGGCAGAGTGTGGTAGGTCATGTGGCTCTTCCTCGTGAAATGGGACAATAAATCTCAAGTAGACTTGTGCTCGCCACAGAAAAGTGGCATGATTCTTAAATGATACTTGAGTTCTCAAAATAGGACTCTGGCAGCACTTTATGGTGCAAGCTTAACTCACTTTGGCTGCTCACGTTGGGATGGAATTTGATCCTGGATGAGTAGGACTGGTTTGGGTCAGATTAGTGTAAATAAATCTTAGTAAATGTGTGTTTGTTCCTGTGCTTTGGAATGTGTGGTAGCTGGGTGAATTTTAATGAGGAGTGTAAAACAGCTGGATGTTTAAAGCATTTTTTTGATGTAATCACAGACATAGCTTTTTCAAAGGAACAGAAACATCTGAAGAATCTGGCTGTCTTGTAAGTTACGAGCCCTGAAGTTGTGATTTCCAGTCTGTTCATATTGATTCCATGGTACTTCACAAACATATTGCCTTGCTTTGGGATTTATTAATATAATTTTCTCAGTTGTATTTTTTTTTCTTTAGACATACAGCTAGAGAGAAATTAGATGACTTGAGATACCTGCTGGATCCCTAACTGGAACCACTGACAGTGCATGTGTCTGTGTCTCTGCTAAGCACCCTCGACTCCTATTAGAGTTGATGAATTAAAATAGGTGCTGGATATAGCTTGTCTGATCTCTCTTCTCAGATAAATCACGCCTCAAAAGCACTTAGAAGTCTAAAATTCATCAGATGAATCCAGGCTGTAAATGTCTTACGTTTGCATCATCATGGTGAAGTAGAAAGAGCAAAGTGTAACACTGTACCAGTGGCTCCCAAGATGACTACAGGCAACTTTCTAAGCTTCAGATTGTCATTTGCACCAGGTGATGCCTATATGTTATATCTATAGCAATATGGCTAAAACCTCAGCTAGAAATGAAACTGCAGAGCTGTGTTTTGCTCTTAGTAGACTCAGTGACAAAGCTGCTAGCCTCAATGCTGTCGGGGAGCTGCTGCTGCTGACTGAGCTGTGCTGTGCCTTACGCTGCTAGCGCTGTGGAGAGAGCTGTATTTGGTGTTTGATTATAAGTAAATCTGACCCGTTCATGTTGGTTTGGGGGTGTGCCATGCTTCTAGCCATATTCCAAATAACAAGACCAAAGGTGCTGATGGTTGCGGCTTTGGAAGGTGATGGCAGATTTCAGGGTCCCGCTTGGATATAAAGCTGCCATCCCCCAGGACTCCTGCTGTGCAAAGTACTTTTGGTTCTCACAATCCTATCGTTTGAAAAAATGTAGTTTATTCCAGAAACACTTAGAGCTGTCAAAAGGCCTGAGAAACATTTTGGAAAGTGGTGGCAGTGGGTTTGGTTTTAAGTGTATAATATATTGCCACAATAATTCATTAATAGGAACTGGATAAAATTTTTAAATTACCATAGCTACTGAATAATTGTGGAAATAATGATTGGAGATGGGAATTAAAGATCTCCCCTGGGGCTCTCTGTGTTGATAAGTGTATTACAAATCTCCCTATTCTTCTGAGCAATATGATTTTAAAAAATGTAGGGGAAAAAAATACTAAAATAGAGAAAACTTTGAAGCCCATGATCCACAGACTGTCCATAGATATGATATTCAGTCACAGGTTGACCATATCACATCCTTGTGCAGTGCTTATTGTATATTTATTATATATGTGGGGTTTTTATTAAATATGTGTATATTTAATAGAGTTTGGGCTTATAAGTCTTAAATGGTCATTTGTCAAACCTATTTGTGCAGGACTATCCTGATCTATTGAATATATCTGTTTCAGAAGTTTGTATTTTCTAAAGAAAAACTATTATCTGAGAAGTAATTCCTAGTTCTTGGTTTAGATTTGTAGTGATATAAAAAGCTGTTTTCGGTACTTGTTTATTTTGAACAGGCAGTATATATCGAGGTATGTCACAGCTCTGGAAGGAAATATTTGCATTGGAAGGCTTTATTGCTTTTAGGAAAACACTTGTAATAGTAGGTAAATCAGCTGAGATGGAGCAATGACATACACCGTTTCACATGTAGATTTAAGGAACTGCCTGGTCTCTTTTGTTTGCTCTTAAGTACATAGGGACACAGACTCTGTTTCCATTTAGAATTTTAGTTCATTTTTGTCAAGAAAGGTTAATAAAACAAGGACATATAAAAATGCTCTAAGCAACTTTGGCCGCATGGTGGCTTTTAGCCAACTGCATCTGAGAACAGCAAGAGACCTAGAGAAAGAGCTTGTGTAATAATTACAGCTGATTGTCCAGACCAAAAAGCTTCAGCTAATAGGCATGAACTTCTAAATTCTGGTTAAAGTCTTGTTGGATGGCAATGGAGCAGTATGTTTTAAAAAGACTAAAATTTCCCATAATTATTTCTGATTACGTAATAAAGGTTTTGCTGTTTGGTTTTTGTTTGGGGGGTGTGGATGGTTGGGGATTTTTTGGTGAATTTTTTGGTGGGGTTCTTTTTTATTTTTTTTTAAATTAACTCCCTGCTTGCTTAGACTTCTGCAACTTTTGACATCCGTCAGGATGTAGCTCTCTATCACATCTGAAAATAATGACACCCCACAGGGAAAAAAAAACTTACCTCCACTACTAACCCTGGTGCTGTTTGATATGTTCTCGAGAGCTTTCCTTGAGCCTGCCTTTATGAAATCTGTTCCCCTCTGCATTTCCTTATTGCTTCAGGAACCTTTAACATTTTAGAAAATCCCTGTAAGTTGAATGTACCTTCCTGACTCAGAAAGTTTCTCCAGCCTTCTTCCTTCCCCTACCACAGATCTTCTCAAAACTCAGCTGAATGTATTTTTTTTGCTTGCGTCTGGCTTTTACTTACTCCATCCATTATTTACCTTACAGGAGGGGTTTTATTTTGCAACCGTCAGTGGTTTTACAGTAAGCACAGTACTGCCCTTGTGTATTTAGAACGTATTTCTAATGCTAATGCATTCTATCCTCACACATCTCTTTATTAACTGATACTACAGACCCAAAAATAAGCATAGTTGGGTGATTTATCAATAACACCATCAAATGACATGCCATGCATTGTTATTGCAGTCGTTGTTATCACATGTAAAAGAGGAAAATTAGTAAAAAGTAAGTTTCTGACAGAAAACTCTGTGACACTGACAGCTCTGATAATTGGACTTGGACTCTTCAATGTTGTGTTTCTGCCTGTGTAACCCCGAGAGTCAGGAAATACAGAAGGAAAAGTTTCAAGAGGTTGTACAGTACCTGTGATGTGCTTTATTTGTATGACTGTCATACTACATGAACAATCATGTCAAGCTAGAAATTTAACCCAAAAAGTATATGAAAAAAATAAGGTGTTTGTTTGCAGTGATATTTAATTCAACTCTAGGAACTCTAGCCTACTTCACACGTGGTTTGCCATTATGAGTGCTGCTTTTGGAATTGATACACTGGTGTGCAAATGCAAAGGAGTTTCCTTTCTAACTTCATTTTTGGCTCTATTGGCTGCCTTCTGCAAGGCTCCATTTGCTGTACTCAGAGTCGTGACTACAGTACAGCAGGTATTCACAAACCAGTCAGATTAAAGCTGTGCACAAAAAAAGTCATATGACAGGCACTGCGGGCAGTGTGTCTTAGCTTGCTGATCTGCTTTTAGTTGTTTTCTGTCCAAGGCGAAACTCTCAAATATTTCTGTCCTGTATAAATGCAGGCTGGGCAGAGGGTAGAGACCCTATAAATGCCCCTGCGGAGGCACAGAGCAGAAGAGCCAGCGTATACTGGGCAGGCAGCAGCCATGTGCCTCTGCTGCAGGGCTGTCCCAGGTCCTGTTGCCCTGGAGATGGGCAAAGACTTATTCGTAGAATCTTAGAAGAAGATTCAGGTGCTGTGGGGGCTCATGGGAGACAAAGCATGCCCTGTGGAGCACAAGGATACATGCAAAAAAAATAGCTACCACAGTAGGTAATATGGATAAAAAATTCAGAAGAAATGAGGCTTCATCATGGTTGCTGCTTAGTGAGCAGTTTGGGATTTATCACATTTTCCTACTTAGTCATGCAGAGCCCCACGAGACAATGAAATTCTCATCTTGGTATGAAAGGATCTGTGGCATCTCCAGAATTTGCTTTTTAGGTAGAACACATAGAAGATATAAAACTAATCTACAGAAAAGCATTTTTTTTCTTGATGCGTTGACATTTTCATTGAACAGCATTTTGGCCACCAAATAGAAATGCTAGAATACAGATTTCTTGAAGCTCTAAAAAAAAAGTTATGTCTATTTGTAAGCCTCTGCGGCATATGTTTTTTCTCCTGTGTGCGAAGACTGGGTTTCTTTAAAGGAGAAAGGAGCGGTGTTACTTTTCCTTTCCTATAGGTTCTTTCCTCACCAGCTTTTACTGAGACAGGCAGAGAAAACATGTACAGATAGCTGGGAACTGGGTCTGTCAAAGCATGCTAAAACAAAACCAACAAAACCAAAGCAGTGCTAACTAGTAGGGAGTAAACGTCAAGGCTTTAACTGTTTCTTAATTTTTTCAATTTAACCTTCCACCAACACTAATCAGAGATGTTAGCTCCTGGTAGGAGTTATGCCCATGACAAGTTTAAGACTAAATAAACCATATTTTGCTACACTTTTTTGTTTGATTGTGGCAAGAAGTCTTTGTTAGTGAAGCTGTGAGCTTCATCTTATTTCTGCCAATATAAATGAAAATTAACCAGTGAGACTTTTCTCACACCTAAAACAAAAAAAGCAAAAGCCTGCTCTCCTGAAGGTGCAAAAGCGAGCAGTGGAAACTCTACTCACCTGCAGAAAATTTCAAAGTATGATGAGCAAGAGAAGTAAGGGCAAAATATTTTGTAGCTGTAGCTACAGCAAGAACAGTCACTGCCATTCCTGATTTTTGCTGTCTGTTGAGCTACTGTAAAAAAGCAATATTTTTATTACTGGCATCAGGAATATCTTCATCTTGAGACTCATGTGAAATAAAACAAACCACATTGTCAGGTAACTGCTTCCCATGTTATTTTAAGCATCTTCCTCTGCTGCTCTGAATTACAATTTCATCATTTCAAGTCTTTGTTGAGCATTTTAGAAGCCAGTGTTGGGGTTTAAGGTGCTCTAGGCCATACCGGTCCATTTCCTTACAAACACCTCAGAGGAATCAGGAATACTTTCGCGGCTCATTGCCATAATACATTCAGTATAAATTCCTACTGCTGAGGTATAAAGTAAAAATGATATAACGTATTAAATGTGTATCAAGTGAAGTAATGTTTCTACTGTTTTGAAGTCGGAAAAACAGAAACCCAGGAAGATGCCTAGGAAGGCACAATCTGGGCTGTTGAGGGCTGGATCCCTTAAGCACTGAGGCAGAAGGAATGAGTAATTTTGTTAGTAAAAATTGAGGATACTAATAGCTAGAGTCTGGCTTGAAAATAAGGCTGTTTTCCAGCAGTTTATTAAGCGTCTGCACATTTGTCATGGCACTCCTTGAAACGCAGATTGGCAGCCATTCCTCCTAGCCCCAAATGGTTGGTTACCGTTACACCTCACTTTGGCTGAAAGCCCGCACTGGACCACATATGTTACTCCTAGCTCGTGCTTAGGTAAGTTGTAGTTGTCAACATGAGTCTTCAGACGAAATGTGCAGAAGGCAAAGTTTTGCAAGATGATGGCAGAACTCTCTCCTCTTTTGCTTGCTATGGAAAATGGTTATTTTTAACGGTAAGCGTGTTGATGATCTGGTCTACAGCACTGTGTAGACTGCAGTGTCCCGTTGTGCAGCAGGAGGAAGAGGGCTGGGAGGGAAGGCTTCTCCAGGCTGCCTTCCTCCTGGGGCTGCTGGTCTGTCAACCTTTACACCCTAGGGCTGAAGGGACCATCAGTTGATGATTTATTAACACTTATCTTTAGTATGGGGTCCTTTGTTAAAGGTTCTGTTTGCTGTCTGGGCAGTTTCTCAGCTGCGCTGCTGGGAGTCAGTATTTTTATGGTAGAGGCAGGCAGTAAACCTTTAGGAGTGTTAAGACAAACTTGCTGAGTGAGCCACAAGTAAAGAAAACTAGAAATCTGCAACATACAAAGATGTGTTTCTTCAGCTTGTGATTTGCAGCAGGGAAAGCAATCCTGGGGATGAAGAGTCTGTATTCAGATGGTATTCCAGCTGCCCAGACAATGTGTTAGCTGAATAAACCAGAGAGCAAAGGCAGTCCTTGGGAACAGTATTTGGACTTAAGCTTTTTATCATGGCTGTGTTGGCACAAAATTAACCCAGAAAAATAGTTCTTGCATCTTCTCTTTTTAAAGTAAATTATTCTTAGTGAGGTCTTGGCTCCCACTGCTAAGCTGTTCCTAGTTATTGACCATTTTGATGGAAGCTAGTTTGGATATATTCCCACTCTGCTCTACTGTTTATGTCGTTTGTACAGATCTGTATTTATCAGGTGCAGAAAAGAAACTCAGGTTAGCAATATTTTCTAGTGTTGTAATGTTAAATGCGTTATCTATGGTATCTGCAAGCTTCCCTTGTGACCTCTGATTTATATAATTTTGCTAACGGAACCCCCAACTACAGATGTGGTTATACAGGCAAAACTACCCTTCTAATGTAAAAATAGTCTTCCTTGCAACCAGCTTTGCAATGGGAATAGCTTTCTTGCCAATGTAAACGATACCTTTGCAGGGTGATTTCTGCTGTTCTTGCCACAGCAGAGAAATTTGTAAAGTTTGGAGCCGGTCAATAGGAGATGAAGTTCTCTGCTGTGAGATAATTCAGGGCACTTACAGAGGTGTCTGTCTCCCTCCCTCAAGCACTTGTTTATCTAGTGTATCTTTCTGCAGCCCTTTGGCTGTTTCATGTTATGCTGGAGAAAAACAGTGCTATCATGGGCCTTTCATAATCAAATTAGTGGGAGAGCAAATTGTACTACCTTATCTCCTACCTTTGCTGCTTTACTGATACCTACACATTTTACCACTGTTTGATGGTGTCTTACAGTCTGTCTGTCTCTTGCATTAGATAGGACTTTTTAGAAACACCAACTCAGGTTTTCTCCTCTCCCAGTAGAAAAAGAGTGACAAAACCCTCAGTGACTTAAAATGGAAGAAATGCTCTTTAAAAATGTCACCATTAATCTACTAGTCCTAGCAGACTTATAATTTTTCTTAAGACTCATGTTTCTTTATGGTTACCTCTGCTCCTTCAAAGTAATGAATAGCCTTTTCTCTGTCCCATTCAAATTAAATAAACTCCTATGCTTTCAGTCTCTGCCTTCATAGACAGAGCAGTCTGTTATGCACTGTTCTGCTGAGTATCTGCTCAGAGACATTTTTCCTTACAGAAGATTAGCAAAGTTGTATGAAATATGTGAACAGCTAGAGAAAGGCATTTAGGGGTAGTGTGAGAAAGCCAACTGACTTTTGGAAAGGTCAACGAATATATGATCTCCTTTGGTTGCTATTATTTTATAGGTAGACTTTTGTTTCTGTGTTTCTGTGCAGCTTTGATATGTGATTAACTCTATAAATACCAGTTACTTAAAGGATTTACAACCCTTCTATGAGATGAAGGATTTTGCAGGTGGGAAACAGAGGCAGAGAGACTGTAGGCAACACATCAGTGACAAAATCAAGGAAAGAACTGAGGAACCTGTCTCCTGCACTTCCTTGAGGTTTTATTTGTTTGGGTTTTTTTCCCCTGTATCGCAAAATTGGCTGGTTTAAGTCCCTCACCTCAGAAAGCATCTGATTCCCCCAACTGCACATAAAAATGCTAATTCAGTACAAATGACACAACCCCGTTCATAAGCCCCTCTTTTTTTCTTTTTTTTCTCTTTCTTTTTTTTTTTTTTAATCTTGGATATCCCAGCTCTGTTTCTAGTTAAGCAAATTGTTCTGGCTATGGTACAACGAATGCATTCTCAGAGAAATACTGCAAAACATTTTTAAAAGCACCCACTTAGCCATAGCTATGATGAATTTTCGTCTTTCATCATTTGATCCATGAGAGTGTCCCTGCATGTCACAGCTTACAGAGGCAGGTAATTTGCTGTTGCCCGTAAAGTATTCTGCAGGCTGTGAGTGCTGTCTATCTACTGCTGTGATAACTCTTTGGGCTTCCACCTCCTTTTTTGCCCGCCAGGAAAAAATAAATTTGCCAATTCCATTGACTTACTCTAGTTCAGCACCTCCAATTTTAAATTCAATTATATATTACTTGTTTGACGACAAACCACAATATCTCTCCATTTTTGAAGACAGGTGACGGCACCCTAAATTCTGGGCACCGCCACTGGCTCATGGGTGAAATTGCTGAGATACAGACTGTTATTCCGATTTACTGACACTGAGGAGAGCAGCTATTCACAGCAGCCTTGAAAATCATGGTGTGAAGCCCTGGGTTACTGGAGTCAATGGAAGTCCTGCAATTCAGGCTAAGAGTTCACCCACAGAGAGTGCATGGACGAATATAGATCTTTGCGCCTCCACCTTGAAACTCATCCCCATAGAGTATGTCCCTCCCTGAGATGATGCTGGCTGGCTAGTGTTATGCGTTTATAGGCTGCTGGGTTTGTGGCAGCAGTGGGGTGGTCGAGTCCCAGGACCACCTGCATCGGCACTGCTGTGAGGGTGCTGCCTCGGTGAGCGGGACAAATCATCAGCCTGCTGCCACCCTGCTCCTGGCAAGCGCTGCTGCAATGGTACATAGAAATGCTTGTTTTCATGCTTCTACGAATCTCTTCATAGAGCCAAACTGAAATATAACAGAAATTTCCAGTTCTGTGTTCAATCCACCGCAGATATGTTGCTTATGTTTGTGAAGTGCTTTTAGGCTGTGGCTTAAGTGATGCCCTAACCAGGCCAAGTGGTTTTAGACCTTCTAACCTCTCACTGAATCTCCTTATAAATTTGCAAGTTGTGTTCTATTCAGAAATATACAAACCTTAATCCATCTGGTAACACAATCCCCTTTCTTAGTACATATTTAACAAGTAAAGAAGACTAAGTTTAATGCTGAATCCATATATTTAATATTTTAGAAAACTGTATGTATTTGTTTTGAATGTGCAGTTCCAGCCCATTTCTACACAGAGCTCTGTCACTGAACCTTCTAATTCTGTAACCATGTGAGATAGTTGTATGATTTGTTAAAACTAAAGAGTGAAAGTGGAAACCCATTTGCCTTGATAATGCTAGGTAACCACTTAGCCTGAGAGATTTAGCACCTTTTTAAAAAAACCAACAAACAAAAAAACCCCATGCCAAGATGGTGACAGTGACTTGCCAATTAAATAGAAATGATGGAGAAGTCAAGGCTGATGGTTAACACTCTCCAGAAAGTGACCCTTGCTGCAGTTGTTACCCCTTGGCTGAGAATAGCAAAATAAAAAGTAGAGTGATATGTACTTTTGTGAGGATGCAGTTGTCCTACCAACGCTTGCACAGATCCAACATCCTGCACAAAAGTGGCAGAGCTGCAAAGCCCTGACTTCAGCAGCAGCCCATGTGCCAAGGCTTGCAAGGTTCAGTGATGTTCATCCTGCCAGAAAATGTTATTTTGTGGTTTGCAATTTGGCTTCTGGAGATACAGCAGTATATCCACATGCTGCTAAAAATATGGTCCTTCATTTTCTTCTGGCAGGTTAGAGTAGTCAAGAATATTTATAAGGTGTGTTTTTTCCTTTCCAGTTAAAATGCACCACCCTCAAATTAAAAGAGGACAAGGGTTTTTTTTACCCTGATGCTTAGTTTAGGATCATGTTGAACTTCCATCAGGCCTTGTAAAGCTTGGTGAAAGCTTTCCTAAAAATAGGAATTATCTTGGGATTCCTTGCATCAGAGGGCTAATGGGTAGCTGAAAACTTGAATAAGTAATAAACTATAAATATGATATTTTTGTCACTGCCCCAGTGATTTTTGGCAAAACCTCATGTTGTTTAGTAGCTAGATAGTTTGCATCTGTTTTACTCCTGTCCTTTCAAAATTACTTGACAAAGCTGCTTATTCTCCCTGTAGAGCAAAAGGGTCTCTCGACACAACTTAAACTTCTTGTTTTGGTGGAATACGTAGATATCCCTCTTTCCACCCAGCTGCCAGTCCATGACTGCTAGGAAGAAATTAATCTGTTCTGCTAAAACTTCTCAGTAAATTCAGCTCAGTGATGTTTACAGGTAACTGGACACCAAATCACTGCAGGATGATCATGAAAAAGACAGAAATATATTTATTCAAGCATTGATTCATAAAGCTTTTGAAGGTACGGTCCCTTTCTGATTGATCTCTGAAGGCCTGAATATTGGTTAGAATTTCAGGAATTTTTTTTTTCCCCTAACAATTCAGAGCCTCCTTTGAATCCTGTTATGATCCTTAGTTTAAAAAAAAGAGCACTTTAAAAAGCAATCTTTGGTGGTCAGCTTCCACCAGAGATTACTATGATTAAGAAATAACTTATTGACAATAGTTTATTCATTTTTTCAACTTATCAAACATTTTCCTCTGAGCAACTTAAAGCACTTAGCTTCACAATGACTGTAATACCTAATTTAAGCTGCTGTTCTCTAAACTGAACGAGAGTGTAGAATTCAGTAAGTCAGAAGAGATTTAGGTTTTGTTTTATTGAGATAGGACTGTTGCCTGCATGAAAGCTTTCCATGTTGCAAACAGAAGATGATTAGATTCCTAAAGGGCATGGTTAATATGCAGTTGTATTCATTTGTAAAACAGAAACAAATGTCAAGTCTTGCACACCAAAAAGGGTGTGGGGCCTTCATAATGGGGCAAAAAATAATAAACCTTGCAGCTTGCTAATTACTTAGTTTGTGTACTTAAGCAAAGCAACAAGGACAGTTTTGCGTGCAGTTTACCTGTAAGAAATAAATGTACTTGGATTATACTGATACAAAACCCTTTATGTACTACTTCTATTGTCAGCTTCTTAAAATGATGTATTAGTGATGGAGCTGTGAAGTCCTAATACTAATAATATGAATAGAACACTATACTGAACACCCTGTATTGCAGTACAAGGCAGGTGACATGTAATTCACTGATGAGTATTTTGGTATTAGCAGATAAAAGAATGTATTTGAGTTCAGGTTTTTCTGTGAATTATTTTCCAAAGATGAGATTTCTGGTATCTGTCATTTGTTCATCTTGCCACACAAAAATACTTAGTATAATACTGGATACTTTGCTTTGTTGGAAGGGCTGCCTAAGTTTTGTGACAAAGCATATTAAACTTTCATCTTTGTTTCTGCTGTGCAAGTTTATAGCATTCTGTATTTCTTTGGTGAAACCAATTAGAGAAAGAACCTTAACAAAGAAATAGGTATTTAACTCTATGGTCTGTATTTGAGCCTCCAAAGAAAGGTTAGGAAGGAGATGGCAGTGGATGGTCAGAGGACAGGAAATTTCCCGTCCCCTTACTTCATGTGTAAATCACTTAGTCCTGAGGTATTGAAGGTGCCTTCTAAGAAGTGAATGCCTTGTCTTGGACTTGTCCTGGACCTTCTCTGGTGCAGAGCACTCAAATATACACTAACTTAGGAAATACTAAGAAACTGGAGCTTGGCCCAAATTTCCAAGCAAGGCCTCTAATTATTCAGAGCAACTGTTTGACAAGTCTTTTTTGAGATATCTGTGCCAGCTTCTCGAAAGCACCAGACCCAACACAGCTAATTGGGAGTAGTGGGGGAGACGTGGAATCTCTGTTGATGACTGGTGTCCCTATCTGGTGAGCCAAAAAGTGAGACACAATGTACGTTTGAAAGTGAGGACAAAACACTTACCTAAGGGTAGGTAGACTGACTGTAAGTACCCACACTTTTTTTTCCTCTTGAATTTTTGAGATCTGTATCCCAGCCGTTTTATTCTCTAGCAGCTGATGTTCGGATTATCCAAAAGCAGAAAACTGATCGCACACTAAATAATTTTCAGAGGGCAATGCTAATGCAATTGCTTTCAACGGCAAAATCCCCATTGACTTCTGTGTAGGCAGGAATGTGCCTCATACATTAGTTCTCCTTTCGTCTGAGTTCATCACTGTTTCTTTATTCTGCCATCTTAGGTAATCATTTGTTCCAGCTTTAAATGACCATAGAGAAGCTTTTTACAGCAAATTTAAAGGTTGTCTGAGGCTTGGAATTTTAACTCTATGACTTTCCATTACTTCAGCCATGCTATTATATACAGCATACCATGTGTACAGAACAAAATGCAACCTACCTAACGTTGGATCATACTCCCAGATGAACCGTTTGGTCAGGAAGCGTACGACGAGAGCTGGAGGGACAAAAAGAACCCAGGTGAGATGCACAAGCCATCAACTCGTCTGGTTTTTAAAGCTTTCCCAGCAAACTTTTCTGTGTGAATGGGCATGTAGCAGCTCCCCTGACCTGTGAGCAGAATTCAGCATTGCTTATTGTGGCAGCTGGGACCTTTTCACTACTTGTAGCCCAATTCACATTTTTGAAGGGGGAAAACAAAATGAAAAAAACCCCAAAACTCTTTACAGTATTAATCATTTACCATGGAACAATGCTGGAACAAGACTACCAGAATACCAGGAGGTTTTAAATTGTAGTTTCTAACCTTTTTTCACTTTTTTTTTTTTTTTTTTTTGTCACTATAGCTTCTACCATTAAAAAGCCAAACCCACCCCATTTACAGTGTTACAAGGAGATGACCTTTGAAAAAGCACTGTCTTGGATGCTTTAGATTTCCCGTAACCAGTGGAAAAAAGGGTTGGCAGTTTTTGAACCAGGATGCTTTGAAGCTTCAAACCAAAACAATTTAATTCTTGAAAATTTACGGTTCAGATTTGAAACCTTGTAAAGGTCAACATATAACTGGCTAAATAGCTTCCTTCTGTAGTTTGGCATGCCTACCTTGCAACAATTTATCTTCCATGTTTTACCTACTTGTCACTTAAAGTAATCAGCTGTAATATTTTAAACCAATAGTCAACAAATGTTAATGAATTTGTTGAAGTAGAAATAAAGCTTTAGATTTTGGAGCATGGGATAACTAGTTCTCAGTTTCAGTTTATGGTCTAAGATCTTGCTACTTATGTTCTTTTAATTTTTTCTATCCCTCCACCCTCTTTAAAAACAGCCTATATAGGCTTTGTCAGCATGTTGCTTATGTTCTAATTTAAAACTAAGCAGTGCCTTGAATTTCTAGTGGTGTAAACAAAGCATTCACCACCAACAACTATTCAAAATCCTTTCCGCATTTCCAAAATGGAGCTAGAGATACCACTGTGCTAGCTATGATTGTAGTGGTTACAGCTACAGGAAAAGTTTTCCTTGTCAGCTGTACAGGATTGTTCCATCCTTCTTTCAGTTACAGACGGACAGTAAAATGTGACACCTAACCCAGTCCTGAGCCTTTTCAAAATTAAAGCTATGAGAACGTCTCACATCCCAGATTTCTGTGCCCAAGAGTAGGACATGGCAACAGCCTGAAGAATAAGTATAATTAATTAAGCTTTGCTTAATCAGAACATTTGTTTTCAGGAAGATTTAACTATGCCTCACACTTGGAAGGACAATAAGAAGCTGGTTCTAAGGAAATGAGATTACCACACAAGAAGCAATTTTAAATCGGTGTTATTTTAAGTTTTCATTCTCCTTAGGAAATCCTACCTTTTAATATTTTTTTTTAACCTTTGCAGAAATGCTCTCCTTGGCCCTCGGACTGAATGTGACAATTCTTAGCCATAGTAACTTTTCAAGTCATAGTCCTAACATGGATGTCATTATACTACAAGAAGATCTGTGTGTAGCTTATTTTCCATCCATCATGATGTCTGCATCAGGACTTTTTCCCCCACAATTTATCTCAGCTGGAATAGTTTAAACATCTTGATGTTTCAAAAGTTTAGTCATGGCTCTTCTTTAATTGCTAGCAATAGATTCTGTAATTGCTAGTAAAAAACACAGCATGTTCTTTTTTTCCTTTTCTTTCTTTATTTTTCCTTTCTGTATTTTGACTGGGGAAATGATGCAGAGTAAAAGATCTCCTGTCACATTTTCAAAAGACTCCTTACCATCTTATTTTTCAAGAAGAGATTTTAAAAATGCTTTCTCCTTTCACAGCTGTACTCTGAAGGACAAACAGTGATGTGCTACCTGTGTGCAGTGCCTGAGACTGTGCCTGGACCTGGAGTAGCTAGTGAAGAGAAAGAAAAGGCAGAAGAGATTGGAGGAACCTGTCCAGCTATTTTCCTATTTAAACATAGTCCACTTTGGTATGAACACCTTGTACTTGTAGATGGAAATTGCTAGAGGAGGGTCAAAGTGATGAAGGGGACTGGAAGACAGTCTGTCAAGCACTAGTGTCTGAGATAGGTGATAGAGAGCAGCAGCTCTGAAGGAAAAGGGAGAAAAGCTGAGTTTGGAGGCAGCCCAAATGAAGGTGTTGAGAAGGTGACAAGTGATAAGACGGCAAAGTAGAACTGGACTGCAGCTGCTGAGATGAGCCTGGGACAAGAGAGGTACACAGGATGAAATGGTACAGGCGTTGAGTGCTACAGAGGGGAAGAATTAGAGATCACAGATGTAAGCTCTGGTGAAGAGGGAAAAAGTAGGTGGTATTAGTCTCCAGCAGGGAGGCCTATGTGCAGAGATAACAAATAATCACATATGCAGGAGGGAGCTGAAGAAAAGAAGGGAAGGGTGGGAGGTGGCTGCTATGCATAGGACCAGATGGCATTTGGTGTCCCTCAACTGGCAGGTCTCAGCGGGGAGCACAGCAAGCCCAGCAAGCTGCTCTGTATGCACTGCTGGTGGTAAAGTACTTGTATAAGTCTTGCTTGAGCCCAGTGAAGGGAAGAAAAGCCACCCCTGCACAATGCCAGGTGAGTGGGGAAGTGTCAATTTCAGAGTCACGTGCTCAGTGGCCAATTTTGGGGACGCGCAGCGTGGGGCCGTGCAGAGCTGCTGTTCCTGTGGGGCTGGCTCTGCTCAGCTTCCCTGCTTCTGGTCTGGCCAATTCCCTCCAAACACTGTGCTCTCCTTCATGGCAGTGGTCATAGCCCATCCTATGGAGCTTTTCACTTGCATGCAGTTTTACAAGGCATAAGATTATCAGCTGCATTTCACAGATGTGGAACATGAGATGCTCTCGATCCAATATCTCTCCTGTTTATAACTGTTGCAAACTATGTCGGATGGGAAATGTCTTCACTTTTGCCTCATTAAGGGTGCTTAGCAGATGGGTCCCTGGCATCCAGTGGAGTGTTAAAACAACGTGTATGACTTTACTTTCTGATTTGACTGAAAATAGTCAATGACAGGAGAGCTGGGAAGGGCACCCAAGTGTTTGGGCTGTCAGTCTGGAGACCAGCTTGATGGCTCACGCCACCCGCCCTAGTGATGATCTCCCTGGAGCAGGGGTATTACTGTGGAGCCATTTGTTTATGTTGAGCTCACTTACTGCCAGATTACATCACTTTTTAGTAAAATAACTTCTGCCAGCAGAAGAACCAGAAGTGAGGACATTAGGAATTCACTACACTTAGAGCTGTAGTGCTCAGATTTCTGCTGCTGGCATAAATGGCACTTGGGGCAAAGCAATATAACTTCCCTAGTCATTCCTTAGCAATGCTGCATAAAAGGAGTTGAGATGGGCATTACTTCTTCCCTCTTACCTTAGCAAAGGTGTATGCAGCCTGCTTGACCTGTCAGCCTTGCTTAGGCTTGCTTAACTGTAATACTAATAATGAATTAAAAATAACCGAACACACACACAAAAAAAATCCAAATGCTGGGGTTTGATTCAAAATAACATTGAGGTTGAGAATGTCTGAAATGCATTATTTTCTGATTAAATTAGGTGACTAATTCCAATGTTCATATTAATAGGACCATTTCCAGTGCTTATCCTCAAAGAAGATTAAAAGCAGTTTGAAGCAGGCAAGATTTGGATTGATGTAGTACCTAATACGAGTGAATTTCATGGTCCTCCACTGAGACTAGTGCAGCCTCTTCCCTGAACACTTACTGTTTGTGAAATACAAGAACTTGCAAGTTTAGAAGGAAAGAATCTCCAACAAACTGCAATTTGGATTCCCGCTGTGTTTTTCGGAGACATGACCTAAGGGAATTGACGTAATGTCCCAGCAAAGGAAGAATAGACTCATGTCTCTTTCTGCCTTTCCTTACACCCTGACTTCCAAGTCAGCTGTTTTGTACAGGGTTTAAATTAGGGTAGAACTTGGCTCAGGACTTTCATTCACTCATGTTTAAACCTTCTGCTTCAGAAGTTATTCTTGGAGAAGAAACATGACTATCTGTCAAATACATTTGCAGTCTAACTCCACCGAAGACAATGAAGTTATATCAGGAATTAACTTGGCATATAAACTGAGATAATCAACCACATGATTAATCAGTTTCTTTGGGACTTGTGTGGTTGGGTCCCTTACTCAGCTTTAAAAATGTCAGTCCATATCTTTTGGAATGGTTTGGATTTTGTTGGGGGGTTTTTTTTGGGGGGGGTGGTTTGGGGGGAGGGATTTGTGTTTGTTGTATTTGTGTTGGGTTTTTTTTTTATTATGGTGTTTTGTGTCTTACTTTAGATCTTTGTTTGGATTTAGTAACATATAAATGTTCTGGCTAAATTTACAATCTGCCTGAATACATATCTTCATGAATTTGTTATTGTTCCAGCTAATACAAGCTGAGCTTTTGGGGGAAGAATGGAAGCAGGGTTTTATTTGAAAAACATCCCCCTTCCCTGAAAGCTACAGAGTTCAAAGTTATTCTAAGAAAAATAACAGTTCTCCACAGTGAAATAACTGTATGATGACTCTTTTATGCCATGAGAATTTTCAGCTATAAAAATGGTCTGAAAATAGTCCCATTATTTAACTTATCAACAAGTCCATTGCTGGTGCCATGAAGATGTGTTATCAGTAAACCATACTTGGAAGAAGACATCAGGGTGGTTAAAACCAGAGGTTATAATGATCAAAAGGCACTTTCACAAATTAAGTATTTAATTATTTTTTTTTCATTTATGTCTTTGTTAGAGTTTATCCTCCATTCACCCTCTCAGAGGCTCCTCATATATTGGAATTTCAGTCCCCTTGGAGCATGTGGCAAGCTCCAGTCTGCAGGATGGCAATGCCACAGGATTCTGGCATGCGATGCTCTGCCTCCTTAAGCAGCTCTGTGTCCAGCTTTGGGAAGTAATGGTTTATTTTAAAGGGACTGCCACAGAATTTAATTTGCTCCTGAAAGTGCAGGTCATTTGGGGATGTTTGGGGGTGGAGTGAAGTATGAACTTATAATTCAGAGTCCTTTTCTGATCCTGGTATGTCATGGGTGTAAGCATGTAGTCATTACTTCTGGCTCTACGTCCGTGGGCCTGGATTTGACTCAGTTTTGACAGTATCTCAGAAATTCAGTGATGTGGGGATACGAGTGGTGAGTGAGACATCAACAGGAGGATTTCTCTGCCTTCACTCTCTCTTGGTTTGTTCACTGTGGTCACTTCTGATGTTGAGACTTAATGTGTTTGTAGTAAACTAGAAGGTAAATTTAATGGAGGAAAATGAGATCAGCTGGGGGGAAGGGAAAGAAAGAACTGTACCAAGTCTAAAAATGGTCTGTTTTACACTGCCTTGCTGTTTCAAACTCTGCACATTTTATGCATATTCTAATCACTGTCTTAAACAGAGAACTGTTCAGAGAAATTACGGTGTATGCTTGTATGGTTTTCCTGTAAAGCACATTGAGGTCCTCCACTGACTAATGACATAAATATAAAAGTATATGTAATGTTTAATATATATTAAATATAAAAAGTATATATATATATATAAATATATAGTGTATAATAGTATATATATAACAGCGCATGTATATGTATACACTGTGTAATAGTAAATATGGACTAGGATTGAACAGCTACGTGATTAAATGTGTTGCACTTGCCTTTCAGGAGGTTATGCTGCTTCGTGTAATGTAAATCTTTTTTCTTCAGTGGTAATAATTAGAGCTTCAGTTCTGTGAACTCAAATCTGAATATCAAAAATGGTTCAAATGTCTTTATTCTGGCAGGGTATAAATTAGGACTGAATACCTGTCTCAGATCTCTATATTAATCCCCACAGAACAGCATCACGGACTAAATCAGCATCCCATGTTCAAGTACTTTGAAAACTAACATACTTTCAAATGTAAAAATTCAGTACTGTATGCTGGATTTATCTTTACAGTAAATAGTATTTTACATGCTCAATATGCACATAGCAGGACTCCAAAGACTGCTTCAGATGCTAGTTCCATATGTGCAATTAGATGTCAGTAACTGACCTTTTGACAAGCTGTTTGGAAGGACTGCGCTACTGTGGAAGAGACAGAGACCACAGTCCTACTCATCTGTATTTTTTAGCAGTCTTTATCAGGATATTCATCCTTTAGCCTGACCAAGTGTCAGTGTAATTAGTGTCATTTTTAAAATCACTGTCACTTTTCAATTTCTACTACAAAGTTTTGGGGCGTACTTCTTTTGCTAGTGGCAATTTCAGTTTACCTCTGACATAACTGCATTTTACTGCTGTGGGAACTACCTGATTTTAGGAACTTTTGAGTCCAAAGGTTCTGGAGAAAAGTAACTTGTTTCAAGGAGATCATCTGAAACTCTGGCAGTCTGCAGCATGGCGTATTTACTAAGTTAATCTCAACTATCTTAATAGCAAACTGGAAGGAAACACTCCATCAGATTATTTTACAAGCACTTTTTAATTGCAAGACACCAAGTAAACAATAACTTGTGTTTTTATCAGACCATGTTCACTTCTGCTGCAGCTGAAAATTACCATAAACATCATTGACTTCAGTCCAATGAAACTAATGCTTAGGTGCTCATGAAACGGAAAGGTGAGCCATCCACTTCCCAATTTGCACAAGGGTAATTGCTCTGCCTATGTTCACTCTTATTTCCAGGGTGACTGTTTACACAGTGCTCTGTTCCCTGCATGTTTCTACTCGCTTGCTCACCAGCCAGACCATGTGCAGGCATAGGGGTGCCACCCGCCTGCGTGTGCCTAGGCACAGGGTCTTGTGGGTGCTCCAGCTCTTCTGCCACATCTAGCTATGCCTGGTCCTACTTTCACAGGCATACAGCTTTCACACAAATTGACTCCGAAGTTAGGGAATTGTCAATGTCTCCGTTTACTGACAGAGATGTCTGGCCCCCAGGTTAGAGAAAAAACTCAGAGACTGGGGAGAAAGCAATCTTGGCACAGGCATGTCAGTGGAATGAAGGCCACATCCCTTAGTACTGAATATAAAAAATACAGGGTCATTTGTCAAAATTTTTTATTAGAACCACATCCTAATGTTAATAGCAGGAAGCATTTCTTAGAATCATAGAACTGTTTAGGTTGGAAAAGACCTTTAAGATCATGTCCAACCGCTAACCCAGCCCTGCCAAGTCCACTACTAAGCCATGTCCCTGAGCATCACATCTACGAGTCTTTTAAATACCTCCAGGGATGGTGACTCAACCACTTCCCTGGGCAGCCTGTTCCAGTGCCTGACAACCCTTTTAGTGAAGAAATTTTTCCTAATATCCAATCTAAACGTCCCCTGGTGCAACTTGAGGCTATTTCCTCATGTCCTATTGATGTTGGGAGAAGAGACCTTGTCTTGCTTCTGGTATGGTAATTTGACAGTAAAAGAACCTCTGTGTATTTTCATATGGAATATTTAACTGTGCATTTCATAAAATACACAGTATAGTAGTCATTCATCCCATTGCCACGGAACATGAGGATTTTGTAGTAATGTTCTACCCGTTGCCTTCAGTGCTGGAGGCATTTTTTTACAACAGTTGCTGCATATGAAATATAAGCAGGAGGTTTATTTTATATTATGCTATCCTGTTCCATAATATATTTTTCTGATATCAAGTGGTTTATTTCACATGTCTCCTCATATAAAAGATAAATGATCAGACTGGGGTGTCTAATGGTTTTGATCATTTTAGGAAAGCAGTGTGTAATGTCCATACTTCTACCGTTTCTACTCTCTTGACTTCATAGTATAACTTGTTATGTTGCCCCTTTGTGAAGACTTTCTGGTGTGATATTGCTAACACATATGGTTTTTCAAAATATTGTTAATGGTAACACCTCCAGAGGATTGTGTGTCTGAGACAGGGTATATTTATGATTGGGCTGTAGAGCAAGCCTTATGAATGAAATCACACAAATAATTGTTGCTTTTCTAGGTGACTGACACAGATAAGTTTTGTATCTGCATGCTGTTTTGAAAGATACTGGGCAAAGTAAAGTAGAATAGGATTCTCAGTATAAACCTTTGACATAACACCCACCTGCCCGACTCAAGGTGAAAAAGAAAAAAAAATTGATTTATTTCAGTAAAAATTGAAAAAAGAAAAAAAATATTTTCAGAAGAAAGGAAGGGTAGAAAGCCTTTTTGTTTAAAAATCTAGTATTTCATTAAGACAATGGCAAGATGACATTTTCAGGGGCCTTTAACTTTTTTGTATTTTTTTCTCCTTACATTTCTCCCAGTATTGACTTTAGAAAACATTCCACTCTCATCTTTTTGTCAAATTAGTTTGTCATCTTTAAAAAGGAAAGAGAAAGAAAGGAAATAAAAGAGGGAATTCTATAATACTTTAGCTGGCAGGATGATCTGGATATTGTCAAAACATTTTTGTATGAATGATTTTTTGTTGGAAAATGCACTTTGAGCAGAAAGGCCATTTTTTGGAAGGAAGCTAGTTTTTCAGATTGCTCTTTCAAAGGAAATACTTGAACACCTCACCATTTGTTTTCAAAGAACCTGTAACAGAAAATGCAGATTTAAAACAAACAAACCAACCTAATGCCACTAGCCTCCTTTTTATTCACTGCAATGTTGTTTTGTATTGCACTGGAGAAATGTGTGGGACTAAATTATTGGGTTTTTTTTTAACCAGATGTTCACCGTTACAGGAAGAGGGCAAAGATGATCTTTCTTGGTTACAGCATCCACCAGCTACTCAGCTTCAGCTGATCTGAACGTGCCAAAAGTGTTCAGTGCTGATTTCACTCTGCTGGTGCTGAGTCTGGCTCAAGGCGCAGGCAACACGAGTCATTTGAGTGGCACTCCTGAAAGGAAGACCTGGCTAGCCATCTTGGAGATGCCTTAAGCTGCTCCTGGGACAGTGTGGAGCTGCTGCCTCATCCCCTGCTGGTGCAAAGAAGGAAGCCACAGCCAGTGCAGGAGTGGGGATTTTTGTTGCTGTTCTGGTTTTGCTTTTTGGTGGGTTTGTTTTGTTGTGTTTTTTTGTTGTTTGGGGTTTTTTTTTTTGTTTTGTGTTGGCCGTTGCTTTTTTGTTGTTGGTGGTTTTGCTTTTTTAAGGCTCTTCTTCAGCCCTTTCTCAGATCCCTGTTCTCTCTCCCTTCCCATGCTCAGAAGGCAGGAGATGAGTAGGAGGAACTAGAAGAAAGGGGAGAGACGTGAAGCTGCCTTGTTAAAGAAGGTCTGCATGTCCTGGGAGAGCTGTGAAGCCCTTTCCCAGGGAGTAGGGGAGGGAGCACGGTCTCATGCCCAAAGAAGATGAAGAATTTTTTCCAACAAGGTGAAAAGCCAGTTCTGTGTGAACCTTTGGTCAGGATAGGGACTGGTCCACAAGGCCCAGCTGCTCTGAGAGAGCATCCTGACTGCCAGCAGCAACCTGGCCATAAATCCTTAACCCCGCCTAAGGGGGAGGCTGCTTGCGCTGGGGTTAGAGCTTGATAGTTTTGGGGGCTCGCTGGTGTTTCGCCATCTACCGAGTGCTCTTCTTGCCAGAAGCAAAAGACATTTTGTTACATGTGGTATGTCCTGGTCTGACAAACCCCTTCTGGGAAAGGCACAACATACACTTTGGCTGCTAGGCTGAAGACTCACTCTAAATGCCTAAAAATAGGGTTTTATTAGGCCCTGTTGAGTCAGCCTGAATGAGAGGGCAGTTAGCATACTGTGAACAAGGCCACTGGCACTAATGCTGGATCACCGCCTGTATTTGTAATCTTCACAATGGCAAAAAGTACCTTTGTGAAAGTGCCTTGCTGCGCTACTGTTTCACTAAGTCTGTACAGATCAGCACAAATGGTAACTTGAAAGGGCATAAAGTGTGCCATCTTCTCTCGTTTGCCTTAGAAAATGTAGTTACATTTATGTAAAGGGATGCAGAGCATCCTATTTCATTTTGGTAGACAGCGCTGGCTGTTTCTGTGTGGTCACAGTCTGGACAGACTATCTATCACTCTCGTCTCCTCAGCCTGACTGTAATAATTTTTCATGTCTAATTTTAAGTCCATGTATACTTTATCAGATGAGACTACAGCTTGCATCAAGTGAAAAACAAGCTGTTCCTTGGCTTTTTCTGTGATACATTTAATTTCTTTTAACTGCACAGCCTAGCTCTCTGGGTTTGGCTCTCTGGAAATGCCAGATAACCTGGAAAAACTTTACATTGCAATTACAATCCAGCTGGAGTAGATATATGTGAAAATGTTGAAAGATCCTATGTCCTGTGCAACTTCCAGCTTTCTGTGACAAAGGAGCTTAAGTGAACATTAGGCATTCCGTATCAGCCCTATTTATGAAAAATTTCTTCACCGAAAGCGTTGTCAAGCGCTGGAACAGGCTGCCCAGGGAAGTGGTTGAGTCACGGTCCCTGGAGGTATTTAAAAGATGTGACACTCAGGGACATGGTTTAGTGGTAGACGTGGCAGTGCTGGGTTAGCGGTTGGACTCAATGATCTTAAAGGTCTTTTCCAGCTTAAACTATTCTGTGATTCTGTGATTGATGAGCCAAAAATCAGTCAATACATGCATGTCTGTAAGGTGCCTGTGTCACAGAGAAATAAAGAATTAGGGCCCCAAAATGCATTGAAAACTGACTCATGGATTTTTCATGATCCTCTTTTTTACAAACCTGATGGCAAAAGCATTGATAAATGCTACATCTTTCTAATACAGTGCACAATTCAATATTTATGGGAACCCGTTGTTTTCAAATTGCGCTGTTAGTTGATTTTGCATTGCAGATCCTTGACTACCTGGAATTTTAAAGGCGGAAGATAAGGAACTATTTTCTTTCTGATGGGCTTATTGCCAAGTACCTGAACCAGACACCTGGAGAAGTTCCCAGAAGAATGAATGGAGAAAGGTATGTGAGAACAGTTATATCGGACAGCAAGATAAACCACAATGGTTTTTGGGTTTGTGTGACTAGTTACTAGCATCATAGTGTACAATCTTCCAACTGCCTCTAGCATCTCTCAGAAAGTGGTGGCAAATATCCTGATGGCTGTTCTCATGTTTTATCTATGTGGTTTTTTCTCTCTCCTTTTACCCTCACTCCTTTTCTCTGTGTTGTTAAGACATCTGCTCCTGTTACTTGCTTGACACCTGCGATCATGAACTTTTGTTTGTACCAATTTTTTTTTTTTTTTTTACAGCAAACATCTTTGCCTCAACACATGGAGAATTAAGAGGCACAGCAGCATGAGCAGAGAAGCTCTTTACAATAACGGTACCATTTCCACACTGGGATTTGAGATACTAAAGAACAAGAAAAGTGAATGATAGAAAGGGTGTGATCAATAATTGAAGTAAAATATAAACACTGTGGATGGACCAGATGCTTCTTCCCTCAGTACAAAGAAGTATGTAGCAAAGTGGAGAAATGATTAGCTGAAGAAGAAAGGAAGAAAGCTCAGTCTACATAAATGTTTTCTAACATACTGTAGAGATGCTCATTTCTAGAGGTAAAAACCCAACCCCAAGGGAGATGAACTGGTAGCCACCCAATGGTATCTAACAGCACCATCTGCAGCATCACCTCTTTTCTTTTGCGGAGGAGGCTGGAAGAGCAGGTGTGGACTCTTCATAAATCACTAGTGACCAAAGCCTGTTAAAATCCAAAGCCTAACTGCTGATCTGCCTGATCTCACATCACTGCTCATCCATACAACTGTTGTCAGTAGGAAGATTAATTCATCCCAGAATGTGGAAGTAATGACTTCCTATCAGAGCTGTGACATGTTATGATGGGCAAAGATAAAGACGGGTAAGTGATCCAGCCAGTGTACTGCAGTGTGGTGTGCTTAGTTCCCAGTACTAGGGACAGCATTAAATGAATTCAAAGTAATTCATTGTTTTAATAAACAACTATCATCTCCTATCTCTGGCTGCAACTACAGTTTTATGAGCACTCATTTAGTGTCTATAATAATGTAGGGGTTATTATTAGCCTTCTGCTTGGAATCTGAACACACAATCCTGGGAAAGTTCAGAGTAAACTTTAAAATTATGTATGTGTGTGGCAGGAGGAAAGCATGATCTAAATTTAAATGGTAAATTTCTGCTTCCATTTTCAATGCTTAAGGGCATTCAGCTAATAACATGTATGACTTTAAAAAAAAAGAAAGACACAGTAGTAGATAATGGATGTTGTAAAACCTCTGACTTATCTGAAGTTTGAAACTTGAAGGATTAACATAACTTAGTTTATGATGTTCATCATAGCTGCCAGGAGACCTGGCCCTGTTTCCCCAGGGTGCAATAGCTACAGGAAGTGTTCTGGTCTCAGCTAGCTAATTAGCTAGGCTTAGTTTAAACTCTGTATTAAGAAGAATTTCTGCTACATTTAATTCATGCTGAATAATGAGTTATACCCCAAAAATCAGAGGTGCTAGCAGTGTGAGATTCTCTCGTTCATAGAAATCATAGATAGGAAAGATAACAAGTCATATATTCAGGACCCCTCCAGTCATTATCTCATTCAGTGGTTTATCCGGTTTGAAGTGACCTTAGTGATGGGATTTTCTTCATTCCTTTTACATGAGGCTACAAACACCAAGTTCCTGTTTGTTCTAGGGGGACTTTAAAGATCCCACGGCAGTTTTGCAAGCAGATTGTGTCATCTTTCCCTGCTAGGACCCTGTCCTCCATCCTGAGGGGCAGTAGGTACATGCCACCACAGTGGATAAATGTCAGGGACTTAGAGATCCTTCAGGACTAAGGAAGTTTGCAATTATGATGATACTAACTTTTATTATTTTCTCAGGCCAGCATGATAAACTTCTCATTGCTGAGTTTTTCTTTTAATGTTTTTTTCTTAAGAACATTTCCTTAGTTTCACCCCATGATCTTTTTAGAGTGAGCAGAGAGAATATAAACAATTCCACTTTCTCTGCCAGCATTTGAATAAAACAATATACGTTTATTTTTCCTGTTACTGCCCTGCAGAGTGTTGTATAGTGACTGCAGCAATCTGTGTTTGCTTAGCCATTCACAATGACATCATATAAGCCGTGAGGAAAACACAGCCCTGGGAATATGCAATTTGACAAGTAAGAAAACCTCCAGTTGCTCATAACAAAGGCTGATGCAGTGGCTAGGGAGTCAGTCCGAGCTTGCTTCACCGTCCTTTTTTTTTGGCTTTGCCCAGAATAGCAGGCAGTTACATTTTCAAAGCTGTCAGCGTGCCTGACAGGGCAGAGAGGTAGCCAGTGTGATGCCCAGTAGCACTGGAATGGTGTTTGTCTCTAAGGATGCCCTTCCCCAGCATTCTCCCATCTGTCTCTCCCCACCGTGTCTTGCTGTCACTCCTCAGTCTGTAGCTCTCCAGGCCCACCCAGCCAGCCGTGCTATCTCATGTGTTTGTGGGGATGAGGTCTACATGGCATCAGTGAAATTATTCTAATTCAAAAGATGCTGTCTCCCTAAGACTGAGGGTTTTTTTGTTAACCCTGAGCATTCCACTGATTCTGAGAAAAGCATGGTGCTTCTGACAGCCAACGTGGACAAACTGAGAGCAGAAGATGGTCCTGTGGGAAAAGTGGGGAATGCTTAATTTGGCTTTGCTGCTGGAGAAAACACACCCTACACCTGGTGATTTCACTTACACTAGGGCATTTCTAGAAATTTCTTTTGTGACTTATCTTCCTCTTTCAGTCCCTGAGCAGCTTTTGAAAAATTTGGTCTTCAATTTCTCTTCACATTCCTGAGTTTCATCTGGAACCTGTTGTAATGGTATAGCTGACAGGATAAATGGATTATCACTGCAGATAGGCTGATGCTGACAAAGCAGAAGTGTTTCAGATATATTAACAGTACTTGCTACCTGGATGCTGAAACAATGCTTTCACAGATGTACCTTTAAGGGAAGTATTCATTTTATTTTATTGTTTGTTAGAAGCTGCATTTTCAACGAGCTGTTTACAGACAGCAAGAATAGTTTATAATCATCATTTCCTTACTGCCTTTTTAAAAGGAGGCAAAATTAGCTGGCATTTTTAACTTTTGCACCCTGACACAGCCTCCCCAGGAGATAAAGGTGAGTCTTGTGGTCCCACAGATGACTGCTGCAGGGTGGGATGAACTCTTCAGCTCCAGCTGAGTTCAGCCAAAAATGAGAGCTTTGCTCACCTTTCTTACAGGAACAAGGGATACTATTAAAGTAGTCTGATCCCCTCTTTATTGTTTTGCTTTCATACAGAAGATACGGACTTGAAGCTCCATTTACAGGTATTGTCTTGCCCTGTGGGCTTGCTGTTTAGATAGCAGAGCACCTGGAAAGGCTGTGGCATCTCCTGCTCATCCACCCGGGGCAGATGTGATGGAGCCCCAGGGGGTAATAAAAGCCACAGTGATCCTGCCCCTGCCTCCAGCAGCCTTGCTTTGTCATGCTCCTGCTCCAGGCAGGCTTAGCTACCCTACCTGCTATACACCTTGTCCTGGAGGATGAGCCATCCAGGCAAGGATTCCTGCTCTCCCCACTGTTATCGAGATCAGAGCTGGAGGAGGAATTTTGTTATTCCTCCCCATTCTCTGAATTCCCTCCCATTCTTTAGGGTTTCACCCCCAAAAAAGCATGAGAAGTTGCAAGAAGAGATGAATAATTTGCTACTCTAAAGGCATGAGCATGGTCTGGTTAGAAAAGGGGAAAATGTTATACTCTCATTTTAGTTAGATAAAGTAAAACATTTAAAGGTATGTCACTCATTGATATAGGAGATAAGAAGGCCAGGACAGTGTGTTTGGGAAAGCAAAGAAGCAGCAAGCTCACCGCAACGTGTTGTCAGATAAGCCACTGTGACAGAAAACATTGGCTGGAAAAAAGAAAAACATTCCTGGAAATAAAGCTGACAATGAAAGGGCAGAAAACTCACATGCCACTGAAATTATTCCTAGAGGAACATTCATCAGCAGGCTATTTTTGATCAGGCTGTTAAAATTGTTCAACAGCTGGGAAGTGCCCTGCCATTGCTCAACATAGCAATATTTCTGGGATGACTTTTGTACTGAATTCTCCTTTCCTCAAACAGACCCTGAGGCACAACCCACTGAAGTCATCAATAGCTTTGCCTTTCTCTCTGTAGGTTGAAGCTCATGCCCCTGGGAAGTTGTTTAGGTGCGATGAGATAAGCAATGTACTCAAATTGATAAGCAGCCCCACCCCTATAAGAAAGAAGTTAAGACTGAAATCCCTGTGTCTGCAATAGCTGGAAACAGGGCAGCTTAGGCTAAATTCCTGCATCGTAGAGCGGTCTCCTAAAGAGAGCTTCCCATCTCTCCAATGTCTTCTGTGTAAGGGTTCTTGCAAACTTTTCACTAGGTTTTCAAGTGTTTCTTTTGCTATTCGTGGCTCTGAAAAGCTTGCCTGCACCTGGAAAATCATCTTGCATGTAAATTAAAACACAACTGCTATGTCTCAACAGCTCTTATGTGGATAGGGTTACTCCGGGTCTTTCTCTTACAAAACTTGGTTAAACTAAATCAACTTCAAAAATCGTTGGGTAAAGGATTATTAAGCAAAATTCTGATGATTTGGTCAGGGAAATCCTCCAAAACCTGCTGGCTACTTTTTCTCTCTATTCTGTAATTGCTCACCTACTTGCTTGGGCCTTCCACAACTGCCTAGATGGTGCCAGTGGGGAGCACTGCTGCTGCTCACCAGTTACTGCCTGTGGAGGGGTTAGGCTGCAGAGTGTGTTGGCAGGGCTAGTGCCCTGGAAGTGTATACTTTACAGGTGTCCGATTTTGGTCCAAGGCATCACTCCAAGTGCTGACCTGCCTCTTCATGCCATCCTCACTAAGCCAAAGACCTATTCTATTTATTCCAGCAGATCTTTTTTCAAGCTACACTAATTACTAAAGAAAACATATAGTGAAACAAAGGAGGAAAACATACCACAAATGTCCATAAACACACCACTAATGAAACATGGACAATTACTGCTGGCAAGGATTAGACTCAGCTGTTGCTTCATTACGGCCATGCTCCACCAGACCTGAGCTAGCTTCCCGCTAGCCATGATGGGAGTGCCTAACGGATGGCAGATGGACGCGCTGCAAACCATCACATGTGGCTAATGAATCCAAAGAGGTATTGCAGGGTTCTGTGCCAAAGGGGTCATGGTAAAAATGCTGGTTTAGTACAGTCATAGGCCTGGGGGGATGGACAAGGTAGGTAAATTTATGTAAGGGGAGTAGAGGAAAATGAGTATCATTATGACTACCACTACCATTGCCCTTGTTGGCAGAGATTTGAATAGAACTTCTTTGATTAAAATGTTGCCATTTAGGCTATTGCTTCTCCAATACCCACTTCCCATTTTCTGAAAGAAAACCTGAAATACATCAATTTTAGGTAAAATTTCATGGCAAGGTTCCCCACCCTTCTGCTTGATCTCTCCATCTTTCTTCTCCCGCCCTTTTAGGAAGGATTTTTTTTTTTTTTAAGAAAAAAAAAAGTGATAACTTTTCTGCTAACTATGGTTTGAACTAGTTCTTAGTAATAACGTTCCCACATCCTGTCTTTCCCCTTACTCTTTCAGATAACATCGGCCACATTTCCCACCAGTCTTTAGACTGCAGTATCTGTGTGAGTCTGGATTCTCAGTTATAGGCAAGTGAGTTGTGATCTACTTACACAGAGGAAAAATTATGATTTAAGCCAAATTAAAGTCACTTTAATTTCATTTGAAAAGATTATGTAGTAGATAAACTTTCTTATGCTTCTCTCCAATAGGACTTGAATTGCAGCAAGTATGCATTTTTTCCTCTTCTGATCAGGAAAATACCAAGTATATAAAAAGAGGGTTAATGAGTAACTAGTCACTCCATAAGGTCAGTGCATGACTGCACAGCTGATGGCCCATGGGTCTTTTCCACCTAGTCCTGGCAAAATTATTTTTCTGCATCTCTATAAGATCATAAAGCACATTTGTCTCAAAAAGCCCAATCTGAGCAAATTTGTATAATATCAGTTGGTCTATGGCTGTCAAAATTTTGGATGACCCCAATTTAAAAGAATGGGAAATTTTTCAAAGGCATTTGAAAGATTTCCCAGTCACTTCAGTGAGGTTAGATTTTTTCAAAGGCCCAGATCCAACATCAGCCTCTGTTGAATGTTCTTATTTACCATAAGCATAAGTATATTTAAACTTTTAAGATGCAAATAGAGACGTAATCAGATTTTCCAGAAGCACCAAGTTTCCTGGCACTTGCTTGCAGCTCTAAGGACATACTTACATTAAAAATTTTGGACCTCAGTCCCTGTTTGTAACTCGCAATTTCTGTCATTTTCATTATTTCCAAGACTTTTGTTATAGATTACATTAGCAATATATCTAATTATTCCTATAGTTTCTATTTTAAAATAATTTGAAGTTTTGTGCATTAATAAGGAACTGGATGAACAACACTGATATATGGGACAGCAAAGTAGCAGCGAAAAAACACAGAGGTAAAAAAAAAATCAGGAGCAAGTACAAAAGTGTTGGATTTTTTTGTTTCCTTAGAGGCAGTCATGTTAACAATGTTTTTCTGCAAGTAAAGAAGCATATTTTTCAGCTGCTAATTCTACCAGCAGTACTGAAATAGAGAAAGACAACTAAGAGTGGCTTTTCAGAGACTTAGCTGAGAAATAATTAGGAAGCTTCAAATGATTTTGGATTAGGTTCTTAAGCCTAAACAAATCCGTGCCCAAGCTCTTGTACCCATCTTACTTAACAGACATGAGATGTATAGCTGCCCACTTGCACAATCAGCTGAGCACAAGAAAAGTTGGAGGCTCAGGCTAAGATCTAAGATGTGTTAGGGATTTATTTGTAACAGCTGGCTTTAGCCTCAGGAGACTAATTTCTCAGTTTTTGTAGTTGATTAGGATCCTGCATTGGATTACAACCTGGTGGAGCCCATCTCTGTCCCTTGGGTAAAGAGTTGCAGGGAGCTAATGCCTACATTTAAGAATATCCTCCCTGCTTTTCCCCATCATATACATTCAGCTTTCAATAACGTTAAGGATATTTGGGTTCTATTCTATCAATGCTTTTATACACTAGGTTTTATAAGGTTAGTACAGAGGCCTCCAGACCAGAGCGTTGACAGTGGAGGATCCCCATTTCTCTGGATACCTTTCCTTACTTTTGCCAGCTGGATGACAGGCTACTGCCAGCAAATCAAGACAAAAATGGCTATGCATTTTTAAATATCATATAAATTATATATATAATTTATATATATATATGTATAATTAGATGCAGTCCAGGAATTCTAGCATGCTTTGCACAGTATCTCTGCTTTGCACTCAATCTTAACAGCCTGCTGAGCAGACCTGCTGCAGTTTAATTAGAGTGTCTGGGTCCGCCTCCTGTTCCTCCCTAATAGCATTAGTCAGAAGTGAACTGTCTGGTTCCTGCCGCTCCCAGGCTAGTGTGAGCTGCTGATGTGGAGCTAGCCACATTAGTTAATTGCACCCCTGACTTTTAAAGGTCAGGTCTTACAGAATCTAATAACATCCTGAAGATTTCCCAAACAAGGTAGAAAGAAGAGCCTGGATTCCTCCCACAAGATGCTGCCTGTTGAGCTGTGGGACAAGCCACCGCATCCCTCAGTGGAGCAGCTGGCTGGCCCAGCCAGCAATGCCACCGCCAGACAGTGAAGGGCAGTTCCCCGTGAGTTTTGAGCAGATGGCATGATGCAGGGTTGCACTAGCTTCTGGTGTGTGCACTTGAGGAGAGGGGACAGAGAAAAGGAAAAGTATCTGAAAGGAAGCTGTACAAATAAGTCACTACTCAGCTGCTTTGCCCTTATGTAAGGGACTGCATCATGTCCTAGAAATTCTTCATCCCTGGCCTATTCTAATAGGAAAGTTGAATTGTTGCTCAAGCAGTATCAGTTAAGGTAGAAAATCTCAGAAACCTGAAAACTGGCTTCAGAAGAATAAGATGTTTCAGTAAAGGATGCACGTCCTCAGCTTCGCACGTGATCTAACTGTCCCGGTGAGGAAGGGAGTGAGTCTGCTGAGGGGACACCTAACTAGGATCTAGAGTTCGTATGGATTATTCATCAAAGATAATAATCTTTGTATTTGAAAAGCAAATTCTCCTCTGTTTTAACTTCCTTCGTAGGAGTGAGCCCAGCAATCTCCATTGCAAGCACCACTTTTTTGGCAGGGGAGGGGAGGCAGCTGAGGATGATTGCTGCCTTTTTCGCCTCCCTGAGTTCCCTGGCAGGAAGGAAGGGGATCCTCAGCTGGGGCACTCCTTTCCCTATATAGATCCTTTTCCTCCTCATGCATACACCTGAATGTAAAGGCTGTAAGTCTTAAAAATCTCCAGTCCCCACACTGTTCCTAATTCCCCCTGCTTTGAGCCAGGTGGTCTTCACTGCCATGGCCACAGAAAGGGGGAAGTGCTGAGAGATACCGAAGGGGACCGCTTGCTCTGATGCTTCCAGAGGAAGAGGTGTCAATCTATTTAATTACAGCTGGGACTTCCACTTCTCCTCCTCTTGGCAGACAGCTTTGTTTAATATCTTCCATTAGCCAATCCACAACTGAGTTTCTACAAGATGAGTAGATTATTTTTTTTGTCTTTCTGTGGCTGATAGTTTTCTAATGTTGTTTATAAAGTAAAAAGTTGGAATAGTTGCTTTTAATTTTTTGTGCTTTTCCTCATCGTTTTTCACCCCTTCTTATTATACTTTTAAGGGCTTTTCCTTATCATTTTCCACCCCTTCTTATTGTGCTTTTAAGGGCTTTTGCCTTTGAATTTTAGGCTGGGTTTTTTGCATGTGCTTATTTTCAACTGACTTCCATGTAGATGATGTTCAACTGAATATGCAGTTTGGGTAAGGAGTTGTTTACAGACTGATATTAAAACACTCTGCTTGTTTGTACAAAACAATAATTGAATAAACACTAGTTATTAGTTTACTTGCATATTTGCTTTGCATTCTTTTACTTGGTTTCCACAAACAACGTAGAGGTGTTTGTTGTATAACAGACTTTAGAATATTCTAAAAAAAATAACAAAAATTCTTGGTGTGTCCTCTTTATGAAAATATGTTTTTGCAAGAATAAGACTTAAGGAGTAGCTCTAGGTTTTCACAGTATTGCTGTCTTCCTGATTATTCATATACTTTATTTTTTTTTGGTTACATATTCACCCACTGAGCCCCTGTCTTTTTTCTGTTGCTTATTCTCCCATTTCCTCTACTACACCCATTTAGCCTAGAGCATGCCATAAAATTAATAAAAGAAAGCCTAGCATAGGTGTATTGATGTTTCAGGTACTGAGACAGCTTTTTTACCTAAGATACTTGGTACATTCTTTCTACATCGATACAAGCTCTCATTCACAAAACCCAAGTGCCTGCTGCTGTTCTTTACAATCATGCATGTTACAACTTTTGATTTGTTTGTAATTCAGTGCAGCTTCCATATCCCTTTTGTCATTACTCTTCTCCCAAGTTTTCACCTAGTGCCTGTATTATCTTCCTTCACCTATTACCTTGACTCTGTATGAGCTGCATTTTGGATTCCTAAATCCTGTGCATGTATCTAACAACCTTAAAAATATTTTGCTGGTCCTGCCAATTTATCTCTGATAAACAATTGATGTTTCCTGTTTTCCAGTTAATGCTTCATAATTATGCACTTGCATGTAGTTTATATCCATGTGACATTTTCAGCTATCTAAGCAATTTAATATAAATATTTGGTATCAGCTCTTACACAATTCTGTTTTCACCCACAGTTCTGCAAGATGACTTACTTGCTAGAAGAACATATTTTACCGCTTTATGATAAACACAAGGCACACGGATACGGCATAACTTGCTGACAGCTACCCCACAGTGCTGACGTAAAAAGAAATCTCTGGTTCTGGATTCCATCAGGTAACGAGACTATGTGACATTTTCCTGTGTAGGCTGAAATTTTTCTGTAAAGATTTTATTGCCCATATTTTTTTTCATGAAATATAAAGTATATTACATTCACTAAGTATAATTCTGAGGAAAAACAGCTCTCAGATTTACTTTTAATACCGTCTTGATTTCATCCAAATTAACCTGTTTATTGTTTCTGTTACTTGAAGCTTTCTCTGTATTCTGAAATGGCTCAGCACTTCTTTTAACATTTGCAATAGTTCAGTTAAATTACCTTTTCCATTATTTTTTCATGTGCTTCTTTCTTGTTGTTTTTGAATGAAACCAGGAGAAAAATATTGAACTTCCCTCACAGAAGGTTCTCTTATGATCCTGATATTACTTGTGCAACCAGAGATAAGTTGTTTCTGCACGTGCAGCCTCAGTCCTGAGTTCTGCTGGCACCTATGTGCAGCGCTAAATAACACACAGTGAGTAGGCTCATGAGCAGCAGCTGCACCATGTAGACACAGTAATGTGACAAGCTTTCGTAGCATGGCAGAATTCCAAAGCAAGCACCGATTAGATTAAATATTCCTTCAACTTGCCATCAGATTACCCTCTTTTAGCATTAAGCATTCACTTAAAGCAACAAACAATGCAAGGTATATGAAAGCAAGGGTATGACAAAAATTCAGAGGGCAGGTGGGGATAAAACAGTAGGTTCATAATTCTGTGCCTGCAATGATCTGTCTAGAAGTTGCAAGTATCTTCTTCTGTATTTTTACCTTAACTTAAAATTTACTTACATCTTTCTGATACGCATTTAGTTTTATTTTTAGCAAAATTGGAGTCACAAGCACTGTTCATATTTGTGCATATGGATAGCATAGAATAGGGAGCACATACAATTAATTGGTCACTAAGTCCCAAACTGACTTTTGGCTCTTAGAGCAGTGTCCTTTTGCTACTCATAGCTTAAAGATGCCAGAGAAAATACACATTTAACATAATTGCAGTCCAGGTGGCTGGACTACATGGGAAAGCTGAAGATCTTGGTACAGCTTTACACAACAGAGCTGAAAGAGCTCAGACAACAAGAGAGTTCCTATGCCGAGAAGCTGGGTTCCCTGGTTCATTCCTCATGGCCAACAGTCCTAATCTCATGAGCATCTAAATAAACGTGTAGGATCTGAAAATTTCGTGTAGAAAAATACCAGATATTCAGAGTGGTTTTCTTCCAAACTCTCTCTCAGTTATGAGTCCTAAAGGTGTAGTGACACAATGTGAGAGCACTCTGGGTGCTGCTGCATGCTTCAGCTGTCTGCAAACAGGTGACAAGGAGGGAGTGACTGTTCTGGCTGCTTCCTTCCTGGGTTGTGAAAGCCCTAAGGTCAGAGGTCTCACTGGCTCTAAGTAGAGGCAAAGCAGTCAGTGAATAGTGACCTGCATGAACTACAATGAGCAGCAGGGCAAACCCTCTGTGCAGCTGACAACAGTGTGATGGAAGAGAAGAGATAAGTTTGAGCTACATTGAGGTTCAGTGAAACCAATGGAACCATACTGATTTTTAGCAGCTGAAGATTGGTCCAGTAGCACTGGCTTGACTTGAATGTAAAAAGAAAGCGTCATCAAAAATTAACATCTCTTACTGTTAATATTTTTTAACCAAACAAGAATTTGGGGTGGTGTGGGAGGTGTAGGTATAAGAACTGGTGAGGTTCAAGGTGGCTGTTGTCTCAGCTCGGAAGTAGTCAGTTACTGCTCTATGCAAGTGTGCTGCCATAAGATGCCCACTTTTGTTTCTAGATGAAATATATTCAAAGACCTTTCCAGATTAGGATGCATATACTATCCAATCTTTTTAGGAGTCAGGTTAGGAGTAAATCTTATTTTAATCTGTAAATCTTACATGATCTTGTGAATTCTGGCATGCTTGATTACTGCTTTCCAGTGCTAAACGTTCCCGACTACCCACCAGCATAGATCTTAGGGTTATTTTGTTATGCTGTGGACTCGGATCCTTCTGGTTAGTCATGGATTAGACATTCCTGATAGTGTGCACCCAGCATTTATATCCACAATAAAACAGACCTCAGGCCTGGCAGTGCTCTTCCAAAGGTCTAAATCATAACTCTTTCACAAAGCCCTCTGACACCATACCACCTTTAATTAGAGATATTTACTCAAGACCATAAACTGTTTCAATATTTTGACAATAAAAATGATGTGATTATCTTCTCTGGATGGGCAATGCACAGGTTAAACAGCTGCTGTTTGGAGTATTATTTCTTCTTATTTTGCTCTAAACGATATGTACCAGCTATTAATCTTTCCAGGGTGATGCTCACACATTGTAACATTAAAGAAACAGGAAGAAGCAACTAGATGTCACCTTTCCCTTCATAATTAGATATTCTCTCTTACTTCTTATCTGTACTTAACTTTTATCCCACGCTGTGTAGATTCTGGTATGAACTTTAATTATTTGTAGTGCCGCCCTCTGAATTTTTTAAAGCTCAATTTTTGATTAAGGTACAGCTGAAGCAGTCTAGAGTTCAGTAATTAGGAATTATGATGAGAATGGGTTATTGTGCAATATAATTCTGTTATGGACATTTTTATGTTAGACCTTAGACCTGTCTAATGTACCCATTGAACAACACTCTGGAACTGAAGTACTAAGGCACAGGCAACATATTCTCTTCAAATGTCAGAAGGTTGGAAGAGGGTAAACTCCCTGCCCATCTTGCTGCTTGTTGCTTCTCCTGCTATGGGCTCTAGCTCTCATTAAGCTACATACTCTTGTTAGAAACTGAAGCTTGAAAATTTGTAGCACTGCAGGAAATTCAGCACAAAGAGAAGCTGCCTTGTTGCTTCTAGTGGGAGTGGAGGACTTGCAGCTCCTACAGTAGAGAACTGTATTTTCTTGAGCAGCAGAGCTTGCGTGTTTGCTGGAAAGTTGCTCCTGTTTCTATTGCACCCTCTGGATGTGACTAGGGATCACATGCAACTAATTCTTTATCTGGGAGTCTCTGTTTCTGAAGATTGGTTCTGGGATCTGAATAGGGCAAGGAAAGAGCAGATCCTGTGGGAAGACAACCCAGTGAAGGCTGTAGTCAGGTGTGAGGCTGCTCAGGAAAATCAATGCAACTGATGAAGTTTGACATTTTAATTGTGGTGTTTGCAGAAGTAAATTAGGTTATGAAGAACAATGATCAGTGGCTGTAATTAAAAGTTTGAAATGTGCCATGTATCCTGAGACTTGTACTTAGAGTGAGCGTACCCTGCAAGCAATAGGTTTGAAGTGGCTGTTAGCAAAAAAGGGGCCAAGAAAACAAGCGAGATCGTCAAAGCCAAATGAAAATGTTTTTCCTCCTCTAGATTGTCCCCTGAAGAGCTATTGTGTTAGAATTTGGTTTCCAAAGTTACAATTAATTCATGAACTAGAAGGATTTTGATGTTGCTTTAAGTGCAGTTGTCAACGTACCTGTAAGGCTGGAGTCCCTAGTGGTGCTTCTGTAATGGTATCTCTATGCTGTATTTGACTTGCACCACAGCAACAAACTGTTCAAGTGGAAATTATATGAATGCAAAGGACCTTCTATGTGTCCTTGAGCTCTTTCTAGCTCTGCTAGGGCTAAGAACCCTGTATTTGTTTTGCTAAAAATCTCTATGATGATGTAGCACTCTACCTGAAAGATGTTTGGTATTTTCCTTCTAAGTTCATTCTCCTCTGCCAGGAAAGAATATGTAACACCCAAGTAACCCTGAGCCCAGATAAACAGCCAAGTGTTATTATAGTGCAAAACCTCCCTGTGGTTTTATTGCCCCTTTGAAACACAATTGCTATAGAAGTGTCTGTGGGAAACTGTACTAAAACTGTCCCTTTGAATGTATTAATTAGAATCTGTCAAGCATATTTTGACTGGAAACAGTTCATGACACAATGAACATATTTTTGGGCCTTAAAAGGCTACTAAGACAGGAAAAACAACAAAACTTAGTTAATACATGTTACATGTTTTTGTTATTAAAGTTAGATAACGTAATTCTCAGCAGGGACTACTCTTGATCTACTGACTACAAGGTCTACCTTGTATTATGAAATTCTACAAAACAGCAAAGCTTTTTATTCTTGGTTGCAGGCTTGGGTTGTTTTGGGCTTGGGTATTTACTATCTAAAGGCTTGCATTCATGAACCACACATGAACATGGCCTTATGTTGAGCACTTAAATATCTGATATTTATGGTCCCACACCATTGTAGAATGAATGAGTCACATATTTACTTGTAAGATTAGACACCAGGGATCTGTTGCACAGCAAAAAACTATGCCTGTAGGTTCTGAAGCACTTGTGGGTTATAAAGCCCTAGAATAATGATGCTGTTCCTCCTGAGAATGTCTTTGCTACTTAAATACAGCCTCCAATGATATCTACAGGAATATCTGAGAAAGGCAAAAAGAACCAAGGGCAGGGATTGAGAGGCAAGTAAATTGACTAATTGTCACGGTTCAGCATCCCAGGATGTTAGTCATCCTTGAGCTGGACTCATTTTTCCCACAGAGAACTTCAAATGTTACTCGTTTGTGTCAGAGAAAATCTAAACATGTAAGAAGACAAGAAAAGAGAAGGCCATAGAGATGCACTGTTTCCACTCTACTCTGGGGCAATTGCAAAGATGCAAGTAATTTCTGGCAGAGAAATTTCTGCCTTGGAAAATGCTTTGATGAAGAGAACCAATGCTCTTCACTCAGTTCTTTGGTGACCAGTGCCATTTACTTTCTGGGCTGCGCTTCCTGCTTGCCTGCCTGCCTAAGGAGCAGTAGAGACACGTAGGGCTCAACAGCTCCTCCACAGGAGAATTTCTATGGGACTTGACACCTAAATTCACATCCACAGGGCGTCAAACGGCTTGGGAGTAACTATGGCTCAATAATAATGCTCAACTGATCCTATGAGGGAGAGCATGTAATGCCAGACCATTGGCAATTTTCCTTTTTTCCTGCTTCCTGCAGATGAATATGAGCTGCCTCCTACTAATACCTTTGATTTACATCTCCAAGGATTTTCCTCCTTACAAAAATGCAAATGGCAAGTGAGTCAGAGCCCACTTAGGAGAATACCTACTTTAGTGTTATAAATTCATAATCCTACTGTATGATCCCAAACCATTTCTGTGGGTACTGCTATGGGAAAGCTCATATACCACCAGATGTGTCAACTGAACAAGGTTATAACGTCAGCTTGGGGCAGTCTCTGAGAGGCTAAAACCCACATTTTATCCAAGATTAAATTGCTTCCACAGAAAAAAATACTAATTTTGCTTTTTAAGCAATCAGTGGATAGCAACTCTGTTGTGTTGTTTTGTCAAGAACATTTGTTATCTCTGACTGGGAGAGAAAGGGCATTTACACTTGGAAAAAGCTTACCAAGTCACAGAATTAGTGCAGAAGAGGGAGAAGGTAAAAGTTAAGTTTATTTAATAAAGAATTTACAAACAGTAGATGAGAAAATTAGATGTTATTGCCCTCTGCTTTGGGGAAATTGTTTCTTGGTTTTGTTTGTTGTTGTTTTTTTTTTACAAAAAAAAAAAAAGAAAAAAGAAAAAGAAAGGCCAAATATAACAAAATTGCCTCTGTCTAACAGGAAATATAGGAACTGCTAAATCTTACTTCTGCACATACAGCTTCCCCCTCCCCACTGCTCAGTTACAATCCTGCTTTGTGCAAAACTAATGATTTAAGTGACTGGAAATGCCCTGATGAAAATAACATACATGCTCTTACACTGGTGAGATCAAACAGAAAACTGTTGCAAGAGATCAATATCAATGTTTGTGACACTACATAAACCACAGTACAGAAAGACAATTCCTACCCCTTAAAGAAGACACTGACATAAAGCAGAGCAGGTTAGACAGGGAACAGGAACAACTGTACAAATACTTCGGAGTTATCCTACCATTAATTGATTCTAGCACTATCCATTCACACTTGCTCACTAACGTAAATATTGGTGGAAGAGGGGAAAAAACTACATAGCATAAAAGCTTTGGTGTTTTGGAACTGATCTGGAATTGATTCCATTTTGGATCATGCGTTGCATAAGAATTGGAGATCTTCACCTCTGTTGCTGCACAAATCAGGGGATTAGACAGTTTTTGTGACCCCTAAGTAGCACTGTGTTCTTGCTTACGCTGCAGCTCTTTATCTTGGAAAACCAAACTTAAAAATTTCCACTCTAACTCAGTACACATTCCTTGTTTGTGTTCAGGGAACACTCCCTACCCCACAGCCCCTTCCCCCCCCCCCAAAAAAAAAAAAAAAAAAAAAAAAACAAACCCAAACACACCACAAACCCCACTATTCTGGATTTATTCTGGATTCTCAGAAATTCCAACACAACAGGGACAAATAAACGTATTGTGATCAGTTTCCATAATTTTCATAAATTTTCCTTCTCACTCTGGAGTTTAAGCTTGTTTTCTTTGCTAAAGTAGGAGTGACTGAGGAAGTCAAGTATTCAGTCATTGAATGCTTGATGCTATGAGATTACATCTCTTTTGCCATAATTTTATTTGGAGCTGTCCAAGGATGATTCTGGATTTTGTATTCTGGATTTGGGCACACTTCGTGTTTTCAGTCCCTACATGCTCACACAGTAAGTGTGTGCAGCTTCAGAACGCCATCTGTAATTACCTAACCAGTGCTTGCTACTTCATATGATGCCAGGGCTGCTACCTGTACTTACAGCTGCATTTTCATAGCCTGCTCTTTCAGTCAGTGTCTTTGGTTTGAGCCATCTTTCAAATTTCAGGTTCCTTCTTTCTTACCTTGCAACAGTAGTCCTCACCTTTCCAGTATGTACCCAAGCTTAGAGACCGAAAGGGAGTGCTCTCTTTACCCTGAGATTCCCAAACACAGACCTTAAATTGCAGGAAGACAGGCCTTTGAAAAGATTAGGCCAGTGTGGTTGATAAATACAACTAAAGGGACTGCAAAATGAAGCTCCAAACAGGTGAAGTATTTCATTTGTATACGTTTCACTCACTCATGACCTATTTATTAATGAATGACAGTTTTGCAACCAGTCTATCAGTGACACTTGCCTTCCTTTCAGAAATATGTTGAGATCTTTATCACATTGCTGCCACTTGTGATTGCAAAATGGCATGAAGCAAATATCCAGCTCATGTAATTTGACATAACTCCATGGAAATCGCTGAAGCTATGAATGCTTCTCCAGGGAGAGGATCAAACTCAGAGTATACATGTATCTTTTCTTTTTTTTAGGAACATATTTTCAGTTTTGAACACTCCAAAAGCACTCAAAAATTATTTTGTGACTCAAAAATTATTTTGACTTCCTCCATCTCCCCAAGTGCTCTAAAGGCACTTGCCATTTGGTTGAAAAAACACTCCTGAGCAATTCCAGTCTCAAAGATTATTTAATTTATAAACCATGAAGAACCAAAAATAGCCGTGTAGATAGAAGAGAATGGCCCTTTTATCCAGGCTCTGTGTTTGATAGTTGTGATTTCATGAGCTGTGACCACAACCAGGAAACGGGCAGATCAAATTTCTCATGCTGTTAGTGCAGTTGATATGACCTCAGGGAAGCAATTATTGCCTCCAGAGTTTGTTATAATACAGTGAACACTAACAATTTAAAACCACTGTGTGCTGCATCCTCCTCTGACTCTCACAAACCAGCAAGGGACTTTTCCCTGCTTGAAGGTGCTGGTTGATCTGTTTTCCCATGGGCCTGACATGCCAGGGACAGCAGTGCGCCATATAACCCAACTTGCAGCATGCTGCTGCTACACCACGGAACCGTGGCCATGGTCTTATGTTCACAACAAGCTTAAGCACAGAGTGGTGGACTCAGCACCATCCACATACAATTTTTAAGAACTCAGGTGAGGCTTCAAGCTGAAAGAAAATGACATGGTGCTGGGTTGAAGCTTTATCCTGCAAATGATGGACCTAGGGATGCAGTCAGGACACAGAGACAGCTCTATGGGACACAGTCGCACTGCTAGTCCCATTGCTCTGTATGGCTGCTCTTATTTGAGGTACATTTGCTTAAATGTCCTGATTGCATCAAGCAAACCAGCGGGAATATATCACACTCTGCCCTCAAATCAACTGCACAAATTCCAGTTAGATCAAGTTAAGATGTGATGTAGGTGGCAACTCATCTCTACAAGCTGTAATGAGTCTCCAGTATTCTGGCTTATCTCCAGATGCCTTGGATGGGAAAAGACTTTTGACCAGCAGCCATGTGGAATAGATTTGAACCAAGGATGAAAAGGAACATAATCTTTTTGCTGCTTTCCCACATACCAGTCGTTAGCTCCTAGCATAAACTTTTCAGTTCACTTTTAGCTGAAAGTCTGACAAGGTAGAAAATAGAGCTAGTCATGCCTGCCACCACTAGAAATGCTTCCCCCCAGGAATCAGAAATGCACTTAGCTTCTCATTACAAACATTTTCTTGATTTTCCAGCTAGCAGCAAAATACTCCAAGGATGAATTTTGCTCTGTTCTATGCAGATGATATACACACAAGCAACTTCCAAGGGCATAATGAAATATACGGTGGAGATGCATTTCCATGAAGAAGTACTTTCTGTACTTTCAGATTTCATGGACCTTTTTTTATGATTACTTTCCTCCAATATTAAACTAGTGTATCCCCACTTTGATAATGTGTTTTTCCTCCTCCTGATTCCCTGTTAAAATACTTCCCTGTTTCCACCCCAGTGGACCTCCTTCTTACAATCCTGCAAGCATGAAGATACGTTTCACTTTTATTTTGCTCCATTTACCAAGCATTTATTATACAGAATTAGGATAGAATCTGGCCTAGTGTTCAGAAAACATCCATCACAATTTTAAATTCATTTCAGCCAAATCAATTCATTTTTTAAGCTCTATTTTGTGTCAGATTAGGCTATAGATTTTATTTAAGGAATTTTTCTGTAAGAGGAATTCATCCCAGTGTAGAAGTGAGCAATCAAAGAGCATGTACAAGTTAAAACGTACTCTGTTCTCACAGTGATATTCAGGTCTTAGATGATTGCTCTGCATTAGGGTGATCGTTACTCTTTAAGATGCTTCCACAGTGCAAAAGTATGTGTAGTACCAAATGTTTCTGTTAAATTCCTTGGATTCCATATCAGATTGAAGACAGAGCATTTCCCTAGTTTCCCTGTTTTGCCATCACTAGTGTGTAGTAAAATGCAAATGAAAAACATATTTATAGTAATGTTACTACTGCCTTCACTATCACTCATAGTTGGAACATGAGATGAATAAACACTTATGAATAGTAGTAGCACAGTCTAAAGATGAAAAAGAGTGGCTTCTGACCTGAAACATGTTTTATCTTTGCCTCTGCCACACTGTGGGAGGGGACCTGTCTCTCTCTGTGTCTCCATTTCCTCATTTGCAAAGTGCAAGATATTGTGAGATATTTGTTACTTAGTGGTAAAGCACTTGCAGAACTTTAGGCCTTCTGAGATGCATACAGGGATCCATATGGTCTTTAAACATCTGCTGAAAATGTGTCAGAGTGGAATTTGGCCTAATAAGGTTTCCCAGATAACTGAGTGGGAGTGGGTTCTTTTGCCCCAGCTAAATGTCATGGCAAGGGATATATATCTTGAAACTTCTAAAATACTCAACGAAAAGGTGATTGTCTCCTACTATATTTATTATATGGTAACTCTCCCTTTCAGCCAGTGGCTCATCTATCTTCCCTGGCTTTGATTCTTAAGGAAAGTCATCCAAATGCAGGGAAGATGGACTTGGTGGGTTTTTTTTAAGCCATGACACACTCTGACCTACAGAATTTGTTTCTCCCCTTTTAATGCTATATATTATTACAAACCTTCCATCTAAGAATGAAATGGACTTGGAAGTTGTGTAGAACCTTTATAAGAGTGAGAGCTAATGCAGAAAGAAATGAGATGTTCTGCATATGCCAACATAGTAGCATAAGGATGAGTTTCTCAGCTAGTCCAACACTGTTTAAGCTAGCAGCTGGTTTATGCTTGGTCTGGATTTGGCCCTGCTTTCTTATGGTGTCCTGTGTGGACTATCAAAAATATGTTTTTAAACTAGAACTTCATTTCCACAGAATTGTTTTGCTTTATTTGCAAAATGTTGGGGAACGATTTGGAGCCTGTTCTGTTTAATATCTTTATCAACAATCTGGATGAGGATATCAAGTGCACCCTCAGTCAGTTTGCAGATGACGTAAAGCTGGGGGGGGGATGGATGCTGATCTGCTGGAGGGCAGGAAGGCTCTGCAGAGGGATCTGGACAGGCTGGACAGATGGGCCGAGGCCAGTTGTAGGAGGTTCAACAAGGCTCAGTGCTGGGTCCTGTACTTGGTTCACAACAACCCCAGGCAGCGCTACAGGCTTGGGAAGAGCAGCTGGAAAGCTGCCTGCTGGAAAAGGACCTGGGGTGGGGGTGGTTGATGGCAGCTGAACATGAGCCAGAAGTGTTCCCAGGTGGCCAAGGTGAATTCCTGGCCTGTGTCAGAAATAGCGTGCCCAGCAGGACTAGGGCAGTGATTGTCCCCCTGTACTCAGCACTGGTGAGGCCGCATCTCAAATACTGTGTTCAGGTTTGGGCCCCACTACAAGAGGGACATAGAGGTGATGGAGCATGTCCAGGGAAGGGAGATGAAGCTGATGAAGGGTCTGGAGCACAAGTGTTGTGAGGAGCAGCTGAGGGAACTGGGGTCATTTAGCCTGAAGAAAAGGAGGCTCAGGGCAAACCTTACCGCTCTCTACAGATACCTGAAAGAAGGCTGTAGACACGTAGGGGTAGGTCTCTTCTCCCAAATAACAAGCAATAAGACAAGATGAAATGGCCTCAAGTTGCATCAGGGGAGGTTTAGATTGGATATTAGGAAAAATGCCTTCACCAAAAGGGTTGCCAGGCACTGGAACAGGCTGCCCAGGGAAGTGGTTGAGTCACGATCCCTGGAGGTATTTGAAAGACTTGTAGATGTGACACTCAGGGACATAGCTTAGTGGTGGACTTGGCAGTGCTGGGTTAGCGGTTGGACTTGATCTTAAAGGTCTTTTCCAACCTAAACAGTTCTATGATGCTATGATTTTTGGTTTGTTTCTGCACTAACACAAATGAAAATTGCAGGCCTGTTGGGTTTCAGTTGCTTTTCTTTCACTGACAGTTTTAATTACTTTGGAGAACAGTCCAAAATTTTACTTACTAGAAGTATATTCATTTTCCATTATGAAGTAAAATATTTTCATTTTCCAATACTAACCACCAAAAAATAAAAACCAATCAGCAAAAGAATCAAAAATATGAACATACATGTATTTTCTGAGATTTCTCCCAAGCCCCATTTATTATTTTCTTAAACACGCTCTGTTAATAATACCCTCTAGATATCTTGGAATCTTCCTAATTTCAACAGGAAAAATTACTGCTTTTGACAATATTATTCTCAATTCTTTTCATATTAGCACACACATAAAGCGTATCAGCCTTTTCTAAAATCCCCTTGATTTATTCTCTTACACGCAGCCAAATTAGGATAAAATTGCAGTTAGGAGTCTTTTCTTCTCCTGATGTGAGATCATTGCACATTTTACTGTTGTTAATAAACATTGTCATTACAGATTAATTGTCTTACGTTTGAGATCCCTGTGTGGTCTTTGTTCTGTGCACAGCCACAAGGTGCAGCTTGTCTCTCCAATGCCTGTACTAGTGATGGAGACAGAAGGCACCTGAAATGGCACCTAGTAAGCTGTAACCACCAAAACAATGGTTTGCTGCTGGATGTGAATATATTCACCCTTGGTTTCCCAAAAAGTTAATTTTATTACATTTGGTGCATTGTTGTGAAAAGAGACTGAAATGAATGGCAGCAAAATAGAGTTAAGCCTATTTAAGGAAAAACTGCAGAGATTCATACTACAGCCATTTTAATTACTGATCAGCATACATTTATGCATGATGAGAAATAGCTTATTAAAATAGCTGAACATAATTATCTAATCTCTAATCTAGACAGGTCTGACTGTCCATGTCCAAAAGCCAGCATGTCACCTCTTCTTTGCTATCTGTAATCATAATCTTTTTCCAATCTGCCCAACAAGCCTTTTAGCATGTAGAGACTAAGTCCACACACTTCTTGCAGTTTATCAGTAGAAATAATTGATTCAATAAAATTCTGTTGTAACCTCTTTGTTTGAGCACTCTGATATTTTCTAGACTTCTCAGTCCCCAATATCAATTAGTCCTATGTAAAGCGTTGCTTATTTTTAACAGTAGTTTTATGTAGCCCAGTTGGAGTGTATCTCTGAGAGAGGGCACTGTGTAACCTGCTAACGGCATCTGCCTGGGGAACTGCCCAGACCAATGTTTTTAAGTGGGTCACACTCCTGCCATAGAGGCTTAACCCCACTTAGAATCAACCAGCTGCCTTCACACTGCCCAGCACTTGGCCCTGATCCCCTACAGACCCCATGGCTCTAAGAGACAGTTGTTTTCTTTCTTGCAGTTTTTCAGTTGGAGGTGCCTGAGATCTCATGTAACCTATAGGGCAGCTTGAAAGAGGATGGTGTTTCTACAGCCCAGGAGCATGGGTGGTTATTGCATGCCATGGGGAAGTAACAGGAGAGTGCTTAGGGGTCTTTGAAGGTGCAGAGCTGATGGGGAGGTGCTGGAGAACATGCTTCACTCTTCATCCCTGCTATAGGAACAGTCCACAGAGCAAACTACTCCCAGAATTACACTTACAGGAGTGTGGAGGAAAATGTTTGCTTTACTGCACCCTGTGCAGATGACTGAAGGACCAGAGCTGGGAGCAAAGCATGCAGGTAAGTTATTTGACAGTATGGATGCACTCTGAACAGATTTGTTTGCAGCTTGAGTATGACCTTCTGTAAACAAATATGAGTGTGTATTCTCATCTGGTTGGCTGCCTTTCTCCATTTACATTAGGTAAACACTTCATTCTATTTGTCTACAATTCAACAACTCTGAAGCTTCAGAACCAAACACATAAGTTTAAAAGAGCTTTTTATTGACTTTCTCCCTTACTTATCTCAACAATGTCTTTTTATTTTACAGCTCCTAAGGCACCTTAATATTCACATTTTCAGTGCTGCCTTTACCACTTCTACCCCTTCAGCTAAAAGGTGACTCAGATATTACAGTGCAAGTTGTCATACATTCCTTTCAGGGATATTTAGAGAGATGCTTCAGCTATAAAGATTGTAACCAGATCCGTCCATCTGAAAGGCTGCTTATGTTTGGATCCAATTATTCTGGTTTACATCCATCTCTAGCAATGTCTAGTTATCCTTTAGCTGTAAGTTATGTTATTTATATGCATATTTGCTGTAATTTCTTCTGTTATAAGTGATGTTTAATGTTTTGCTCAAGGAATTAGCACTTAAATCACGTGAGCATACTGGAATATTTCAGCCATTACAAGCTCCAAATGTTAGCCTCTGTCACCAAGCTAACAGTTACTTAGAAAATCCTGTTGACAAATACCTAAACTCACTACAACTGAAAAAAAACCAAACACCAAACATCACTACCTCCCCACTCCCAAAATGTTAGCAGACTACAAATTTCAATCACAAGGACAGGAAATGTAAATAGACTAATTATAATTTCCTTGAAAAAGGCTATTCTTAATGTTAATACTTTAACCTCCTTTTGAAAACAGTTCTGATCCGAATTCTGTTGTTCTCGTGAAGTGATGGCAAGCTCACGGCAGAGGACTCAACTCTGCCTAGAAACCCTGTGCACACAGTGGGAATCCTGAAGCAGGCACTGTGCGATCCCTCCCCTTTCTTCTTCCCTTCTTTTGCCTCTTCCCCTCCAGCCACTGCTCTACGCTGGGGTTGGCTCAGTGCTACAGCTATAGCTGCTCCATGCAGCTCACCCCATTACATTACCAGGATTCTGGAGATATTCTCCAGCTCTGCTCCTTACACAAGTGAGGGCCCTCAAATGGTTTCAGACAGGTTCAACGAAACTGTAAATGTGGAGATCCCGGCATATAAATGTGATCATCACTTTCTGTTCTAACTTATTGTATGTAGTTTGTCATGATGCTGCTTCCATTCAAAGGGAGCCAAGAGCAGTTCCATCAGATGGATTGCTTCCCAAGAGAGGCTCCAGCATGACTTAGAAAGGATCTGTTAAACAGGACAGAGCAATTGGAAAATCAAATGGAAAATATTTACACGTAACTATAACTACTCTTTAAACTTACATTTATACCTTTAATATTTATACCTTATCAACTTCAGATGGAATTCTTACTTAGGTTTGCTGATACACCATGCAGAAAAAAAACTTTGACAATAGCTTCAGGTGCATTGTAAATAACACCTAATTAAAACCACAATAAGGAAATGTCAGCAGTAGCCTCCAAAGCTTTGATGTAAAAAAAAAATTATGAGTTTAAAAAAAATAATCTCTACAACTGCCTCTTCAGTGAAGGATGGTGAATTAATTCACTAATTTCTGCAAAGTTTAATGCAATAGTTGTATTATTCAGAAGAATGGGCATGTTCAACCACTCTACATATTTGGGAAGAGATCAAACATAGATGAAAGCTCCCACTTGAACCTTTATCGATGCATAATGAGATAATTTACAGAGCTGCTGTATCTTCTCTTATCAGCATCCTCCGAGATCTCCTGGATTGCCAATGGGTTCTGTGAAGCAATTCAGATCAGCAGCATCTGGTGTCTTGCAAAAACAACTGCAGCAACATATGCCAATGCCTGAGCAAAATCTGATTTTGAGGTCTAAATGATACATAAAATGTCCATTCAAACAGCTGCAAATACTTCATTTTACTCTTTCTCTTTTCTCCTCTCATCCATTTAGTTGGAACCCATAGATTCAGAAAACAGAGGGTTTTAATATGTTGCTGTTATATTTTGCCTTCCAGAGGGGCCTGGGGCAAGGAATGTCCTGGGATGTGGCCACAGCAGTTAGCAGCAGGGCTGTTAGCCTTCAGTGCTCCCTCCACCCACCTCTTCTCTTTCCAAGAGGTAAGCAGCCAGGGTGAGACTGTGATAGATGTAACCTCAGCACAGCCAGAGTTCTCTGGAGATCCACCCAACATTCCTTTCAAATCATCTGGCTACCCAGCTCACAGGAACGTGAGAAGACAGCATGTGTCTTCCTGCCCTGTGCAGGCCTACAGTTGAAAAACATTGCTTTAGTGTATTTTTCCTGTCCGTCGGGACACAGTAATCAACTTTATGTCCGTATCCAGACCAGCAAGCTGATTAGCTGCTGCCTTTGATGCTGTAAGCCAGCCACGTTTGCAATGTGCTGGGAATATCATGTGCTGAGCCTTTTGCAGCTCTGTTGAAGGGAAGCAACTTCTAGCTGAGGAGCAGTTGCTGCGGGCTCTATTGCTGTGCTGTACCTGACCACTGGTCATCCTGGAAACCCAGCAGGTATTGAAAAAAACTCCCTTAACTGAAAGGGAAATAAATATTCCTACTTAGGATTTACATGCATAGAGGTTGGAGGGGGAACAATAGGAATCCTCTTCTCACCTCTGGTATCAACTCTGCTAGTTTTTGTTTTCAGCAGAATATGGGGAGGAAGTGGAGCTGAGCAGCTTCCCACAGCTGGATGGGGATGGAAGCAGTATGCTACAGTCTCAGTCCAGGGACAGAAGAGGAAGTAGAAAAGGAAGGAGGTTTGTAAACAAAATAAGAATAAAAGCAAAATGCAGCTTTAGGGAGAAGGAAATAATTTGTCAAATCAGCAAGCAGTCTGGTCTGAAAGAAAGGAGAAAATTGTTTCAGAAAAACCAAAGCTATTTGCTTTGGAAACAGCTGCTCTGTTGCTGATTTGATGTCATTCTGTAAAAAGTGTGAATATAAGGCTTTACTAACCTGAAGAAAAGAAATGCAATGTGTCATTCTGAATTGAACAAAACATCCCAGCTGCACTCTTTCTTTCAGCTTGGCCACCCTATCTTCATTTCTGGTGACCCACATCTGAGCTCTTGAGCCCCTAAAGGTATTCAGACTCTCTTCCCTGCTACATCCCGTTCCCACTGCATCAGCATGCCCTCCTGTCACTCCTAACTGAAGGGATCTGCAAAGTACCATGCTCATCTCCTCAAGCACTTACGTTAATAAAATAAAAAATAAATAATAAAAATAAAAGTAAACAGAAATGAAATGCCAGACAACAGCAATCACTAGGCAAAGTGCTGCATTTTCATAGCCATCTTACTAAACCACATACATATGTTTATATCATTACCTGCATGAAATGATACAGATATATCCCGTTATGTAGTACTAGCTTGGTAAAGGAGTGGGAACATTGTTACTGAATTACCTAAAACACCCTGGTCAGTGCAGTTTGTCATTAACTGCCAGCAATACCTCATTTTTACCTATGCTTTCCTTTTAAACCTATGCTTTCTACTAGGATTTAGCATACTGAACTGGAAACTGCAATCTAGGAGTTTAATGTATCAAGGTCAGGGACAGCAATTTTATCTGGGTGAAAAAAATGGTGCAATTGTGAGTCCCCCCTCAAACAACTGCATTTTGGATAGAGAATGTTTTGCATCTATAATTAAATCGACCTATCTGAATCTGGGCTGTGGATGCTGTGTGTGAATATGTATGTGCAGTATGCATGAGGCATATACTTAGGTGCATCAAGGACTGTGTACATAATGTGATGTCTGAATAATTATTATGGTGGACAATTAACCTCCAAAAGGGTGCTTTAGAGCTATTTACTGTGCAGCTGCAAAAGCTACATGACTAAGTGGCAGCCTATGAGCAAAACTGTCTGCTTCTTCTGACAGCATTAATTGCAGTTCACATCATCCGGCGCTACTGTGAAATAGCAGGTTCATGACTTTGCCTTGCAGGTTATCAGAAGAGCAGCTTAGACAGTCTAAAAATCAGGTGCGTGGGTATCATTCTCCTGGTTTTCTGTTGTCATTTTTGAAAGCAGAGCCATTTTCTTGAATTACAGGTAGAAGAGCTAATAAATTAGAGTAAATTAAGGTTAGAGTGGGCATTTTAGTCATTCAGTTATGGGTGAATGTCACACCACCTTTAGCTTATCTACTTGTCAAACTTGTGAAGATAAATGTGTTACGTTAACTTCACTTTGTGAATACCTGACATATGCATGATGGCCATATCCTCACATTCTTTCCTCAGTTCTTTTTCAAGCAAAGCACCCCTTAAAATCCACAAGCATGAGGCTGCATATTGAATATGACTGAGTCAAAGACAGAATACATACCTGCAAAGGCAGCTTGATTCAGTGTCCATCAGACAACTCACAGGTATCCAAGGTAGGACAATACTCGTAATTAAATCAAACCTAAGGTTTTTTAACACTATTACACTTTAAAAGTGCTATGAAAAACACATGGGAAGAGTTGAGGCTATCTTCCTCTTTTTTAACTTAAACCAGGGAATAATCTTTGACTAAAGCATCTTTGCACTTCCTGATGTTTTCCACGTTCCTAATCTTTTTTATTGCCACTCTATCAAAGCAATCTGCTATTGATCTGTAATGTCTTCTTCAAATACCATACATATTTGTTAATCTATAAACAGAAAACAACTTCAGTAAGGTAGGTTTTTTAATACACTATTGATAGAGAAAGCAAATACCTGATAGAGGACAGGACTCATGACATGAAGGATTAGACTCAGTCACCAACCAAACTATCTTCCAATTCTATGTGCCTTTACCTCCACTCCACCATTTACATATAACAGCTTTATTTACATGAAATATAACCTACTTTTTAAGTATGTTATCTGCAAGAAATTAATGGGACATCCATTTTTAATATGAGATGTCGTAGTCACCTGGGGTTTTTTATTTATTAATATACTTGCTAAGCTTGTAAAAAAATCAGGCTTCAAAGTATTTAGCATTTGAGTTGTCTATAATATCTTACTTTAATTATTTTGTGTCTATTATGCAACATGATCATGTATTATTTTTTCAAGACCTCTTTTGTACATTTGATGTACTGAATGGAGGATGGAAAGCAGAGCCTTGGTCATGAATGACGTTGCTGTATATAGGAGATCTGCCTCATTGACTGGTGAAGGTGGACACTGTGCAGTTAAGTTTTGGATCTGATTCTGTAAAGCTCCACCTGAGAAAAATGGCCTTAACACATTTATTGCTACAGTAGTGAATATGTTAGTAAAAGCAAAAGTCTTTACTTCCCACCTAAGAATTTCTTATGGTTATGAACTGCAGCTGGTCGTAAATTTGTCGTCAAAACCATTCTTCACCTATAAATTGACTTATGATTAACTATAATTTTTAAGAAATATTCCTGTATATAACCATGCTCATATAATGAAAGAAAATTATATAGTAAAACTTCAGTTTTTCAGCATGCTGTGCTTCATCTAAGAGAATTAGCTCTCAACGCCCACTGCAGTCAAGACTAGGACATGAACAAGTATGATCGTATGTTTTTTTAATTTTGACTTTATTCCACTTAATCTAATAACCTTCCAAATGACACTTCAATATACAGTTCCCATGTTTCTTTAAGAAAAACACAGTAAAATACAGCCCCAAGAAGACAGTATAATTTTAAATCTCATACAAGTATCCTGTTATCTGCATCTTCTTTGTTTAGCATTACTATTATTAAAAGGTCTTTGGTGATGGTTAATAATGTAGCAGATTTGTTGAGCTGATTAACATTGTGATCTGTGCTTTCAAGCTGTACTGGCTAAATGGTGCTAATAGATGCTTTACTCTGTGGGCTTTTTTTAGGCTCGTGAGCACAGAATTATAATTCCCGGCATTACTGGAATAGCAAAATGTCTTTCAGTTTATCCCTTCAAAGTGCAAAACATGACATTTCAGAAGTCCTACCAAGTCAGATAAATCCTTCAACTAAGATTCTATTGAGTACTAGTTTTGTCTCAAATAAGTAATTTTTCCCCATAATGTTGTGATTTCTCTCTAAAAGATATTAAAAGCTAAATTTAGTTTGCTGAAATCGGATGAACCCAAACATATTAGTATTTTTCTCCTGAGCTTTTTAGGGATGGGGCTGTGGTTCCTTTCATATTTTTATACAGCAAAGAACCAGTTCTGAGCCTTTTATAACATAAATAAAATAATGGTAATAATGCATAATGACTAGAAAGGGAGTTTTAATAGAAAGAATAATTCTAGATTTTATACAATAAAGCACACAAAATACCCAAAGCAAACAGGAAAAGGAATTTGCGTTAAAAAAACAAAAAAAATTGTTACTTATGAACAAAAGAAAACATATAAGAAAGATAATATAAACAGTACAGTAGATCCTGTACTCCTCACTGACGGAGCAATTCCTTTCCAAACCTGTTTCCTCATTGTGCTGGGATGCTTCAAGAGGCAAAATCTAACTTGAACTGATGATACACGTGCCTAGAATCTGTTACTTCCTATTTTAAGAGTGCTCATTTAACACTTATTTGATCAAACACTTATTTGATCTGCTTTCTGTTACACAGATAACAGCAGATTAATTTTATTGATTTTTTTGAAACTACTTTGACCTTACCTCAAATAGAAGCTGCCTATTGTTGTTATTCTAAGTGTATGGAAAAAGTGAGGAGGCGATAAGAACATATGATTTTCTTTTAACTGGATTGGTCTATGATGTGTATTTTGGTATTGGTGTAGCAGGCCTGGAATATATTCATAAACTAAACACTAAAATGACCTCTTTATAAAAAAAACCATCATTGATGTTGTTAAAGCAGGCTAGGGTTTGGGGCTTTTTTGTTGTTCTTTGTTTCTCTTGACACAGGGAGCACTGTATTTGTGCATGATCTTTTGAAAAGTACGAAAATAGTTGTCCTCCTTCAGGTTGTATAACCATTTTGAGCTTGATTTCCTTCTGGTGAGGTATTCCAGGAGAAGGGAAATGTACCATTTTGTTCTGCAATACATTGTGCAATTAATGCCTAGAATGTAAACAAAAACCTTCCTGGCAGACAAATGCCTGTTATGACAAGGCTTCCCTAACTCAAACTTAGAGGTCTAAGGTCTTTGTCATGCTTAGACCCACACTCCTACATTCATTTTTCAAAGGAGGATTTAAATAACCCTATGAATATCAAAGGGATCTAGATTCTTAGAAAAAGGAATTCAGAACAGGCAATCATATTTTATTTTGAGCAATTAGTCATTGCCCTTTCAATGCCAGCAGAGTTTAGTGGGAGTGTCATGTGTACAAAAATGGTCTTCATCTTATTTAAGCACTAAAGATTGCTGACGGTAGTATAAACTACAGCTCTACTGTAATGCTTTAATTTCAAACTTGCCCAGCTTTTCTAAACCCAGACGTAATCTCTGCTCTACTACACCAGGTTTACAGTGAGATAAGCTAGCAAAATCTTAGTGGCACAAAACTGCTGTGGAAGAATAGGCAATCTGATCAGAGACCACCTCTTTTCATCTCTACATCAGTTGCTACTTCAAAGTAACATGAAAAGCCTGCCTCTATGTTCTGGAAGTAATGGAATTATATGCAGGAAAGGCTGCAGGATGGTTGTCCACTTTCGAGGTCTCACAGTTACATATTTAATCAGGGCACATCAGGAACCCTGTGCTAATTCAAACTCAACTATTCTCAAAGCTGTCCCACACCATTCCAAATTTTTGAAGTTTGGCTGCAGTTGAGATATAAGTCTCTGTACTTATTCCCTAGCATTCAATTTCCATGGAAATCATTGAGACTGGAAAAAAAGGAGGGATCAGACTTTCTCACAAGTTTTCACATGCTCCTTGGTTCCTGTCAACTCCAAATTGCCATGGAAGCAGTCTCTCCTGTGGAATTCTACTGCCTCTGTTTCTGTTTGACATCAAGAAGTGTTGAGGTATGTGTAAAAAGTTAACTTCTCCCCCTCCTCTCCGAATCTCAAATAGCATGCAAAGTTCAAATGCAGTCACAATTGGATGTCAGTTAAAAGTTCTCCATGTCCTCACTGCAGATACTTCATTTCTAAAAGCAGCCTGTTAATGTCAAACATTTCCATTCTAGCAGTCAGAGATTATGAGTTTATTGCAGCAGCTGTAATCTTCATGTATTTCAAGGGAAATATATTAGGAGACATTTAAAATGCATTTTCCTCTATTAACATAAATCTTGGCATCTTGTGTAACAGAGTCAAATAACAGGGCATAAATTATACCAAGAGTCCTGAAACAATAAAGTCCTAAAGGAAAAATAAAATTAAGTTAACATTTCAGGTTTAAAATTTTGTGTGGGAACACAAGCCCTCAACACCAGGTAGTCCTTCTGTCATCAGTGTACAAAAGCTGGGGCACTGGTAATGGGACACAAAACTTTTCACCAGAAAGTTAAATCCCTGTACCTCCGCAGTGTGTGGAAAACATGAGTCTCTGCTGTCTGGCTGCTTCTCGGTGGCTTCTGTGGAGTAAGTTCCAGGGAGACATTAGAAACAGGCTGGAAATTCCTTGTATCTATATTTCAAGGGTTTTTTCCCTTTTAGGCTAGCTATAGTCTAGGCTAGCCAGGGCTGAACTCAGCCTAAACAGCTCTGGAAAGTTCCCCAGCAAATGGTCTATGATGTAGAAGGAAGAGGGCATGGGCAACGCACCTCCACGTACCGTGGGTTCGAAGCTGCCAGAACAGCCCATGGGGACCCCTGGCAACTTGTACACTTGGCCAGCATGAGCTGGCCACAAAACCAACAGCAATCAACACACAAACTGAAATCCCACTGCAGCCCTCCTGCTCGAGATGAGCTTAGCTGCCGTTCTCTGTAGCGATCTCCTGCAGCCTCAGGCTCTGACTCAGCCAGGCAGCCCCGCCGCCTCTCCAGCATGCTTCCACACCGCCACTGACCAAACGCCCTGTGGTGAGCACAAAACACTGAGCATGGGAGGCAGGCCAGGGTTTCCAGGGCAGGGAACAAGCTGTGAAGAGGGACCTTCCTCCACGGACACGTGTTAGCTGTAGCTGTGCATGGCAGCTGGCTGCAAAAGCTCTCGCACCGGGTGTACGCTCTGGGTAGCACATTGCTGCCACTAGCACTAAATGCATCTTGAAGAGAAAAAATCTGGTGCTGTTTTGTCTTCAGACTGTTGATGGCAAGTGAATGTGTTGGATGCCTACTTAGGGTTGTGTCTGCAAGTCAGCAGCATCTTTGCACACGTGTCTAACACTAAGGTTGAAGTGGTGGATCTGCTGAGAGGTTTGAAGGTAAGCATGTGCTCAAGGACCCTTAATGGCATGTTGTTTAAAGTCTGCACAGATGATACTGCAGCTGTTAGGAGGAAACAGAGGTAGTAATTGATGATGATTCAGCTAAATATTTTGGGTAATCCCTTCAATTATAGTCCCCAAATTTGCACTTAATTTATATTTAGTTAGATTATTGTTATGTCTTAATATAATAATACAGGCTTATTAGGGACTTATTTATGGAAACATAATTTCATTGATGTAAGACTAGAAATAATCTGTTGCATACTTGATAATTTCAGATGCTCTTTTTTTCTAGTTGCTTAGCCAAACTGAACAGGGGCTATCTGGGTGGAGATGTGATGGAGGGGATACACACTGGAAATGTGGTTATTGTACACGGTGACAAACTTGAGTTCCCCCAGTATCTGGACTTGGAAGCTCACCCCACAGCTGGATTGAGACCGCAATGCCAGGAAGGACCAACCTTTCTCCATGGCACAGCTCTACAGAGGGCTCCTTCTAAACAGCACCCTAAATACAGGTATATAGAGACTCTCTCCCTCCATGCCTTGTGCAAATAGTTGGCGTTTCTTTTCTCCTTGCTAGACTCTCTGTCTCTGCTAGCTGAATAAACAGAGTTTATCCCAGGAAAATAAGCCCATAGGAAGGCAATGAAAACACAAAAGGCAGCACAGGTGACCAACAATCTGTCTGTCCTGGGTTTCATAGCTTGAAGTTAAGAAAATGCTACGAACATGATTTCAAATAGAAGTTTCTATGCAACCTTAATCTCAATCTTCCCTTTTTTGCCCCCACTTTATTCACCCATTCCTATTATTTGACTTGATGCCTATTTCTGTTTAGGAGCCTATGTAATATTTTATTTATTGATTACATAGTTTCAAAATGGAAATAAGACATGGGAACATTTCAGAGGAAAGATATTACTTTGGGAAACAGTGTATGTGCCAAGGTCAATGTAGTAAAGTAGTAGCAAACCCAGTAATACTTTTTCTGCTAACGAAAAAGTCTTTATGTGTATGTCAAAGCACTCACTCTCCCACTCTCCCAGAACTTTCTTGCACTCTTAAACAGAATGCTCAAAGCTAAAACAAAAATAGAGTTTCAGGGGTTGTACACGCTCTGTGCCTCAAAATGATTTATTTTTGGCTTTCATTATCTCTTTCTCTTGGCTTGCTCAAGTGTATATTTAAAATATTTTCTTCCATGCATAACATTTTATAAGGAGCCAAGCTAGGATAAGGTCTGCAGTATGTAAGGGCTGAAGCTCTAGGTAGCCATTTTAGCTTTTACAGCAGGCTCCAGGAGGAAGCAAGGCAGGTGGGGCATTAGATTTCTCTCACAGATGTCAAATAAGAATCCTGCCAGAAGCTCAAACATGGACAAGGTACTTCTCTCCAGCAGTCCTTTATGTCATTCAGGGATAAGTAAAGGGAAGGTGAGGCATGAAGGGGCTTTCATAAATTATCTGGGCCAGACAGCTGCATTCTTGCATGTGCTGTAAAGCCTGAAGGATTTGAGCTATGAATGCTTTTATTTATATGGCCTTATACGGCCCAAGCTGCACCATCAGCAGGTGCTACCATTAGCTCTTTATTGAGCATCCTGTGGCAGCAAGTGACTCTGAAGCTGCAACACACCCTGCAGCTTGGGTCAACATCTTCATCTCACTTCCCCACCAGCCTTTGTACTGCTTCTGCTCCAAGCTGCCTTACGCACTGAATGACTGCTGTTGCCAGCATCAGAATCAGTACCAAAATTGAGGCGCTGTCTCTTGTGCTCATTTTTTCCCAGTGTTAAAGAAATGGTGATGATATTGTATTGAGCTCTTCCTCTTTTGTCTAGGCTTTACTAACAAATCATTGAAATTAAGGACCCTGAAGTCACCAAATCCACCCTATGAAAGTTCAACTATATCTATTCCTGATGGATGTTTATCTTGTGGGTAAAAGCCTTCTGTGATTCTTCAACTTTCCCACAGCAATCTGTTTCAGGGGTCCACCATCCTTGCTGTTAGATGTTTCTCCTTAAAGTCAGACTGAACCCTCCTTACTGCAAATTTAAGGCCATTGCTTTTGTGGTACCCACAACTATACTTTACATATTGAAGAATGCTACTCACTACTCTCTTGGTCTTAAGCAGCTCAAAGTAGAGTGGAGTGATTATTACAGATGATACTCTGGTTTAAACATACCAGTACAGTATTTTCCCTATGTGCCTCAGGTTGATTGGCTCATGATCATAGCTTCAGATTCATTATAACCCTCAAATCCCTGCTGGATAAAGTGATATCCAGCCAGACATCCCCCAGACTGTGTTCACATCACTAATTTCTTCAATCTCTGTGGCACACTTACCACTTCTATTTAGAAAAAGGTTGTAGTACAACATAGAGAAGTGGTCTTTAGAAAGAATGGTCATCTTACACTACTTCTCCAATTTGCCAGGACCATTTTGAATTCTTATTCTGTTCTCTGACACACTTCTTGTGCATCCCAGCTTAGTATCACAAGCATGTTATCCATCCCATCATCAAGATTATCAATTAATAAACTGCAGTGTGCTTGTCAGAGGTCAGGGCTAACAAAGAATATCTGCAAATTGACCCACTGTCTTTCTGCCACTGCCACTCTTCTCTGTTCAGTTCTTTTCCTGAATAATTTTCCAGGCAGATCCTATTTGACACTTCCCTTTGAATGCAGTTTTCTTGTAACTGGTTTCTGGCTGAACTGGGAAGAGCTGTTCGTTATGACTTACTGAAGGCTAAGCTTCTCAATCATTGAAAAACAGTCCTTGATCTCACTGCAAAGCACCAAAGTACTAAAGCTCACTTGTTTCACAATAAAATAGCAAGCTGTTAGAAATTTCTTTGCTATTTCAGATTAAAATCCAATTGTGATTTAAGGTTTAAAGTTCAAATAACTTCTGCTTTTTCATTCTTCTGAGCACCTCGATGAGTGATGCACTCAGTCCTGTCCAGAACCCAGTTTAGCTATGGTTTGTTTGTTTGGGTTTTTGTTTTTTTTTTTTCTTTGTTTTTTTCTGTCTGCTGCTTCTGACCACAAACATAAGCCTGGCCAACACAAAGGAAGCCATCAGAACTAGCAAAGACTGGGTCAAGAATGGTTATGGTAAGCAAATCTAATGAAGTTAATGCAAATAAGACTTGGAGAGACTATTACACGAGTACCTTAGTGATTCAAGCTGACATGGACTTCCTTGGAATTTGCACTGAGATGAACCAGAATGGGTTGTCTTTGGAAACCTCTTGCAACTGAAAAGTTAATCTCTAACTTCTTCCATTTTATAATTTCTAGTGAAAATCAGTGTTTTTCTTGGAGCTTTGGCTCTTGGAGTCACACTATGATCTCCATTTTTATTACTAAGCAAGAAATTTATGACTCTTGGTTATAAAGGTGAGATTAAAATGTAGCCAAACACATTACAAAGACTCAAAAATATAAATATGAAATATAAGCAATCCACCCCCCCTTTTCTTTTTATTTTTAATTTACAAACCCAGTTCCACCAGCTTGTGAAGAAATCCCATTATTTGGGGTGAAATCTAGGTCATGATTTTTGAGTCCTTGGGCTTGGCAGCATGATTTTTGGCCCATAGCTCAAAAGGGGCCCTGCCATCTGCGCTTTGGGAATCCATTACCATTGTCAGAATCATACAGCGTAATATAGCAACTGCCCAAAGCAAAACAAAACCAACCCAAAATACTTCAAGATACTATAGTCAATATATCCATCTGCCTAGCTATTTATTAAACTAGTTAGCTAAGGTACTCCACACATTCTGGAGGCAATAACTTGCCATTTGTTTATTTTTGCAGGTGCCCTTGAACCAAGTAAAAAAAGCAAAATGGCACAGGGTTGAGAAGGGGGCAATTTGTTTGCTGCACACAGTGAAACAGTAGACCCTTTTCTCAAAGCCTGAAAAATGATACATGAACTGCAGCAAGAATTTGTGGAGCTGGTTCAAGTCTTTTTGACACTTTAGGGAATACTAATTGAGCATTCAATAGCTTCAACACTGTGGGAGTGGGGTAAGCCAATCCAGGAAAACCATCAGCCATGGGAAAACCAATTTCCTCTCTCAAACTTATTGTTCCTGTATGTCAAAGGTGATCCCAAGAGATTCTACTTGTTGCTGACACATTCCAGAAATCATTCTATTTTCCCAATACTTCTTTTTTCCTTTTCTTTAAAAAAAAAAAAAAAAAAAATCAGCAGAAGCAGGCGTGAGAGTTACATACCACAAGGGCAAAACAGAAAGCTTAAGCTTATAAAAGAAATATTGAGAAAAGATGCAAGATAGCTAAGAAAAGGCAAAAATGCCAAACCTGCTGGTTTCCTCTGCCCTTGGAGTGCTATGCTCCATGTATATAACTAGTGTATCTGCAAAAGGGTTATTTACTTGACCAGTCTCTCTGCTGATATGAAATAGAGTAACTCTGCTGAACTCATTAGAATTGTGTATTTGTTAGACTGTGGCTGCTTAGCTCACTAAAAACCAAAGAGATAGATGGTCCTTGGAACATGAAGCTTGACATAAATATTGCTAGCCTTCAGCTACAGAGCTCTCAGCTTCTGCTGAAGATGTGACTACCCCCCACAGTGAGGATGTCATAGATCTAGCCTTATTCTTCAGCTGTGTTTAAGGGACTATTAGGGAATAAAAGAACTATGTTAGAAGTAAGACCCTTCCTATTTCTCATTAGAAAAACCTCCCCCAAAGCAGAGTCATATGCCTGTTTCTGTGAGGGTGAGTGAAGACCCTTGACAGGCATTACACCAGTGAACACGCAGAACAAGCAACAGGCAACTCCCAGATGCATTTTTCTGCTTTTTTTTTTTTCCTTTTATATACAGTAACTGTTAAAAAGAAAAGCACACTATTATCGTATATGTGTAATTCTTTTACAAAACTAGTCTTTCAGCAGTTTCAAAGACATTGCCTCATCTCCCTCCCATTTCCTGCAGGGATATTAGTGTCGTCTGGAAAATCTAAGTCCACCTGACAACAAATACTCTGGTGAAACTAATAGCAACAGACCAACAGCTTTCAAATGCTTTTTGTGTTTCTTGCTTAAGAAGTCAGGATTAAAGATTTACTATGTGTTTCTCCACTTCACTAAAAGCCTGTATTTTAATATTTTAAAACTTCTAAAGTTGGATGCCAATAGTATCACATCTGTCACTGGCAACAGTACCCACTCTACCGATGGCAGAATTTAGCTACAGAAGAACCTACCGTGGTTCTCCTTGTGTTGTGGCAGACCCACAGTAGGTCGTCATTTCTTGGCTACTAGGTATTTTCCCTGAAATTTCAACACATGAAGCTATTCCTCACTTTTTTACAAAGTTTACTAGTCCTGTCATCACTGTTACCCCAGGATCTCACATTAATTAATTTATTCTCACAGCACTACTTTGTTTGATGCCAGATTTTCCAGAGAGCTCAGACTCAAATTTTTGAGTGCTCAACACCTAAATTGGAGCCAGATTTTCAGAAAAGCTGGGTTCTCATTCAGGTTCTTAAAGAAGGAGAGAATTTTCCAAAGTTCCCAACAACCCTCACAGCAGCGCCTGCTGCCCAGATTGCATAAGAAACTGAGGATCCAGTGTGCTAAACTTCTTTTCTACATATGAGTATTACATTTTGATGTCTAAATCAGAGGTGATTTCCTTGTAGTCTGGCTGTCAGAGTGGGAGGCTGAGCTCTTTTGAAAATCTAGATTGCTATTGTAAGGTTATCAATACTTTGCAGAAGATAAACTGACAGATGGAGCAAGATCCCAGTGCAACAAAGCATTTGCAGGACAGGTGGAAATAAAATCAGGATTCAGGCTTTCAAGCCATCCATTTCTGTCCATGTATGTTCTTGCGAATTAGCCTGCAGTATGGTTGGCTTATAATAGCATATGTGTTCAGCCCCAGTGAGAATTGTATGCCAGCGGTGTGCAAGATACGCACAGGCTAAAACGCAAGCTGAAAAGCATCCTCTGTGCTGTGAATAGGAAAAGAGACAGAATAAGCAAGTTCCTTGAAAGCTGCAATACAACATTTTTTCTGCCCTCCTCCTACACAGAGGAGCTAAAAAAACGCAAAGATGTACTGACTGTGCTTGCATTTCAGAATCAAAGCAATCCTAAGAAAAAAATATATGTTTTTTTCTGCGCTAATTACAACCTTTTACTGACTGGTTTATAGCTCGAATACCATGCACCATGATGTAGATTCATCCATTGCAACTCTGTGAGTCCGTAAGGTGCGTGCCAGCCACCAAGGGCTCCTGCTCAGGGCAGCCCCAGAGTGGGAGAAGCCCACAAGGCTGAGTGAACTGGTAAGACTACACAGCACAAGTATACAACACTGAATGACACAGAGGAAAAAGCAAGACCAGGCAGCAGACCCCGTCATTCATGCTGTTCATTCATCACGCTGCCCTGACTTTGGTTTGGGCTGTGCTAACTAGCTCCCCCCAAGACAAATCTGCATCCAGAGGAGTTAGCCCTGAGCTCTTTGGTGCCACCAGCTCTCAGGGCTAAGAACTGGTCTTTCAGTCTATTTTGTGTAGCAAAACAGGCATAGCCACAAAGCCCAAAACAACCAGCCTTGCCAACAGAAAAGTTTAATTACTCCAGGCATGCATACACCTCAGCTAGTTGTTTCACTTCTCTTTCCCGAGTGGTCACATTCAGCGCTCTCTTTGTGAGATCTGAACTTACTGGTTCACACGGAGTAGCAACGCCTAACGCTGAAATCCCACCAAAGCCATGCCCAAAGCAATGTTAAAACTCAGCGATTTTGGTGGGGCAGCAGTTCGGCTCAAAGGAAAGGCTGTACAATTGGTTAACTGTTACGAATACTTGGTAAGACACAGGAGAAAAAACTTAACTGTTAAGATATCACAGAATCCTTCCCCTCTCTGAAAACATAGGCAGAGACAATTTTCAAGCATTCCTATTGAAACTCTGGCAATTGAAAGGTCGTGTACTTTTCACTTCTAGTAAAGACAGCTCACTTTCTAAGGAACCAGAGAAAGATGGCAAGGGCCAAGTTGCTCATCGTCCATAAAGGCTGTTGAAGCTTGTTTCCAGGTGGGCCCAAATTCTCAAACCCAAAGTGGCAGTACTTCACGGTCTCCCATTAACTCTACTTCTGCCAGTCAGGTAAGCAGTCCCTTATTTATTCCCTCTCTCCATACGCTATCTTAAATTTTAAAAATACTTCCAATCTGGCTGTGTTAATGTGACAGATGGGAATACTCTGGCAGCTCCCTTCTGGTGAAACATTTATAAGGTGTTGTATGGCTTCAGAAAGCAACATATTAGGAAATGGAGGGTGGGGGGGTAGAGGGAGGAACTCTCTTATTTTAATTTCAAGCAGCAGGAGCCCGAGTAGACTGAGTCATAGCTCTTCAAACATTAATCCAAAGCAAATAACGAAATGGAAAGTGGAGAAATATAGATTAGGCAGCTAAAGCAAACTTAATGCTTATAATCACTGCAGACCTCGATGGTGATTGTTTGCAAAATGCCCAGGGAATGGGATGGGATGCAACACACCAGTGTTTTAGCCACAGAGAGAGGTAAATCATTGCTTAAATTCATTAACAGGGCCTAATTCAGCAAGTGACTTGGGATGTGCTGAACTTTGAGTGTGTGAGGAGCTATACTGCTGGGCTCCAGAACGGTCAAGGAGCTGTGGCTTGTGTTCACAGTCCTGCAAAGAGTGTGTGGCTACCAAGGAAAGCTGTCCCCTTCACAGCCAGCTGGGATGTTTACAAAGTTTGGAAAGCAGGAACAGTAATTACCATTGCACTGAATAAGAAGGGTGGGTGGGAAAGATATTTCACACCCCCTCCTAGGAATATCACTAACACGAGTACTCCCATAATGCGCAATATAATGGTATCCCAGCAACCGTGCTGAAATAATACTATTTTGTACTTTATGTATAGAGCGGTACCTGTGCAAAACTCAAAGCCCTTTACAAAGACGACAACCATAATTATCCTAAGGGCTAATTTTGTAAATTAGGGAGGCACTGGAATACCAGTGATGTTTTTGCCAATCAGAGGAAACAGATGTGTATTTTTCCCTGAAGTAATTATTTATTTATTTTGACCAAGAGCAGGTTCCAGTATGCTCTTCTGGATGGCTTCGTCACAAAATCAGCCTTGATTATCTGCATGACAAAACAGAGTTAAGCTCATAAAGTGGCACTATATTTCTGTGTTTCGTTACATAATGTTTTTTAGAGATCCAGAGCTCTCTTGGTTGCTGTGGTCCAACATACCTTTAATCTAGTCTTTATTTTGCTACTGCCAGATTGCACAGTTAGACACCAGGGTATGCTTTCCTGTTTGCTTAGCTGGAGCCATTGCACTTCAATGTTTACTAGCACTGCTGAGAAAAATTCCAGCAGGGTTGGCTTTTGGGGTTTTTTGTTTGGTTGGGGTTTTTTTTCCTCTTTTTACATTAGCATTTGTTTATTTGTCAAAACTGAAACATTTTGAAGAGATGGTTTGCTTTTGACAGTTTTCCTTCACAACCCAGGTAGATTTGAGATCAGTCAGCAGAAAGGCTAGGTTTCTTAGGGCTCTTGGCATTGCATTGCTCGTGGGGAAGACAGCCAAGATGTCTGCTCCAGAGTCCTAGTCCCATGACTTTTTCTTTTTATAGAGAATTTTGAAATATGTCTCTTGTCAGAACAACACCAAATGTTGAACCATCAAAATTCTCTATTAAGCAGAATCACCTTTCAATGCAGAACTGCGATATTTATGTGCTTAACAGCATTGCCAGAGGCACCAAAGTACAAAGGAGTCCTATTTGTAGTATTATCCAACACTTACTTGTATTACAAATGATAATGCAGTGTCTTTCTAGAGCACATGTGAAATAGAAGGTCTCCTCTCATTGATTCATTGCCACCCATACCACAAAGTCCAACTGGAAATGAACACGCCTTGTTAGATCTTGGATATATCCCATCTGCCTCTCACTGGCTTTTCCGATTCAAATACTCCCAAATTTTAACAGCCATGGTATTTTTAGACCTCTCTAGCATCTTCCATCTTAAAGCTTTGTAACAGGCCTTGGAGGTAGAGGAAACATTGCAAGCCCCCGTTTTGCAAATGAGAAGGCTGGAAGCGGGAGGTTGCCAAAGATCACAGTGCGGTTCCAAGGCGGTGTGGAGAGAGCAGGACAGATGGCCACCCTCACAGGAGAGAAGAGCCGTGTTATTTCTGGCATGCTCAGGCACCTCCATCCTGCCAGCCTCCACTCTGGAAGCTGGGATGGCTATAGGAGCCCTTCATTTTCTGTCCAGAAAAGTCATAGCTACTTTGTGCTATGAAAAAGAATCTGCACTCTTCCCCTAAGAAGGCTGCATTTTGGAGTAAGTGAAATTACTTGCTCTGAGTGGCAAACGTGCCAAAAGGGAAACATTTTCCTGGAAAAATACAAACTTCCCTAACTGTGCTAGCAGTGAGCCAACAATCTTCTGTCCCTCTAAACCCCAGCTTCAATGTCCTTAATGGAGGGGGCATGATAGAAAACAGTGGCTAGTCTGGCTAGCATGAGCCACAAAAAGTAGTTTCTGCCTGGTAGGTTGGCCTTTGTGGGTATGAGCAGCAGCAACGCTAGGAACCAATGCAGAACTACACTGACAGCAGAGCTCCCCATCCCTGTTGTGCTCCAGATGTGCCTTTCAGGGATTTGGAGACTAAATATTTCATTTATTCTGCAGAAAGGACTATCATTTATTCTCAGGAGCTTGATATTGTGCAATGGCATCTTGCAGGGTACAGAGAACTTCAGCATCCTAGGCTGTTACCATTTATAGCATTTTGGGAATCAGTGAAACACACTGTCTGTATATCGTCTGTTACCATGGCCTGGAAGCATTCATTTCCAGATAGAAGAACAGCTGTAGTAAAGTAAAAGTTGTAGTAAATACATGGCATATAGCTTAACACTACATTAGAACTGCTACAAAAGCAAATCAACCACATCCATTTCTTCCAAAACCTCCTTCCATCTGCACGCTAGACAACGGTCTAATTTTGCTGGTGGCCTGGCAGAACTTCTTTCTCTTAAATTAGTGGGGCTGCACCTGCTTACTCGGTGCTGCTGAATCTGACTTACAAGCATAAAATGACTTTTGCATCTCCAGGTCTGCTTTCATTGCAGTTCGTGGACTATGAATAATTAACTACAGTCATCTGCAACAGAGGCATCTGCTTTAGCAGTTTTTTAAGCTGCAATTGAATTCAGCGTTCAAAAATAATTTCAAATGAAGTCCTCTAATTCTCCCTTCAGTTCATTTGGGAATGTAAGAAGTGACAAAGAACTTCATTTAGACTCCTCCCTTATGGCAGGACTCTTCAACATTTCTTCTTGTGTTACCAAAATGAATCAATGTGGGAATAGCCAGCAACACCTCCTCTTGCCCTACTAATTCTTGTGGATGATGTCTGTTTAGCTCAGAAACATTCTTACAAATAATAAGTATTTCCTTCTGCCTTCCCATTTATAGCTTTCTTGTTCTCTTCCATGTGGTCTTTAATGCTCACTGAATGGCATGATGGTTAAGGAGAAAGTGGCTGGTTTTGAGCTGTATGGTTCTATGCTACAGAAAAGTGAAATCCTCTGCCTGTTCGTCTGCAGCTGCGGAGTGTAAAGCCAGTAGAATAGATACACCATGTGAATCCACAGTAATGTGACATCAAAACCCTAGAGGATATGTGATCATGAACACCAAACGAAAATGGAGAGTGAGTGCAGGGTCAGGTTAGAGCACTCGGAAGGTGTATGTCAGAACAGGGATGGGTCAGAAGTGGTCCATGAGGCCATGGGTAAAGTTCCTTAATGTGCCATTTCTCCTACAGCCAACAGACTGAGCTGCATGGAAGAAGGAACAAGATAACTTGGATTGACAGAAGATTAACCACACAGGAGCCCAGTGAAGTGTCATGGGACCCAATATAATAGTCTCGTGAGTGTCCAGACCAGGATGCTGGCAGAGCTATTTTTTTTCCAGGCTGGTGCTTTGTTTTCCATGTTTGTATGTCTAGATCTATGTATTTTACTCTAGAATGATCTTCTAGGCATTCTTCAGCTCTATGAGTCCTCTCATAACAATCTTTGTTCTTGTGCTCTTCTTGGTCTGTGTTTGGATAACACCTAACACAATCTGGTCTGGTGTTCTGAGAACTGAACTGCTGCAACTACGGAAGTGACTAAATCTGCGAGGAGGAACATTAATGGAGGCCAAGTTTTTTTTCAAGTGTAGGTCCCGGGATTAAGCTCAGATGGCTAAAGAAGAGAGTTTACAACGAACTATTTCTCCAAGTAGGGCTTTACATGCATTATTGGAACATAATATGCTTCAGATTACTATCTATGTGTCAAATTCGGATGGAGTTTGGTCAGCAAATAATTAAGAGACAGATGGTGAAACAGAGCGACATGGTATGACCGGGGGAAAAAAAATTCCTTAGGAAACCAGGTTCACAAAGACAACAGTAAAATGGGACATTTGAATTTATGTGATACATTCTCATTCCACATCTTTCCTTCTGACAGTTCACACTTTTCCAGAAGTACCTACCCTTATTGTTTTTCCCATACCAATTAGTATCATGTTTAATTAAAGTCACACCTCCCAGATTCTTAGAAATAGAATTACAGTGTATAAAATAATGGACTACAGTAAATTAATTTGAGTTTAGAAGAGTAAACACAAAGCACATTTAAGATACTGTCTTAATAATAATAACTATATTGCAATGCCCTTGCACATCCAGAAAATATCTTCTACGCTATGATACTACTAGCTAAGTTCTATGATTTTTTGATTTTTGAGCAACAGCAATTCCAAATTTCCCATAAATCCAAGAATTATCATTGTAAGCAACCCAAGTCCAGTCACGTAGCACCATCTCTAGTATCAATGCACCCCAGCATCCATTCAACAACCTGTGGAATTCAAATCACTGTCTGAAATTATACATTTCTCTGGTCCTTTCTACTCACGAAATACAGTAAGTTGGCTAGGATCAGAGACTTCTACTGTATCTTTGTTCCCACAGGAATATGCTTTTTGCCCAGGACTACTCCATGCAGATTCTCTGAGACTTGCTGGTTACTTCCAAATAATCGTTCTTCAACAGTTTTCTGCTGCTAATAAAGTCATTTGACCATGTAACGGAGCTTTCATTCCTTCATTAAACTTGGAATTTTTAACATCCTGAATCCTCTCCTCTTTAGCACACATTTTCTGAGCCAAATCAATCAGCTTTCTAAAACACACCTTTTTTTTTCTTTTTTTTTTTACTTCTGGAAATGATAGAAGTTCTTGATCTCTCTTTTAACAAGATCACATATTACTACTTGTTTTTCATGAGAAAAGAGTTGTTAGCCATATTGTTCTGGTCAAATTTAGTTTTGCTATTATTTTTTACTCTTCCTACAGATTCAGCTGGATTTGTTTTTTCTCAGCTACAGCTGTGAACTGCTGAAATGGGCTTTTGTATGTTAAGTGATTTCTATGAATCAAAGCTTCTATACCAGTATCAGTCATTATTTACTTTCCAACTTCAGGTGACAATTAGCAAGAGAGATTTGAAATCTTCTCAAACGCAATATATTTTGCTTTGGCATTTCTGGAGTTTTAAATCAGATTTACACTTACAAGCTAGCTTCATGGTTCCAGTCCCCAGCCCTGCTGAAACAAGCTTTAAAGAATAACAGTGTTTGTTTAAACAGGTATTCAACAGATGAGAGAAGCGATGACCCCTTCATACGAATATGAGTGACATTTATGTAAAAAAAATCAAGTTATTCTAAAAGGCTAAAGATGATAAGTGTCTACTTTTTTTTCCTAGCTCACTTCTGAATACCAGTAGCAGGAAATGTATTGTGGTACGCTGTGATTTATTTTTAAAGAAATATACATCTGACTGTACCAGCTGCTTTGCTAAACATTGTTTAGCTCTTCCTCAGTAATAATCATGTAAAGCCATGTCAAAAGTGTTAATGTTTACAAGATACCCTCAAATAAAATACTGTAACAATATACCCAGGGAAATGGTACCTATGATATACCTGTTATTCTGCGCAGTGAATGTATAGCAGGGACAAACGTTGCTCATAAAATGTGTAAATTAACTTGATGATACAGATGAAACAAAACTATATTCCCATCTCAAGCCAAACCTATTTCAGGCTCAGTAAACCCTGCTGGAACTTTGTTGTGCTTTCTCCCCAACCCCCACTCCTTTATGCTCCAGTTTAAGCAGAAGCAGGGTGCCCCATGAATCTCATTAGGGAGTGTATTAGAAAGTGTATTCTTGCAAGACTTCCAGACTACTTTAGGATGTTCTGAAACCTTTGCTAAACACAGTTGAAATATTTTTTTGTGTCCCTTTCTGACCAAGTTATATGAAACAGTTTGAGATATATTTTAACAGCAAAATCTCTTACACAGGAAAATAGTTTTGTAAGATTAGATACAAAACTTTTATTTCTTTAGTTTTGAAGAAACACTTTCTGAGGTTTATAAGTTATCTCCTTCCTCAACATTTCAAAAGGTGAAATTTGCTTATATGCAGTGGAGCATTTTAAGGCCTCAGTTCACCACAATTCCTAGTGTAATTATATAGGATATAAAAATTGTAGAGGCTATTTGTTACACTTTTGTACAAGGCTGTATGGCCAAATATCAAATCTAATAAAACAAAGGGAAACTGGTGATGGGAAGACTACTGCATCTCCATCTTGGAAATGTTCCACCATTTCTCTTTTTCTTTCTTTTTCCTTTCTCTCTTTTTTTTATTTTTTTTTCTTTAAAACCATGGCCCATATGATACGCGACATCTCTACATAGACTCTCAAGCAGATTTGTTTTCATGTGTGCTGCAGTAGTATCTACCTATACACTGCAAGCCAATGAAGTCTATCTACAAAAATGAAAAATAGAACAGATGAAACCATGAAGATCTATGAAAAAGTGAAGCAGAATACTGGCAAGTTTTCAGTATATAATGTGCTTCTCAGATCTGCAGCCCATTGGAAATAGTGCCTAATAGGCTGATAGTGCCCACGTCCTGAGATAACTTGCACAGAGTTTCTGCACAAGCAGAAAGGATTCCTCTTTACTCTGTTGAAGAGCAACATTTGATAAACTTTCTCTTAAAAGTCTCCTTCAGCTATTAGCAGCTGAAAGACTGTGGGTTTGGGGGTAACTTATAGGTTATGCAGGCAAAAACATGTCATTAGCAAGGCCAGTATCAAATGTAACTGTAAATAATGAAAATTCAACTTTTACCCATAGATCATTGTTTGTAATTTTGAAAAGACACGTTTAGATAAATAATTTTTCTCCTCAAGAGTGAGAAATTAAATCTCAGCTTTAAGATTGTATTTCAGCACCATATTTCAGCATTTCAAACTGCTTGGCATGCTGTTTTTCACAGGACATAGGAATGCACTCTGGGCTCTGGTTGACCACTCAGGTGTATTATGCTCACTTTCAGAAAGAAACTATCTGTTATGCTAACAGTCTGTCCCAAACTGTTCTATACTCAATTTTGCTGGTATTTACTACCTATCTGTTTCAATGGGCTGGGACTGCAAAGTCTGATGCATGCTTATAGCATGGCATCTTCTCTCTCCATCAGCTTCACTCCAGAGTAACCTGCCAAGTAAAAAGAATTGCTAAGGAGCTTGTAGAACCTGTGCTAAAAGCTCTGCCACTGAATCTGCCCTGTCACTTGCACTAGCTGGCTCCAGGGCAACTGTTTCTCCGTCACCATCCCCACCAGGGATATTTGGGAGCAGCCTGGGACAAAGCCCTGATGGAAAATAGTCTGTGGCTGAGGGAAATAAGGGACCAGGTGATGGAGGTCAGCTGATTGCAGCACTCCCTTTAAATTGCAAGCCTTGGGCTGTTTAGCTTAGTCTGAGCTTGGAGGATGTTTTCTGGCAAGTGGTAAAACTGCTCAGAAATTTGTCTGGTGCAGGTCCTAGGAAGTCATTCAGTATCTCGGGATGAAGTAGGAAGCATGATGAAAGAACCTAGAGGACTACAAGGTTGCTGAGGAGCTGTGGCCTCTGTCTAGCGATTCCACTTTTCTAGTTTCTCCTGGGAAAGCTAAATAAATCCCACTGCCACTTTGCTTCCTCAACAAGAGACAAAACTTTTATTTATTAAGGACAAGGAATGAAGTATCGGGTTGTGTGCCTGAAGCAGAAGCAGCTACCTGCCCACGGCAGAGTAAGGAGTGTGCCGCTCTGCTAAGAAGTGGTAGGAGACCTGCATTGTAGCACTTGTCTGGAGCCTGATTCACCCATAAAAGGGTGGGCTTTTGCTTTGGCTGGACATGGATGTACATCGCAATTGCCACCACGGGGATGCAGGGTCAGAAAGATGGGGAGGAGTCATGCTACAAAGGTAAGAGCCCTGCACAGAAATCAGTAACTGTGTGGTGATGCGGTACCATGGAAAATGCCAGATCCAAGAGTCTGAGTATTTACGCTAGAAGGATGTGGCTAGTAAATACAACAATGTAAATCAAACTGCTTTCTGACTGGGTATTCATCTATCATACTCTCAAATACTACATTTGCTGCAGCCACCTGATTTATTTGCAGTTTCCTTTATAAATGTGTTAGTATGACTTTTATATATATTTATCTGGGTATATGCATTAAAAAAAATAATCTTGCTATGTGCAGTGTCTGTTGCTGTAGCAACAAAAATTATTTCATAGTGTCTTTCCTGAAGTGAATAATGATTTCATGCCTGGATATGCAATAGGCATTTTCATGTCTTCCCCTCATTTACACATTTACATCAATTCCAGTAATGTAATACATATATACAGTTATGATAGTGTAAAACAACCAAAGAAGCAGTGAGAACTATTTTCCATTCTATAATCCCGCAGGAGAGAATTCAGTGAAGGCTCTATCTTCTGGCCAGAGTTAAAGGAGCAAAGAAGAAGCCTTTAGGGATTTCAAACTGGACTAGCTGGGCCAATTTTTCTGCTTTGCATTTCTTGTGTAGAGAGCTGCTTGAAAAATTTCCAGCTAACTATTTTTTTCTCCTGAAAAATGCCAAATCATGCAAATCAACAAGTTTCATGGGAATATGCTGATTTTAAAAAAAAATATTTTCATTACACAAGAAAGTAAAAAGCAGATGGTGATGACAAGGTCAAGGAATGTTCTGATATTTCATTTCAGGCTTGTCAGTTTTAACATTTCATCTTGCATAAGATTTTAAACAGAGGCAAAAACGAACCATGACTTTCTTAAATAAGAAAATCACTTTATGGTCAGCTTTTGTAATTGCATGGAGCTGGAAAATGAGTGTGCTGAAAATACCAGATCTTTTTTGGAGCTCCAAAATCTGCTGCTGCTGTTTTCTGCTAGGGAATAATTTCCTGGTTGCAGGAGCTTGAAATGGGAGTGGGCAGGGCTGTGAATGCCTGCTGGTTGCCCACTTGAGGAATCGAGGTACTGCTGTTATTGATGGGTTTAAAAGAGGAGTTTGGATCATTTGTGTATTTTGAAGTCTGGAACTGTAGTTTTTTGGTATTACCTTTCATAAAGCTGTGGTATACAAGCCTTGGGAAAAGATGCTTTATGTATGGAAAATCTGAAGCTTTAATTCACTCCTATCCCTTTCAAAGACTAACATCAGATTACTTGCATCCCCCATGTTATCTTGTAAGTGTGTGACTTTAATAAGTCCTAAACTGTGGCTGGTGAGGCTCAACTGGTGAACAGTTGTGTATGCATCTATCCTTCTGATGTGATAAAAGTACCGTACCATCAATTTTGTTTTTAATTAGTGGTCTCTGCTCAAGAACATGACTAGGTAAGTTCAGGTGCTTTAGCTGCTGTGGCTTTCCTTTTATTAGTACAAGGATTTCTTGGAGCGGGGTTTATTTGGTGTGGAGCTGGAGTGGGTGGTGTTGCAGAGGTTGAATGTTTTGCTTTTTAAACTTGCAATAAATGTTAAAAGACTTGCTTGTCCTTGAGAACAAAATACATGTGAACATAAAACACTTCTAGAGAATAAAGTACTCCTTTGTTAATTTAAACGCACACAATCAACTTCTGGGCTAAAAGCATTTCTTCTTCTGGAGTTAGTCTAACTGAAGCAAAGGAATCCATTTAACTCTAATGAGAACCTGCTATTGATAATTGGCTCTTACAAAGAAAATATCATTTTTGCATACAGGGAAGTAGTGCATGTATTGTCCTGTTACAAACTGTACCTATATTCAGGCCAGAAATTTTAGATCCAGTAGATGCCTCTTGTCTAGTGATGGAAGAATAGCAACCTAGAGGTACAAGTGCCCTGTGAGATTGTGCATTGAGGCTGGCAGCCAGACCCCACCATCTGATCCTTGATGGGAAACACTTGTAGCAATCTCATATTAATGTAGACAAACCAGATGTGAACCGCACGGGGTCAAACCTTCAGAGACTCTTTGCAATCTCACTTCAAAGGCTCCTCCCACCACGTGAGCCAGTCATTTGCTCTTGGCTATCTAGCTTTGCTCCTAATTTATTTTATCCGCACCCAAGGATCCAAATATCGCCCTTTATCAGTTGTTCCCTAATGCCTTTCCTACATGCTTTGGAGCCCAAGCTGAGAATTGAACCTAGTCAAGTTGCGCCCTCACCACTTAATGGGAGAACTGTGATGTGATCTAACCTACAGCTTCAGCAATCAACTTATGTTAATGCAAATAAGAGCTGATCTCTGCGTGCTGTAGCCAAATAACCCTTGGATGGTGTAGAAAACTTTCCCACATGATTCTAATTCATTGTGGTGTGTGTTAATGAGCACACGTGCCCTCAGCAGCTTCCCTATTTCGTATTGCTTTTAAAAAAAAAAACAAACAAACAACTTAGTTTGGCCTAGCTGATGGGAAAGAGGCCTAACTTTGCCTGCAGTGGGTCATTTAAGACCCGTCAAGGGCTGAGCGCAGAGCTACCCCCTGTTTGCAGGGAGAGCATAGCATGCTACCATGATAGGAGCTGCAGTGGTAGAAAGATCAGGGAGAAGTTGTCTTTTGCCCTGCAGCATCCTCCTTCCCCTTCTCAGCCTTGCCCTTGACAGCGTGTAAGCCAGGTGCATCTCAAGCTGCTGCCATGGGCAGCACTGAGTGATGAATGTAGGAACGAAAAATGACCACTGAATGCCACCAAGCATGTCAAACGGGCGCCTCCAGGTGCAGGAAAGTTTGAATGCTTCCTTGCTCGACATCCCAGCCTGAAAAAGTTCTCATAACTTTCATCCAGTCCCCAGTCCTGAAAAGACTGTTTCAGCTAAGCTCCTGCCCCATGAGTCAGGACTGTTGCCTGTGATTTCGGGTGCTTTGCTGCTCCATCCCATGCTGTGTCTGCACTACTGACGGAGCATTGGCCTGGCAGGCTTGCTGCCTGCTTGTGCTGTTAAAAGCTAGTCTGCTCTTGCGTGTAAGCTCTGGGCATCTCCAGAGCACAGCGGATAGAAAAGAGTCCACTCTGTTTCCTAGCCTGGAGATCGCGTATGCCTCTGCGTGCTATGGGTCCACTGTAGACTCCAAGTGCTTTGTGATCGTGTTTCCCCTGTAGGGTTCCTTGCTTTGAGAAAGGACTTGTCCAGAAATCATCACGTGGCCAAAGCTGTACAGCAAAACACACTTAAATAAGCAGCTTCATCCTAGGATCCACAATGCAAAGAACTAGATTTTTGGCCTACTCTTCACCAGGCATCAGAGATGGAGCACTAACATACCAAGGCAATGCTTTTCTCTTCCCCCTCTCTGGGGCTAACTAGGCTGTGTCATCTGTTACCCTGTGTGCTAGACACAGGGTGCGGAAGTGTCAAGCAGAGCCATGTGGTCTTAAAAGCGAGAGGTGAGCACAGAAGAGGAATTTACAACCAGGGTAGAGAAAGGGGAGACCAGAAAATTATAAGCAGAAAGTGAAATAAGGGAGTGGGTAAACAGTTGTGTCCTGCCTGTCTTTGTGTTGCCTCTGCCTAGCTTGATGTGACTTTCATTACAGTGTCGGTCGGTGCTAACTCCGGCACTATGGGGAGCTGGGGAAAGGGCTGAAGATAGGAACTAATGAGGAAGCTGAGGAGCAATGACAGTGAGGGAAAGTATGCACAGGGACTCCCAGGTGAAGAGATGCAGTGTTTGCTTACTACAGATAGGGTGCCTTTGCTTCTCTGACCCAAACAACAGGCAGATTGTAGGAAAAAACGCTTTTTAAAGGGACATGAATGATTTGATGCCATGAAAACAGAGGTGGTGCCTGGCTATAGTCAATGGAAAGCACTGAGAATCCTTCCTAGGTAGAAAACATTCTGTACTGAAGGTTTAGTATCTGGGCCTGAAGCAGTCTGGATTTTTTGTTGTTTTTCTAGACTTTTGGCTTGACTCATTTGTGAGTGGCCCTTCTCCAAGAAAAATGTTACACTGTTTCTATGGGATACGCAACAAATCAAAGTTTTTTCAGGATCTGATAATCCTACTTTCCTAGCATGCCAGCATAAACTACTATGTTATCTAGTAACTATATGTTAGCTGCTGGTGCTGTATTTTGATGCAGCAGCCACTAAAAAACACACTCCTAAACAACACATGGTGTCTAGAAAATACAGATAATCTTTTGAGTTTAGCAGCACGTGAATTCCCTAAGGAGACAAAGCCAGTCTCGCTAAAACACTTGGTATGCTGTGTATAGGTTCAGATATACGCTAGAGAAGGGAAGACCCAAAGAATGGTACAAGATGCTAGTTGGTGTCAGAAGGTCTGAAAGATTAATGTCACTTTGCCTTGCTTCTGATACAGTGCTCTCCTCCACCAGCTTCAGCTAAGAATCTGTCTCTTTACAGAGTTTAGTCTCTACAGGCTTCAGTGCTGAGCTTGACAGTCTTGGTGACATTACCTGAAGCAATAATGAAGTGTAATTTCATAGTCCTGAGCTCTAGCTAAAGAAAACTTTGTCTCGTTATCTTGAACCACCCTTGCAAATCTTGATGCAGAACCTGTGAGAAAAATTGCATAAAGCATTGAAGCCCCTCCAAACAGGGAATATGATCATGGTGGCTTATAAACCAGGATGCAAAACTTCGCTTTGACAGTTCCACATGTAGACAAGTCATTTGATACCATACAGGCAATATTGTAAGCCTGTGTTTTATTTCTAGATTCCTGATGTGGGTAATGGAAGATATACAGCCTGAGCTTTTGGAGCTGTACTTTCAGCAAGGACAAATACCTGGAAAGGGTTTCAAGTAAATCATAAAAGGCTAGGTTTGAAATCAGTTGTACAGAGGATTATTCTAGAATAGTCCTTATGCTCCAAGTTAACACTGTCCCTTCTTATTCCAGAGCAATTTCCTCATTTTCTGGGAATGCCAGCACAGTTCTTTGCAGGATGTGTTCGAGTTGGAGCTGCCTATTATTGCAATGTGCTGAAGACTAATTAAGTTTAAAGTACTTCTAAGGTTGTGCTTTCTCATCTTCGTCCATTAGGAGATCAAATTCTGCACATCTTCCCTGGCATACCTATAGCTTCAAAGCCACGATGCAAACAGGCAGTAATACTGGGGGAAGGCCCTTTGGTTTGCACAGGGAACTTAACTATGTCATCAGGCTTAAGCTCTCCTGACTAAATAACTATGTGGAGCAGCATGTATATATATATATTGTTTGGTACTAGTAAATCTTCAGACTTATAGTAAAAGTAGGGATACTTTTTTGCTGAACTCCTTGCTTTGTAGTGACTTCTTACTAGACTTTGGTCTATTGGTTCTTGAAAGGAAGCATTCTTAACTGTCAGTGCACCCTGATGTTCACAGGCAGGCTTAATGTCTCAACCCACTTGTTTGCCATAGGAAAAGGGCATCAAGTATACATCTAAGGGCTACTAAGCACCACTGGGATATGGCACGAAGATGTCCTCTCAACCACATCATTTTCTGGGTCAGAAGCTTCTACAGGGGAGATCTATTTCAGAGGAGTGTTTCAGTGCCAATGGGAAAAACATAGGGAGAGTTTAAAATGGATTGGGAGGAAAAACATTTTCTTTAAACCAGCTTACTGAGACTCCTACATTCCATTATGAAATGTTTTCTAACATCCAGTCTTTTTAAAGCAAGCATGTGTGCCAGCCCCTTGCCACACAGAGCAGAATGTTCTTCTACTTCTATTGGAAGGCAAAAGTGCATCGCACTTTTCAGAAGGGTACCTGGGTCAGGTACCACATGTGTCAACCCCCTGCTCCAAGGTGGTACCAATTAGTGTTACTGGAATTTTTGTCTTGCTAAACCCCAGTGTAAATTACTAATTTAGCAGTGACAAAAACTTGTACTATAGTAGAATGTATAGTAGCCAGACTGTTTGCACAGGGATTCGTGGATGCTCATCTGCTTTTTAACACTAACATGCTTAAATTTGGAACACAGATATGCCAGATCCAGATGAGGCTACAAAAATACTCTGTGTGGGAATTACTCATCCAGGGCCCCACTGACAGCACTTTTTCTTCTACAAAGAGGTGGTCTCTGAAAGCACCGAGATCCCATCATCTGAACTGCACAGACTTTCTAGCAACATTAAGTCCCAGGAATTTTTTCAGGTTGTGCTTGTGGTGTTTTACTAGATTGTTCTTAGAATGTGCTGCAGTGAAGCTACTTCAAACCAGCATGTCCTACCCACAGCTAGGGCTTCTGTGCCTAGTGAGTTGGCAGAGGGGTGGGTGCAGGAGCACTCGGGTGCATTCTATAGGACATGGTGAGGGCATCTGAGTAGTGGACTCCAGCTGCCCCAAGCAGCAGCACCCAGAGTTGAAGGCTCTTTGTACCTTAGTGCCTTTAAGATTCATCATGAAGAACGTGACAATTCTGATACTGCAGCAGCATTTATAATTATGTTTCTCAGCCTGTGGTTTCTGAATTGCTAGTGGTTTGTGTGATATCTGGAAGTGGTCAACAAAACACTTGGGGAAAAAAATAAAGGGAAAAAAAGGAGCCCTGTGTGCATGGTGAATAGAATGAGGTGGGGGGAGGCATTTAAAGTGAAGCCTAACTCTTTGGGGAGCACTGCAGGAAGATTCTTCTTTTAATACAAGGAAATTATTGAAACTACATATATTAGGAAAAACTAATCTGGAGGCTAAGGAGGTAGATAGCAGTAAAAGAAATCTGACCTCCTTTTTCTCCCAGTAAATGCATTTCCTCAGCAACCCTAAATATCCTTTCTTCTATATGGTACGTGCTGATACATCTTAATTCCTCAAAATCATTTTTGCACAACTAACCCAAGCTGACATAGTCACATGTGGAGCCTCCCATTGCTGTGATATTCAGCTACTTAAAGGTCTGAAAGCATTTATCCTCCCCAGGCTTTGTTGAAATAAAGATATATTCTAATAATCATGTTAGAGGTGAAGTGACTGACCAAAGGTTGTACAAGAAAACTGTGACAGATGGGAAACTTGAATTCAAGTCGCTAGCTTTCAGAGCAAGACATCTCCTCCATAACGACAGCTACACGGTAAGACATGGGGAACCCAAACAAATTGGGGCCAGGCAAATTCAGATAAGCGCTACATCATCCCATTTTCCTTGCACCAGCTGCTGTGTGTATGGTCTTTCTAAATAAAGAAGGAAGTTCAACTCCCATTAAGGCTACCTTGCTTCTTCCATGGGACAAGAACATGCAACCATATGGATGTTGCCACACAGCAGCTAATAAACTACAGTGTGAAATTAATGCCTGCCCCACAACTAGTTATTTGTGTAATCCTCACTGAGCATTGTGCTACACTTGCAAAACAAAGTTTCTTGCAGATACAAAGTGGGAAAGCAAAACCATTCTGTTGGGCTGATATCTAAGCCTTCATTTGGTCTTGAAGCCAACTGAGATGGCAAACCTGTCTCCAAAATCGTTGGCTCATAACATTAGTACAAGCAACTGGCTATCTCCTGACATGTTAAATATAATCTGTAGAAGCATACAAACTATACAAATGGTTTGTAAGAAAGGTGACAAAGGAAACTCCTCACAGAAAGTGCATTCAGGGAAAGCTCTTTAATTTTAAGGACAAACATTCCCCTGAGTCATAACTACGTTTATTTTTCATGTTATGGAAGGAGGGAGAAAGAGGAGGAGGCTGTGGCGTAAATGAAATGGGAGGTTCTTCTAGTAAAAACTTCAGATGAGCAGTTGCTCCTTCAGGCATCTGCTTGTAGGAATATGCCAGACAAAACTTTGAATCCATATGGTGCACTGCAAACAAGGCACTCGTCAGTATACAAACATCAGCTGATTTTTGCACATCTTTTTTGTTTGCCTTATAGAAAAGAAAAAGAGTAGTGTAATCTCTGGTGGGGCTTATTGGCTCTTACCATAATGAAAGAGGAAGCAGGAAATAAAAAGGTATTAAATTCTTCAGGGGCTGGAAGAAGTTGAGGTAGCAAAGGATCAAGTCACTTACTAAGACCACACAAGGAGTGAACTATTATTGATAGCCCTCAGGCTCCTGTTTCCTTGTCTGCAGCACTCAGTAGATGTGGGAACTCTTACATTAAAACTAGGATTGCTCTACATAAAGCATCATAAAACTTGGAAACTGCATCAATATACCCACTGCATGTCCAGATAACCTCCTGACTACCTGTGCTCCCTATCGCACCCAGGAACATAGGTGAATAACCTGTCTTACAGCTCAACTCCTCAAAATAAACCACTCTCTGCTTGGGCACAAGTAGGCTGCACACTTTCTTGCTTTAGTGACTTAACTTTAACTTTAGTGCTTAAGTAGCCCTCTTAACTGCGTGACTTACAATATCAAGGCTGCATGTTCAGGTTGGTAGAGCTCTTCTGAAGAGCACTCTGGTCCTACAGGGAGTTTGATAAGGATGTTTTGAAGTGCAGAGGTATAGCTAAAGTATTCATTCACAGTGAGACAGGTCTAACTTTTCCTCTGCTTGGCTAGTCAGATTAGGCTTTTTTTAAGCTTTAGAAATTGTATCTAGGGATCTGTGACTGTTTAAAAAACAAAACAAACAAAAACCCCAACCCCCTCCAAAAATCCAATGAACAAAAATACTCCAACACTTTTAATAGCTCTAGCTTGAAATTTTATTAGACTTCTGAATAATGTGTGTGTGTGTTATCATCTCTCTTATAAGGGTTGTCTATCCCTGCTTCCAAGTTTACCAAGTGAAAAGAATGCCCTATGGATGGCTAACTACCATAAGCCCAGCAAGCACAGAACTGTGCCTTCCAGATAGAGTGCTCTTGCAAAAGAAAGGGGGTCAAGGCAGAAGCAGAATGAAACACAAGCCAACAACTTAAGAATCATACTAAACTGAAATGCAACTTGGTCTCTGTTTTGTCAACATCAGTTTGTGTGGTCAACCCCTGTTGCAGAAGTTTCTAGATGATAGACTTTAAGACACAATTCATCTATTCAGCCTCAAGAAAAAACACTCTGTACTGCTGTGACTATGGTGAAAGTGGTCCTCTGCCTGGAAAACAGATTTTTAGTGCCATTATTAGGGGTTTTTTATTACCTGTGCTGGGACTTCAAGTGCCATTTATAATGTTTTTTTTCTTTGATGCAGACCTTTGAAATAGATTAATTTCAGAAGTCTTTTTGATTTGTGGAAGCTGAATGCATTTAAAATAATCTATATGACTGATTATATAGTCATATATATATGACTATAGCTGCAGTCATGTTTAGTCACAAAAGTATTGCTATCTCTCATGACTTTAACTGCAATTTTTTTGACATTTGCTACCTTTAGTGCAGCTTTGACTGATGGCAGTAGGTACTCTGAGAATGTCAGCTTTGTTTGAAACCCCATGGAAATGTGTGCACGGTAACACTGATTATGCAGAAAAGTTTGAAAATTATAAGCATGTGTGTTCTGAAACCTCACACCAGAAAGCAAATAAAATAATCTTAATAGCAGCTAATTGAAAATGTGAATTTAAAAGAAGTGAAACCTCCTTTACTGGGGTGCACAGTAGTAGCATATGTTCAGGGAAGTGGTTAGTCCTGGCATGATGCCATTTAGAAGTCTGGAGGTACTAAGGGTATCTTATAGAACAACATCAGCAGGTAAAGTTACCGCACTGTCTGTGTGATTTGCTTCCTGTAGCATCGGGGTGTATAAAATGCCCTCCTGGGTCAGACCAGCAGTCCATCTTACCCGGGGGCTTACACTCCAACGGTGGCCACAGAAAACCAGTTTGGGGAGAGCGTGCAAGCCTGGCTGCTTTCTATGGTTTGCTCCCTCCTCGAGAACTGTGTATTAAGGATGTGACAGGGCACATCTGTGCCCTCTGTTTTCAAAATCCATTTGTAGATCTGTTATCCATAAATCTGTGCAAATCCTTTTTGAACTTTCTGATGCTGCCTGTGTTTTAAAACTCTAGCGCATGCTTTCAGGATTTCATTACCCATTTTGTAAAGAAATACTTGTTTTTGTTTTAAGCCAGTCTTATACTAGTTTCAGTAAGTGCCTCATACTGTAGTATTATTCAGTGAACGTTGTGTTGATTTTGCCTGCCATTTTAATGATGTGTAAACCCTGATTATATCTAAACCTTGATTAAATCTTCCCTCTACCTTTGGCTTTCTAACAGGGGAGTCCCATTTTTTCCAGTCTCATTGCAAAGCTGCTGTTACATCCCCTTAATTTCTCATTCTCTCCTAACCACCTTGACGCAAAGCAAATTCAGTCACAAATGAGTGTCTCTGACTCTAGCCAGACATCTGAGAGCTACCTGTCCCGCAGAAGCATTTGCAGAATTTAGCATTACAGGAGTGCAGGAGCTTCCCTCCACCTTCCCTTTCTTTTACTCTGTCCTCAGGGAATTTTCTACCATCCACACTTTGCACTTGTATAGCTGCTTCTTTTCAAGGACTTTAAGCGTTCCTCTGAGACTATTAAAGCCTTCTCTGTGTGTATCTCAACATAGGATGGTGAGCAAGGAACACCAAAACAGTGGAAGTTTTCTCAAGGTTATAGAATAAATAGCAGAATTAAGAACATATGCTAGAAAACTAGTACCAAGGTCTCTTGCTGTCAATCACAGCTCACTGTGGTTCATTTCAAGACACAATTTCTGGATAACACTTTAATGTGACATCACTTCAGAGCTTTACACCAATCTGACTTCAGGGTTGAACATTGAAATGTACGTATTTTCTCTGGCTGCTAATTATTAGTGTAGACATGAATTTTAGAACTGTCATCCATTTGCTATGTGCACATAAACACAACCTTTGTACTTGTATTGTTATTAAAACTGTTCTCTTTAGCAGTTAAAATTCACTGAGAATACCTTTGAACTTTCATGCAAACTTGTATGAATGACACTGCAAATCAGATTATGATTCTCTGGGAGGTGCAAAAAGGCAAGGAGATGGTCTCTTCCTATAGCATTAGAAGAAAATTAATACTCTGAATCCAACTAGTAAAACATTTTTTTTTACTTCCAAATGGATTTTAAGCCCACTGCTCAAAAAGGTTCAAGCTCATCTCAAAATCACCTGTATCTTCTCTTATACAAAAATACAGAAGCATGTTGAGGGAAAACTTCCATAAAAAATAATGTGACATTCTTATCTGCAGACAGCTCCTATATACTTGCTGAACGTTAGACTTTTGTCACTCATTATAGAGGCAAAATTAATGTGCCTCAGGTCAATATAAATACTGGTTTCAAGGCCCTGCAAGCCAGAGTGGAAACTGAATCAACAGAGCTTTCAGAATACTTTAAGCAAAACTTTGAGGAGGAAAAGGCTGACACGAAGGTATCTGGTGTGGAAGGACGTGTTCCCAAGAAAGGCTGCAGAGCTGTAAGACCCCCTTTTTCCACTGTCCTTCAGCAAGGCACATCTTGGAGGGAATGGGAAGAAAAGAGGTGGTACGGGAAGCAGTGCAAATCCATCAAAAAGCTCCTTTATAACAATGTATAGAAAGCCTAGGCAAGAGACAGGGAATTTCAGACCATTAAACTCCTCTGTGGAGGGACAAATGCTGCAGAGGAATTTTGCTTCACCTAGCAGACACACTAGGCAACAGAATGATTTAACACTTGCATAGACTAGACGCTACCCTATAAATAGATCTTAGTTAAGTTTTCAGCTCTACATACTTAGGGGCTTAAGCAAACAAAGGCAGAGTTTAATTAAGATATCATGGTATATGGTATCAAGAACTGCATAGCAACCCATGGCTTTTTTCTCATTTTCCCTGAGTAATGCACAAACAAAAGTCTAAATCTGGATAAACTCCCAAAATTTTAGGGTTTTGCCTGGAAGTTATTTGAATTTTCAAAATTCTGCACAACTGGCCTCATTCTCACTGAGACAGCAGATTTGCTTCATGGCAGTTTCAGACAAAGTGAAAAATACAATTCAAACAGCACTAAACAGAATGGGGGGAACTGGGGGAAGGGGAAAGGAAGTCGCTTTAAAAAGAGATTGAGTTAAGCTCACTTTCTGAATGAACATGAAATTGAAGCTGCCCTTGAATTACTCTGCCCACAGCTTGTTTCAGCAGCAGGTGAACGTTCATTCCATTCACTTGTTGCATTTGTGAAAACACTCAGCAGAAAAGATGACCTAGCTAGTTGTGTAGTCAGGCTCTGACTTAAGCTAGTTAATACTGAAAATAAGCTTGTTCCAGTGTTGTGCTGTTCACTGCATGTACCTAATGCTCATCTGTGGTGTGTCCCCACACAGTACAGGTAGTTTTTTACATAAATTTCCTAGCCAAAACCGTACTAATGGTTTTAAATGGTGCCTATGTTGGTGGTAAATCTGAGCTTTGAGGGAGGGATACTTTCCACCCCTAGTCTAAATAAGGCACCAGGAAATCCATCAGATGAGAATTATTTTAAAGATTCATCACATACTGCGGCTCTTGCTGCCGTAATGCAGGCTATAAAATTCTACCAAAGCTAAATAACAGCGTGCTGCTGAGCTGATGTTGGTGGCAATGCATGAAGTGCCCTCCACTCATCACTTGAGGCAGCCTAAACTGGAATATCAGGCTAAACAAAAGCTTCCTCACTGCTGTGCAAATGCTGAATCTTAGAAGGCAGTTGGATTACTGCTATTTTTTCAGAGTCTTATGGGCATTTAGTTAAGACAAACACCTGGAAGTAAGATGAACACCTAGAATTAATTTACGGGACTGACAATGGTGTCTGGGCCTGCTGCTGCATGGTATGTACTCAGGGTGTTAAAACTGCCTCCCAGGCTACTTGCTGGCCTCACTTGAACATGGCATTCCAGCCCTGAGCCAAAAAGCCTCTTTCAAAAAAAAGATAACAAAAAAATAACCAACCACCCCAGAGGCCACAAGGAACTGATCTCCCAGTTTAAATAGATGAAAAAAATAACTGTTCTGGAATGGTTTCTGTCTAGGACACTATCATTTATTTTTCTATTTTGTCTACTCTGATGTCCCCTTAGTGGCCTATGTTTAAGAAGAGGTCTTAGGAAGGCAGGCTTTTCTCTTTTAGCAGCACTTCAGTTTCTTAAATTCATGAATAGCCTGTATATCACTGGTGCTGTTTGAAAACTGCAACTTGTTTTGCAGGGTTGAAGACTCTGCCCACGCTATTCAAAAGACAGTGAATATGAGGCTACAAACTCCAGCTGCCAAAAGATACTTGCAGAGATAAGTATTGGCATGTGTGCATGTATATCCACCTCCCTATGTGTTTATACTTGTATTAAACGTCTCCTGTACCAGTGAGGTAATCCTCAGTCCTGTGCTTTGGTCTATTTTCTGTGCTGCTGAGAGGTGCTGGCTGGGCTGACAGCCCTTGGGATGGGAGACCTTCGCTTATCCATAGCATAACTACCACACAGGCACAGTGGGAGGGAGATCTCCCTTCACCCGCATCTTGTGACCCTGCTCAGTACGGAAGCATCTTTAAGTGGGTGAGACTGATTCATTCTTTATTTCCAGTTGCACTGGATGTAAAAAAGCAATTGAAAAAGAAAGCCTGGAAGAGAGACTGATCACACTGATGTGCAGCCACTTGAATGTTGGATGAGGTAAAGAAACTGAAATTTTGCCACTGATCTCTGAGGCTGAGCGCTACATTTTTAGCTTCCAGAGCTGCTTCCCAAGACAAATCCATTTCAGATAAACTAATGGAAAGGCAATCTTAATCCTAAATTGCTGTTTGTTTTTCATTTTGAGGGACTTTTTTCTCCCATGTACTTTATTACCTCTTCAGAGTGCCTCTGTGCCAGCAAAAAGGAAAAGGCAATAATGTCAACGTGCCCACTTTTTTCTTTAAACAGCTCCTTGAAAAGAAAGATAGTTCTGTATCCAGAGCTGGAATGTTTTCCATAAGGATAAACTCATGAGGAAAGTTTAACTCCCAGCTCCAACACATGAAACACAACTCGGGACTTTCAGAGGCATTGGCTCGCTACCAAACATAAGTATACTTTCAGAAGCATAGCAAAAGCATACCCTTGCTGACATGCTAACACCCCTCTCATGTTTTGAGTTCCTGCTTTGGGGAATGATGATACTAGAATACTTATGTGAAGTGGCTTTAAGAATATTCTTTTTTAACACAGACACAACCCAATTTTTTTCCTGATTTTGTTCTTAGAAATTACTGTATTACTTCTGCAGACACCTTCCAGGAAAAAAAAGCAGCCTGAAGCAGATATCCAGCCTGAATAGTTAAATCTATAGCAATGTACTAAGACACTTAGAAGGGCCCTGGTACCATCCTACTATTATTTAAGGCTACCTTAGTGTTGCTTCCAGCTCCACTTGTCAGACTGAAAACTGAAAGCTTAGCCTGACAGATGATGCTCATCCTTGTCAAGAGAAAGAAATGCAAGAGCCATGTTGGCTTGGCCTACGCAACTCAGCATTTTGAGGCAGCACAGGTAAATAGTTTGTCTTATCGAACCTGTGATGCTGATGCTTTGTGCACTAGTAACTAGCATTGTCTCCTCATTATTTTAATTGCCAAAGCTGTCAACAAACCACTTGTTGTCCACCACTGAGCAGCCTGAGCCAGGCTCCTCTAGAAGCATCGCATCACATCACTGCTGAACAGAAAAACACCACAACTGTGGGCATGTCCTTGCTGTCCTGTGATAAGAAGCGCTCTGCTAGGGGCTTGTATCTAGGAGACAGAGCCAATAGGTTGTGGTAAATCAGTATTTATGTAACTGAAATATCTAACATGCTGATAGTGGCAAGTTAAACCGCACAAACGGCAGGAAGAGAGTCCTTGGTCCCAGAAGTCAGGGTCTAGATTGAACTGGAGAGGTCTGGGATGGAGTGCTGACACAGCTACCACCTTGGTATCAGTTACTTCATGTCTTTGCCCAGTGCCTGTCCTCAGTGTGTGAAATGTGCGCTACTGCAAGTGTATATTAGTGCCGTGCTATTTGCAGTCTATTGCTGTTGCAAGGCAGGGGTGGAAAAATCTGAACTATAACTTTTTTAGATGATAAGCTTTTAGAAACTTTGTAGGAAGTGCTTCAAATTCTGAATGTAAAAAAAAATAAATAAATATGCAGCATCTATGATTGAGGAAATAGCACACCACGCTTCTCCTGGGGTCTATGGTTTTGCCCTTACAATGCTTGCTTTTAAATAGTATTTTGTCTTTCAATTCATTATACTACTTTCTGAGAGAGTCTGCTAGCATGGGGTGTGGGGATACCCCAGGCTCCTGCTTTCCTACCAGGGAAGCACCATGGAGGGACAGTGGGTGCAGTCTGGTCTGTGGCCTGACTGACCCCACTCTCCATGGCCCTGCTCCGAAGCCCACGGAAATAAACACATGCTTTTCCACTGATTTCCACAGGCTTTGGATTGATCTCCAGATGTCTGTCAATACTTCTTAATTGTGGAAATATTGCTATGGAAACTAAGCGATTATGGCAATTCAGAAGAGACCCAAACCAGTATTTTTCTGAAGGGGGGGGGGGGGGGGGGGAAGAAATGTTTCATTTTAAATCACTGAAGATTCTCCTGGATCTGTTGTGTTCAAGTCTCTGGAGTGGCTAAGGCTGAAGAAACTTGCTCTTGAATTGAGAGGTTTTTTTAAAAAAAAAATACCCCCAAAAACATCTGCCTCCTCACCCTTCCCTCAGTGTTTTGAAACCTCTGCTTTTCAAATCTCCCAGAACTGTTCTTGAATAAGGAGAACATCTTTTAAACTGGGACTTCCCTAGCAGATTATCGCCTCTAAAGATACAAAAACAGTGCAGAAGTAGTGGCACCAACAAGCTGCAATTCAGATTGTTTGAAATCAGGTATTACCTATATATCAGCCTCTTTCTGTCTGTGAGGGCCAAAGCTTTTGTTCAGGGCACTGTACAAGGTTTAGTCTTGCATTTTGTGGAGTCTTGACTAAATTTAATAATCTTTAATTTCCCACAACTGATGTTCTTCAGTTATTATTGCAAATAATCCAGTGAAACTTCCATCTAGTTTTGAAGAGTTGCAGCTAAAGCTCACCTTTCTGTGACTTTGCTTTTTCATCTTCCAAGAGTGATTTTTCTTTCTAAAACTGCCAGATTTCCACCCCAATATGGACAGGATCTCCCCTGTGTAGGCTCTTAGTTTCTTTGACAGTGTGTTTTCAAATCTTACACCCTGGTCAGAGGTAAAAATATTCATGTTAATAAGAGTCAGGAGAAAGTTCTTTATTTTTGTTCTAATCTTCATGTGAGTTTACAGAAGAAATTTCATTTGTATTCTGCTATTCCACATGCTCCTGTTCATCCTTCTTCTTGCAAATAAGCCACTGCCGCACAAATTGTGCTGTTCATTTTAATGGCTTCAAATGCATAAAATTTGCAAGTTCTCATTAGCAACCCTGTAGCACAGTCCAAACACTGACTCAGCTAACACTTTCACCTTAGTGCTGTAAAGTTATATGTATTTGTCTTATTTAACAGAAAGTGATTTTTTTCTTCATACTAAAGAGATTTCATAACTATTGTGGAAATCATTTGTCTTATGAAATGAAGAAGGGGCTCCATGTGGTTAGACAATGTGTAGGCATGATCATATGTATAGAATGTAAACTATACTAAGAAAAAGGAAAGTTCAAGCAGTCCAGAGGAGAGGATCATGGCTACAGAAGCGATGTAGCTCAAGGGAGGAAAAAAAAACCCCAAAACAAAACCAAGGCAACCGAGCACCAGAGAAAATTTTTTTTTAAATATACTCATGGTCAATTTTTCAAGTCAGGAAGGGTCACCACAGACATCTACTCTGACCCCTTGCAATGAAGGACATAAAATACTTGTTACTGGCGAAATTATTTACTGAGGAATACATCCCAGAGGGTTCATGAGTTACCTAAAATTGGACAAGTTCTGCACTGCTGAGACTACTGCTAGAGAACCCTGTACTGACTCCTTAAGAGTAGATATCATCCATACATCTGTCTCATGTTCCTGCCATTCAGTTTTTCCAGGATGATTTATGGTAGCAAGCGTGCTATCTGTGTGACGATACTTAGTTGACAGTGTTCTTGCAAATGCATGAGTTGAGGGAGCTGCTGTGACTTGGCTTCTAGAGATACAGATGGCATAACTCCTCCTCCAGTAAGCCGTAAGGCAGTAAATAACACTTGTTTTACTTCATCTGTGCACCAGAAACCTTCAGGATGGTATGGTGGGTTTTTTTAGAAGTAGTGGCTATGATGTTGCGCGGAGGTAACAATTCCTCGATCACATCCCAGTACTTCACCAAAGTTCTTGAGTGGTATGAGGAGCTGACACGTTAGTGTCATTGCCTTTGCTGCCACTCCTGTCCAGTGGTAAAAGGTGTCCCAACCCATAAGGCTTTTTGAGTACTGGCTGTCCCTCGTGTGAGGGGTACAGGGACAAACTGAAAGCAGAACAGTCTGTAGGCATTATACAAGAGACAGTCCTCATTCCCATAGTGACCTAGTGGCTCCATGCATTCATGCACTTTTCTAGCCTGTTTTTATGGGGGTTTTTTTGAGTATGAGGTTTGGGGTTTGTTTGGCTTGGGTTTTTTTCCAGTTGTGTGGTGGGTTTGTTTTGTTTTGGTTTTTAGAATAGGTAAAAGCTAGCAGCACAGACACTTTGCTTACAGTTATCAAACTTGGATCATGTACCACCACTTTTACTGGGATACTGGCCTTGCTCCTCAGAAAGCTTGCAACCCAACAGGGAACTAGAGGATGTCACTATGCTCTAAGCCTCAGGCAGATATGTTTTTTTCTAGAGGTTAATATTCAGACAAAGAAAAAAACCCCACCCAACCATTAATTCTGTTCTCCAAATACAAAAGCAACATCATTAAGACCATCCCTATGACTCTTCAGAAATTGTAGAGGTGCAGCTGGATTATGCCTTACAGAAGAGGCCCACGTGCAGAACTGCTCTCATAGGTTTAATACTCTGGGAGGCACACCGAGCATACACTGAGTATCGTGTGTTCGCCCTGGAAACTTTTTTTCTGAGCAGAACAGTTTGGGATTTGAGAGCACTTTGCAATCAGCAGGTTCAAAGTGTTCTGAAATGTCATATGAAATATGCCTTTAGAATGTCACAGGAGTGTAGAGCCCCAAATTCTTAAGAGTCACCTACGAAAGTGAACAGAGCAGTCCTGGAATTGCACAATGATTTAGTACTTAATGCATTATGTCAGTCTGCCCACGCTTGAAACTAAAGACTCTTTTTTTTTTTTTTTTTTTTTTTTTTTCCATCTGCTATGTCTTGTTATCCACAAAACACAAAAGCATTTTTAACCTTCACCTGGAGCAACAGTATTAATGGGAATGAACAGAAAATGACAGTGCACAATCGCACTTCAATGTGTTTTAATCATGAACATGTTTCCCTAAGCTCTATTCCAGCTCCTGCTGTTGGTCATTGTATTTTCCCTGCCTTTGTGAACAACATGAACGTCAGCTACCTCCTGTGCAGAAACTAGAAGTAGGATCTAGGATGGCAAGGTACTGTTTTATCTTGGCTGTCATTCTTTTCTGTCAAGTCACCTGCTTCTATTTGCAGCCGGTCTCTGTCCATGCTGCAGCACTGGGAACAAAAAGTATTACTTGCAGCACTCTGACGTAAAACAAAGTTCTTCACACTTACTGGCATTAAAACTTTCACAGGTTACTAGAAAGTACCATTCAGTAAACATTTGGCAATTGAAGAAATGCTATAAAATGAGCCAGGCAAAATTATTTTAGGTGATTCAAAAGTCTTTTATATATAGACCTAATGTAAGGTGAGATGCATGTTACTGAACATGACGTTAGTCTTAATGATACTGAAGCTTCATTCAGCTGCATTGAGACCTCCTGCAGGCAAATTATGATACTCTTCATAACTGTAAGGTGCTAAAACTTAAATTGCTCTAGGGTCATTCTGCGTTTTCCATGGTCTGTCTCTTGCCTCATCTTCAAAGGGATGCCAGGCTAGCCTGCTCCAGAGGTGATGCTTATTGTACCATGCAGATCATGCCCATAATTTTACAGTTCAATATACTTCACAGATGCTATAATCACTTAGGCAATAGGCAAGTTTATTGAGGTTTTGGCATGAAAATAAAATAGGAGAATGAAATATCTATTAGTTTGGTGGTTTATTCTGTGGAGGGGAGACTAGGAAACCAGAACAGGCAAAGCTCCTTTCTTGGCTCAGAATCCAACGTGTCTGCCTTTTCAAGCAGGAAAGAGTGGACATAGTGCATGGTCTTTTCTTTGGAGTCCTAGAAGTCTGCAGAGCTATATATAAGACCTGTCCAAACTATACAAATATTTCTTATAGTACAGGCTCCCAAACTCCTCCCAACATACACTGAGCACTGTGAACTTCTAATGGTTTCCGCCACAGTAGTGTTGAGTCAAAGCTCAGGTGCCTTTTTCACGCTAGATCCTAAATAGAAAATTAATGAAGAAAAGTCATACTGAGTGTGTTTAAACCAGGTGGTTTGTTTTCATGAGAGAGACTCAATCGTTTCAGATGCCAGGTCAGAAACGGCAAACAAAAATCCCCAAGAAATTAAAAAAGTGAGACAGGATGCATGGTAGGGAGTGGTGAGAAATAGGCTGGTTTAATTACACTGAATGTTAATGAAAGAGTATTCTTGCATGAGATGTACTTATTAGATTACCATGGGACACTGAAGATTAATTAAAGCCAAGACCTTGATTTCTTGCCTCAGCCAATACTTGCTTTTATTTCAGTGAGACAGTATCAGTTATATAAGAAGATCAGCTGTGATTCCAGGACAGGTCTGCCTCTCCCCCTGAACAGGTCTGAAGTATCTGGTCTGGGCAGTCACTTCTTTTCAAGTAAAAATGAGCCCAGATTGTTTTTTGCACCCTTTACATTTTTTTCATGTCTTACCAGTACAGCTCATTAATGAATTCTTACTACACTGACACTTAATGGGGCCAACTTTGATTTACATTTTTTCACTTATCAAATCTCAAAAGCACAGGTTTCAGCTCAGTTTGGATTGTTTTCCATCTATGGCCAACCTATGTTCACTAGCCTTTAGCTAGATTATTCACAGCCCTATGCCTAAACCTATATCTTCAGTCACAAGGTCACGAATAGGCCACAGTTTACTATACTTAAATTATCAAATATTCATACACATGTCCTGGATACAGTTGTCTCTCGCCTTCAGCCTTCCTGCTGCTCTTCAGAGGTAGGTGCTGTTCTTTCAGGATTGTGCATCTTTGTGGGAAAATTGCTGTACTCCCTGTTCTTGTCATTTGATCAGCAAGGTAAACATAAATAAACAGAAGGAGTGGATATAAAGGCCACATCTGCAGTTCCACTTGCTAAGATATGAATTACAAGAGTTCCCATTCCTCCTGGCTTTATTGAATTTGACTGTGGTCAGGAAACAAGGCAAATTTCTCTGCTTTCCTTTGCAGCAAGGGGAAGGGTGATTGTATGTACACGGCAGTGGGAGGTGGGTAGCCAGCTCCACACTCCTGGCTTTGTAAATAAGCTCATTTGGCCAGATGCTCAGCTGGTGTAAGCAGGCACCCACTGCCAGAATGGGTACAAGGCCACACACCATGGAAGAACACTTTTCTAAATAAATAAGTAAGGATACTGGTATTCCTCTCCACTCCTCTTTGATAATCTTGTGACCTACCATGCTCCCTGTAGATAAAGCTCAAGTTTTCTTGATCAGAGAGAAACTTCCTGAAACTTTGCCTGGCAATAGATTTAACAGACATGGACCTGTGGGACAAACTCATGCTGTGGATCACTATTAAATTATTTCAAGTTGGAATTCAGCCTAGAGCAGACCCAGCTCCAGCATATGTAACCACAAGAATCCAGTTGGGTTAAGCAGTAGTGCCTGGCATCACGCGTTCTGCCACTGAGGCTGACAAATGCAAGATGTTTGTTTTGGCATTCATGCTCCCATGCCCCGCATTTTGCAGTGTGGGGCTTGGGGTGGTTTTTTTGTGTTTTTTCCCTGCTCCCTATGGGTCTAATACTGCATTCTTTTGTGGTGACTCTCCAATATATTTCTATTTATTCTGCAGCCCTATTTCTGTGAAGAAATGAATAGCCCACTCTGAATTTTTGGGTTCTATATTCTTTCTTGCATTTTTCTGCTCCAAATGTCAGACTTTAAGTTCTCACTTGTAAAGCTCCTCAAGGGCACAGGTTAATTGCTGGGTAGGTCAGGAAAAGCTCATGGTTGACAGCTCTGTATAACTAGTTTCTGTCATTGTGGGGAGTGGGATTTTTGTTTCCCGTGGCAGGCATCAGAGATAAGCCACCGACAAAAGCAGCCCTCTAGAGCAGGGTTGTGCAAATCTATGATAGATTATGTTATAGTTATACTGAGAGTTGGTTGGCAAATATAGCCGCGTGAAGGGGAGAAAGAAGGGAAAGGCAAGCTCCTTTTATGATTGTGCTCCTGTGGGTCAAAATGAAATTAAGTCCTACTGGGTAAATAGTGAAAGACAGGATTGCCAAATACATTTTTAATGAAAATAAATGTTATTTCAATGCTTTACTTTGCTGTCAGTAATTAATGGCAGTGGGTGAGCCATAAAGGGTCATAAGGATCCCACAGGACCTATGGCGGCTGGGGCTCAGGTGCTGGGTAACTGCTGCCAGCCATTTGCAGACTGGCTTTGGCAGCCCTGGGCCTGAGGAGAAATCAAGGAAAGAAGCTTTGGCAATGCCTGAGTCACAATTCTCTTGGTGACTTGAGACTATCGGGCTCCTCCTTCCTTTGCCTCAGTTTCCATATTGGCCACTTGAGGATAGTGACGGTGGTGTGCCTTGCAGGAGGGTCATGGTGGTGGCCCTTGTTCCCACAGCCCTTTGGAAAGCTAGAGTGCTCTTCAAGTGCTAAAGAAATTCCCTTCCTGGGAGAGTATATCTTGTGCACTCTCCAGTTGCATCCTTCCAGCCTGAAAACTTTCCAAGCCGCTTATCTAAACACTTCCCACACGGTAATGTGCTGCTGCCCCAGGCCTCTGCTCTTGCTGCTCCGCAGCTTCCTTTCTGCTGACCCCCCAGCAGCGGCAGTAAAACAACCTGTTAACATCGGGATCTTCATGTGCTTTCAGAACCAGGCTTGATGTTTTCAACATATTCTCTCATCTTCCTGTGCACAGACTACTGTCTAACATTTCTGGAAAGGCATCTGGAGACTCCAGCCAATTTCTATGGTGTTTTAAAGCTGCACATATGTTTAATATATCTACTACTTCCTTCCCCGGGACTTCATGCTTCTCTTACCATTCATCTTTTTATACTGTACGCATAGAATACGAGTTATCTACAGCATTGCTACCATAATATATGGCATTTCCCAACACCTACATGGCAAATCCATTAGAAACTGTAACAGCTGCAGATTAACTCTAGCAGCGTGAATGCTCTACCTGGTGGGAAACAATCATAAAAAAGTACTTTTCCCATTCAGAATTATGAAAAGGTGATAGAAATAGATGCACCTCCCTTCCTTTCTCCCAGGGGAGAGAGAGAAAAAAAAAAAAACAAAAAAAAACCACCGAAACCACAACACTGATTTTTCTGACTCTGGGAAGAGGTAGGAGTCAATGAAATTGGGGGAGCTGGTTTAATCTGAAGCAAACAGAAAGAAATACTTGTTCAAACAGCAGGCCAGGCTTGAGAGCTGGGGAGGTGGGTGTCCCATAACCAGTAGAGTGGCAATGGGGAGCATTCATGGTGGCACTGTAAAGGGCATGTGGGAAGGCAAGGAAAGCCAAGGGGTGCCGCCTTCCAAAATTGTAACTGCCTCTGCTGCAGCAGGTATAATAAAGGACTGACAGTAACGCTGAGTAAACATAGCCTTGGAATGAAAGCAGCAAATGGATGAGGATGCGGTAGTTTCCTTGCCCACTGCTATCTTGTAGCAATTTGTCCACTTTCCTGCTCACCACAGCGTTGGGAGCACCCACCGGGCATGGGGTGAGAGGATACAAACACCTTCAGTCAACAGCAGCTAATGACAGCCCTGTAACCACAACTCGGCTGAAGCATTTTGTTGATCGTCTTAGTGGTGTTACGTTTTTTATAGACTTACGTATTTGATTTTGGGTGCTGTAAATGTAAAAGGCATAAGAGTGGCAGAGGTAAATGCAGAAAGTTTGCGTGGAAAATAGAGACATAACTTGTTTTTCCTGCTCAGCTCTGAAGCCAAAATAGGTAAATTTACCCACTTCCATGACCAAGACTAGCTATGTAAAGATATACACCGCTTCCCTTTTTAACCAGCATGAAGCTGGCTTCACACAATGACTGTCTGAAGCAGTCAAAGCTTGGAGCATCCTCAAAGTCCAGGCCACAGAATGGCTCCCAGGACAGTAGGAAACACTTCAGAGTGGCTGTTCTTTGCCACATCACTGCTGCTGGGTCAGCTTATCTGGATCTTGTGCACTGAGCCTTTAACTGGCAGTGTGGGTGAAGGGTAACAAAGGAGCTGGAGATGAGAAGCAGAGATGGGAGGAAGCACTAGGTGAGGAGGCTGAGAAGGCAACTGTAAATACAAAGTTTTCATATAAAGTACAAAGCAGAAGTGATTCCACCGTATGCAGAGTTTAGGGAACGTGTACTAACCTGGCAAGGAGAAAGGGAAGGTGACAGCTGAGAAGAAACAAAACCAAGCAAATAGTATATGCAAGGCAAGAGGTAGGCAGGGATCCCAGATACCAGGGAGGTCTAGAACAAGTGGAAGAATAAAAAAACCAGCATTTCTGAAAGGACTCATTAGGGTCAGCAGCCTGGGAGACACCACTGCGTCCAGTGACCTGGTGGGGAGAAGCAGACCGACCAAAACACTGGAAGGCTTCCTGGTAAACTGGCAAAGGATTCCTGGGGTTCCACCGGGAAGCTTTTCCATTGTCTTTCACAAAGACTACAAGAGACAGGAGTGGGTGCGGTGGCTGAGCACAGGCCTAGAGAAAATTCTGTGCTACACACATAAATCTCAAATCCTGGCATTCCTTCCCCAATAACCAAACAGCAGGCTATATTTAGCCCAACCTAAACAGAAACAAAGAACAGCAGGACTAGTCTTAGCTCTAACAGCTGCCACCAGCTGCTCAGAGGGGACGCAGGTAGAGCCGACGACGTCAGATGTAGTTAAATGAGATGGAACAGGGAAGGCAGCTATGCTTGAATGAACAATGCTGGTGTTTGGTTAGAGAAATTCTGCATTTTATTGTTTCATGGCTAGCCAGAAGGAAGATCAAATGTCAAGCTGAGCATGAATGCTTTTTACACCAAGGGCAAGTCTATAGTGAACCATGGACAGGCAAATAAGCAGAGGAAAGGGAGGAGGTAACAGATACAAGCAGACCACCTTGCCACTCAGAGCAAATGCTCGTGTGTCTAGCCCAAGTTCCTGGCATTCCCTCACTTCCATTCTAGCATAACAAAAATCAACAAAAGCAGTTTTGAGAAAGTCCGAGGAGGGCTGGTTGTCACGCTGCTGCTGACTAAAAGTTTGTATCTGTGTAGGAAGGCCAGTGACGCTTTTTCCAAGCAGCGTGCTGAGGGTGCCCAGAGGTACTGCTGATCCTAGTAGGGCCCTGTGCTTGGTTAATGTACAGCCTGCCTGGCCCCAAAGCTGCACATCTTGGGGCCACTACAACAGCAGCCCTTCTCCCTGCTGGCATGGCCACACATTCATGGGTCACAGTGACTTATTTCACTGATCCACGAACCCAGGGCTCACCCCCTGTATAGGCATCACCGTCATCACCTGGACAGGAGTGTGGAAAGGTCACATTAATGCAACTGGTTGCTTGCAAAATTACCTGCTCCAGGAGGGTGTATTTGCATGCTTGTTGGGGGAGAAATCATCACAAAACCTCAACCAGAGTGACCTAATTACTGTTAAGATTTCTACTAGTATGTATACACATACATGCACAGTACCTTTAGTGAAGCTGTACCTGGCTGAAAAGTGTAAAACCAGAGGACGCATAAAGTGAGATTGTTTAATGAGAACTTTACCTTCAAAATATTAGGGGACAATTAATACAGTGGGTGTTAAACTTGATCACTGAATAATCACTTAAGCATCTGGTTATCATTGCCATTCTTAAGAACAAAAAGTCAAAAAAAAGCAACTGACCTACTTCACCAGTGTAAAAAAGACAAAAAAAACCAAAACAACCTCAAAACAAAACAAAACACATGCCACAAAACTAAAAAAAACAACCAAACAAAAAAAAAACACAACACCAAAAAAAACACCAAAACAACAGAAAATCCACTGTCTCCTTCCATCCACATTTCTGGATTTCAGAGGCACCTTATTACAGCAATTCTCCCTAGATGCATCAGTTGGTATAGCATGGACTTTGAAGATTTTGTGGTAGCTTTCCCTGCCTTACTAGCAGAGCTGTGAGCTTGATGACTAATCACTTCTTAATAACTCATGTTTCCTCCCCAAAAGTCCCTGAAATGAAACTAGAGGAAAACATATGAGCAGGGATTTGTGAAGTAGAAAATCGCTTTGAAATGGGCTTATTTCCCAGTAACTCGTATGGTTTTTCCGGAAGGGGAGGGTAGGGCCAGTGCTGAATTCAGTTCTATTCCCCACATGCCCAGACCTTGCAATTGCAAAGTGATCCCTGGTAGTGTATTCCAGATATATCCTCAAATAATGAAAACAAAACACAGATTAATGTAGACCTCTCTGACTTGACTGTTGCTTGAATTTTTCCTGTAGGAATTTTCAAATCCAGATATCTTTCTCCTGAGTATGTTCTCCCACCCTGGATTAGACAGGGAAAATAGTGTAAACCAACAGATTCACATCTACGTCTACTCAGGACTTTCCCAGCTGTGACACTAAAATAAAGTTGGTGTGATCTTAATTTCTGGAATGGGACAGGCTCTTTGCAGGATGGTATTTACTGATGCCACTTTATTGATCACCCTCTTGCACAATGCAAGTACCTGAGCTATCGCTGGATCAAAAGATGACAACAGCCCTGTGTCCCATGTACTTGATTGCCAAGAAAATTATTTTTGTAGCTGCCTAGAAGCAGACACGTATTTTCTGGGTAGAGCCTGTGGGAGCTTTGGTATCTTCCCTGTTGCTTAAGCATCAGTAGAAAACACACACACTTCCATGTCACATGCCATGGTTGCAGCTGCATGGCCCAGCCAGACAGATGAGAACTGCATCTGCCCATGGCTGGGCACATGACATGTGCTAACACAGAAACTTGGAGTATTCAGCCTGGCACAAACACAGAAAAAAGGCAAGATGGATAGTACATGCCACAGCTGGACATTGTCTTTTTTTTTGGCCAAAACATTAAGGCTCCTAAGAAGAGGTATTTTGAGCATTCATAGTCAACTGAATTATGGGTTGGACAAGCATCAGCCATGCAGTGCTGTCCAGTACATGCCCTTTTTTCTCCTCCTGGTTCATAAATTTTCACTCCTTTTTAGCTTTCTGGGCACGTACTGTACCTTGTGATGACATGGAAGAACAAGGCCTTTAAGTCTTTATTAATTGTTACTACTGTATTTTTAAAAGGAGCTATTTAGGAAATTCTAACTTTTGTTACCATAGGAATGAAGCTGTAGGATTCAGCAAGAGAGCAACTTAAACAGCAGTGTTTAAGTAATTCACTTCAACTTTAATTTTCTGTTCCCTTTAAGCTCCTCTTGGACATAAAGAAAAAGACTGTAAAAGTGCTCTCGTCCTCTCAGCGCCGCTTGAGTCTAGCCCAAATTAGGAGGTGCAGCCCTGTAATCTATAGCAGGGCTTAGCGATGTCCCTTCCCACCCACAGAGCACCTCCTCTTCTTCCCGAGTGAAGCAGCATCAGTGAAGTGCTCCTTAGCTCAGGCAGAGCTCCTCATCTGTTTTTTTCCCCAGCTAGTTTAAAGCAATGCTTATGCAACTTTTATGCCATAAGAACTAGGTGAACAGAGGAGCAGCCAGTCCACTGTACAAGAGCACGCTGGGATGCTCATACCCAATGAGCTCGCCCAGATGAGCTGACCAGTGATTTACTACCCAGTGTAATTCTGAACTAAGTGCCTTACTAGAGCACTTTTACATGCACCTTTCTGAGTTTATTTGCTCCTTTTTTCCTGTTTGAAAGGTTTAGGTCTACATTAAGTAAAAATCAAAACAGGACAGGTGAGTTGATTAATAATTCTGCTAGCCTTCTCCAGCAGGCAGGAGGAGACAAGGCAAGGAAGGACAGTAAAAAGCTGACACCCAGACTTGCTATTCCCCTCCACCTGTTTTTTAATCCTTTTGACCATGGGAACTTGATAAGCAGTAAGAAAGTGGAAAAAAGTTTTGTTTTCCCTGGCTTTGACTCTTTTTTGAGATGTTATCGACTTGTGAATGGTGTTCTGATTTCCCATCTCATGTTTGGGAGAGTCTTGGATTAGTCAGAAGGGACTAAGTAGAACAAGGAATCTTGCACCCCATTGCACAGATGTCTAACATCAATGATGAGACCAGGATGTTCTTCAGCAGTTGTTGATTGTGGCAACAGTTCTATTGATTTTCATGGTGCATGAGGGACAGCTTTAATTCTCCTGAATCACCACGCTCCTTTCTTCATTGCTGCTGAAGCCATGATCCAAAGTCCCAGTCAGGAACTGGAGGAGGAGCCTCTCCAGGATATCACAGTATGTGTCTGTAACTTCACAGATGCTGTCAGGTGGTGAAGCCACTTACAGATTAAGAATCTAATGCCTGGCTATTCCTCAGCAAATGAAGAGAAGCCAAGAAAGCAAGCCAGTGACCGTATTTTGGCATGACTTCCTGGCATTACAGTGACCGTATTTATCACCCAACCTCTCCTTTTCCTTGCACATATCTAGCCTGCTCCAGCATTCTGCCTTGCATTCTTGCTTCTAGAGTCTGGTTTATCTTTCAGCTGTCTGGCCAAACCTACTTTAGTAACCTATGGCCACAGGATTCTGCCTCAACAACATATTACAAACTGGTCACAGGGATAGGGAATTACACAGCTATGCTAAAAAAAAAAAAAAAAAAGAAAAAAAAAAGACACTATCAACGCTAATCTAGCAGGGTACTTAACCACCAAACCCAGCTATTTGGAGATTACTTTGCTCTGTTTTAGCAAAGGTGTAACAGCACTTCCACAGCTCCCACTCCTGCTACTGTTGGCTGCAGGCAAATAGGGGTTTTCAGACACCACCCTGCCACACACGCATACCCGTTTCTGTGGACTTGGCCAAGCTGTTGAAGCTGGATCCTTTTATGGGAATGTACAAGAGGGGTTTTCATAAACCAGTTTGAGATTTTGGGAGGCACAGTTGCTGCTCTGTTGAGGTAGCTGATAGCTCTCTAGTCTTTCCACCCCCTCAAATCACCTCGTTGTGCTGCCCACTTATTTGCACCTTCATTTCCACACAGATTCACATGCGTGGTCACAATCAAAAAGAGGACCTTAGTCATATTTTACATAACATTTCCTTCCATCTCAAAGGGGAAAAAAGAGGACACAGAGGAGGAAGACTGTGAAGGACTAGAATGTTTTTATTGACTTTTCATTAAAAATTATTTCCCACCCAGGAATACACGAAAACTTTTTTACCATAAAAACCTAGTATAGCGAAGTCTATAAAAAGGATACAACAGGTAAAAAAGGCTCTTATTTATCATATGCTGATGAGGGATTTTAACAGAGCACTTAACTGGTAGGTTTGTATTTTTTAAATATAAGCTCTCAAATGATTAGGAATATCAGGGTGAGGGGAGTCTTTTAGTGTTTCAAGTTTCCTGCGAATACTTCAACATCCTATTGCATTATTTTGAATCCAGCCAAAAGACCAGACAACCACAGAAACAGTCAACTGAATAAAAGACAAACTAAAAGGAGAACCGCTGAAGTTACTCACAAACTTGGACAGGACAGCGAAACACAAAAGAGGGGTGGGGTGAGTGCAGCAGGGAAGAAGGAACAGTTTAAACTTATCCCAGAATATTACCAGCATTCCCTCAGGTATTTTATTCAAAAAGGTACAATTTAATCTGCATTGTCTTTGTATAAACAGCATAATCTCTAAGAACCTCTGCCTCACATACGCCTTTTTTCCTGAAGGCTGACAGAGCTACTTCACTGATAGTGTTCTGGTAAAATACCTTCTGGGTATACATAATATATATATTAAAAAATGTGCTTTTATAAACAACCCATTCTAAAGTTAATGAAACTATAATAGTTTATGGGCCAGAACCTTGGCACTTCTAATTAAAATGTTACTTCAGGGAACCAGAGCTGGTTGACAGCAGCTGAGAGTCTAGCCTAATGCTCTTACCAGTATGTCCTACCTCCTGGCTTCTCTTCTGCAGATTTCTCTAAAATAAACAGTATCTTACAATTCCCAGATTGGCACAGGAGCATGATTACACGCAGGCTACTTATTTCCTCATCCTTATGGTGCAAGGACATGCAAGATAGGTCCTGGAGCCGTCAAGTTAACACAACACCACCAAACTACCCGAGCAAGCTTGCAACCCTCGTGTTATGCCCCTTGTCTCACCAAAGGAAAGGCTGTCTGTAGAAATGGATTTTTAACATTCACACCTCCCCCTTGTGTTTCTACTATGTGAACTCACCAGACTATGTTTATTTCTCAAAAGACCTCTCTAAACGTGAAATTTACACGTTGTATTTTCTTGGTTTCCTGGTAAATATGTAAATACAAAAGAGCACTAAGAATAAACGTTCTTTCAGTTGCCAAGGCTAAAATTTCCCACTGAAATCAACCAGTATTACAGCTATTACAGAAGTCATCCAATATTTAACAGAGGATTTGATCTTAGAAGATAGGGAGAATAATAAAAATACCTTCATCTAGCACAAGCTATGAAGAGACAAATACTACTAATTCTGTTCTATGGAAAAGAGAAATCTTGCCACTCACTTCATGAGAAGTGGGACTGAGTTGGGGTGGGAAGTTTGTTATTTTGTTTTCTTGTTGGTTTTTGTTAGGTTTTGTGGTTTTTTCCAAGCAATAAAAGTACTTTTATCCTGGAGATCCTGGAGAAAATAGCATGAAAGGCAAGGAAGAGAGAACTCCTGGCCTGATCCTGACCTCTGTGACAAGAATAAGACCACAGCTGTCCTTTTGTACAATGAGTTTGTACAAAGAGAGGGAGGAAAAAGTTATCTGATGACAAGCAGAAGAAAAAATCAGACAACAAACATACCTGATTTGCCCACACCAGCTCGACCGAAGATCGCCAGCTTCACTTCTGCACTCTTAGCCATGCTGGAAGGGACGGAGTGGTGACAAATTCACTCGATTATCTAAAGTGAAGCAGAAGAACCATTCCCAGCTCCTGTCTTTGGCTTCACCGTGTCATTGTGACGTCAATGCAGAGCCTGGGGAAGAACAACACGAGGATGGAGCTGCAAGGAGGCAGGCTCTTCCTCAGCCCCCCTTTTTTCTTTTTTAAATAGTCATGATAATTGATGCTATGTTCCTGCTTTAAACATCGCAGCAACACCACTGACACGTTTGGCACTGTTAGGGCAAAACCTGCCTTCAGCTTCCTAGCTCTCGCTGTTTGCTCCACAGTGGCACTGTAACACTGCACGAGGTACTAAACAACCCAAAGTACCTGCCTCACAAGGTTTCTTGTTCTTTCTCTCAGCTGTGATTGCTATATTTACTGTATTTGCCTCAGCTCCAATGAATTAGTTTTTGTAGAATGTATGTAAAAGCCACAAGCACTCACTAACCGTGCCTGCAGATAGATGATCTTCCCTCAAGCCCTCCAGTACCAGAAAGGTTTCAGTTACCCAGCTGCAGTTGCCTAAAAACCTCTAAGCACTTGTAACCTGCCAGTTCTGCTAAACAAATCTGTACCCAGTAGTTCTCCATGGCTCCTTGTTTAAACTGCCTCAGCTTGTACATAAACATTCGGCAAAGCATGGGGTTAGAAAAGGATGCCAGAGTTTCTGGTAATACACTTTTAACAGGCCACATGGGAATTATCTATATTCACAGCAGATTTGCTGCATGACCTTGAGCAAGTCACCTGGCACTTCATCTCCTTGATCTCTCTAGCCTGGACAGTAAAAAATATGACAATACCTGTCATTGTAGAGTGCTTTAAGATCTTGGGCGAAAAATGGCAACTCTGACGATGCTGATGATCCTCAAGCCTGACTTAAAACATCACAAACTCAGTCTCCCTGTAAAACAGGGCAGAACTTTACTTGTGAATGCAACCTGTTATGAAGATTTGCTGTTGCGCTGAAGTGTTCGCTTTAGCCATAAATCCTAACAGTGACGTAGGAAGCTCGCTATGTTACTACCCGGTCTACAGCAAAATGCATTTCAGACGGATTTCTTGAAATAAAACCCGAGGCTTTTGCATACAGACAAAAAGAAGTAAAAACGCCTTACACAGAGAAGGGATCCAGCTCATCTCTGACATCCTCATGCTCCTGAATCATTTTGCCTATGAGTGAATTTAGACCTCGATCGCCTTGCACGAAGCGCAAAGTTTTTCGGGAGCTGCACCGCCTGGCGGGGTGGGGGGTGGGTGGCAGGGGGACAGCGCCATCCCCCTCCCGCGAAGGCTCCCGGCCGCCTGCCGGTAGCTCACGCAGCTCCAGGGGCTGCGCGCCCGAGCAGCGCCGCGACCCCGCCGCCGCCTGCGGCACCACGGGCCGGCCCCGCCGCGCCCGCCCCGCCGGCAGGTACCGCCGCGTTTCCCCGCAGGCACCGGCACCCGCCCGCCCCGGCGCCGCGCCGGGCTCCACTCCCCGGCCGGGTCCCGGCAGGTGCCTGCCGCACGGTGCGGAGCGCAGCAGCTCCCGCGGCTGCGGGCACCGGCCGGGCCGGCTCCGCGGCCCCGCGCGCAGCGTGCGCCGTGCCCCCCGCCCCGCACCTTCCCGCTCGCGCTCCTCCCCGCACCGCCCCCCCCGCACCCGCGGAGGAGACCCGCGGGCGCGCACAGCCCCGCGCCGGCCGCCCGCCGCTCACCTCCTTGCGAGCAGCGCGGGGGGCCGCGCTGGCGGTGCCCGCGCTGCGCCGCGGCGCTCAGCGAGGGAGGCGCGGCCCGGCCCCGGCCCCGGCCCCAGCCCCGGCCCCGGCACCGGCCCCGACCCCGGCCGCACCCGCGCTCCCGCCGGCGGCAGCGGCGCGGCCGCACAATGCGGAGAGGCCGCCCGCCCCTCCGCCCGCCCGGCGGCGGCTCCCGCAGCGCCCCCCGCCGCCGCGCGGCACTGCGGCGCCCCCTGCGGGCCGCCGGGAGCAGCACGCCGGGTGCCGTGCGGAGGGTGCCGGGCGCGGGTCCGCGGCGCCCCGGCGGGGCGGGGGGCGGCGGGGGGCGCCAGGCGGGACGGGGAGGGCCACCGTGGTGGCGCCGTCCCCTCGCTGTAGGTGCCGACGAGCGTCACCCCAGCCCGGCGAGCTCAGCCCTGAGGTTCGGCGTGTTTGGCGGTAACGCAGCCTTTAATTGTGCGGGACAGCGGGGTTGCTCACATGCATAAATTCTGACGAAGTGCTTGCTAGCGGGCCCGGCCAAGTCTGCTCCGTAGCTAATTCAACACCTTCGAGCACTGTCTTTCCCTCACTTTTGCTTGGTTAGTGCTGCTCACCGGTACCGCCTGGTGTAACGCTTTGCAGAGCCACGCAGCCTCCCTGCCCTGGCAGGCTAACAGCAAGGTCACTGCTCCGTCAGGTCGCTTCACAGCAGCACCAACTTTTCACACGGTGCTCTTCTCCCTGCATCCCAGCGTGGCTTACGGCAAAGGAAAGCATTGTTACTTCAATTTGCAAATGGGGAAAAAAGAGCCGTGTAATTACATCAGTCCCTCCAAGCAGCAGCGTCAGTGCCAAGGTCCAAGTTCTGAAATGATAGGACCAAATTCACCAGACAGCTCTTACTTCCTTGTTTATTAAACTATCCAGTAATGTAAAGATGCATTAGTAACAGATGTGAACCAGAGCTGGAAAGCACTTAGAGCTCAGTGGGTGTTCCTCTTCTGTTTCTGTTCCAGCCTAGATCTGTATGAGATACAAGGTGAGTAAAAGACAAAGCTCTCCCCTCGCTGTCTTTCTTGATGGAAAATTAAATAAAAGTTGGGTTAGAGAGGATCTTCCATGATCCAAGTGTCTGTACAAAAGCATGATAACCGTTCAGGGAGCAGGGTGGCAGTCCTGAGGAGAAACGAGCACCTACTATTCCCTCCAAGCTGTGCCAGCCGCAGGCACTCAGTAGCAGATCTTAAAATAGTTGTACTGCACATTATTTGAAGGAAAAAGAAAAAAAAAGAATTAGAAGGCAGATGTGAAAGCAGTAGTGTGGTTTATGCTTTACTTGTTAAAAGTAAATGCTGAGGCTTTAAGTCTTCACTCTCTGTTTGGTTTACATAATTTAGAGAGATTAGCTTTTTCCATCCTCCTAAGAGAGCAGCTGGCGAGTGTCTATTTTGCATCTGGGGAAATGTGTGTTGGTCTCGAAGCCTGACATTTGTTTTGTGTGTATGGAATTCACCCTGCATGGGGCTGTCAAATTAAATATGGTAACTGGCTTTTCCAAAGCAGAAGATAATTTATTGGTCATTAAAGTCCTAGTGGCTGTGCAGTCAGCTTGCACTGAAGTCTCTTATTGGTGCCAGGGCATGAGAATTTAGTAAGCACTAATCATGGACATAGGCAAAGGTTTCAGATGGTTGAGACCCACAGGGCTGGTCCAGGACCACTTCAATTGCTGTTTGTTTTCTCTGTACTCACTGTGCTTCTCATATATAAAGTTGATGGTTTGAGGATTTTTTTCCTACCCAAAATAGGTTTTGAAAGCCTTAGATTTTAGTCCTATAGAGCAAGGACCCCTTGCTTTGTTGTAAGCAATTGTTTGCTGGTAGCTGTGGCTGACTGACATGGTGTATTTTCTCAGTGGCTTTGCCACTCATGCTGATCCTAAAATGTGCTCATGGGTAGTATCCTGGCATGGGTAATGAGATCAAGGTTTTCGCTGGGAAGACCATCACGCAACTGACTGCCTGAATGATGGGGCAGCTTCCTTTTCTGCCCTTCCATCTTATGAAAATCTGGGATAAGGGAAACAAAGCTGGAGATACAGAGTCTGATTCCAGGTGGTCTGAGTGCTGCCAGTCTGAATTCAGCTCGATCCAGCAGAAGTCAGGAGCACCCCCTTTCCCACCTCACCAGAGCCACGTGTCTTAGATTTCTCTCTCTTGTCCCTTGCATCTTTGGTGAGTTGTAGCATTTCACAGCCTTAATTCATTTTGAAAAGAGCACTTCCGTATATTTAAAAATTTTCCTGTTTTACTAGGAAAAGGAGCACTCCCGGCACAAGAGGATAGCTGTCTTATGGGAATTATCAGCTGGAGTGGACCTGATGGACACTCACTCCTTTTTGTAGGCTCCTTTTCTAAGATGTCAAAGCAGTGAAGCGTGTCTACCTACAGTTGTCAGTGAGTTTGTCTGTGGCTTTGTGACTCCCAAGGGCAACACTGAGCCTTGTAGCAGGGCAGAGCAGGCAGCCTCCTCTCGGCTGGTGAGCCCAGGCACTGCGGAGACATTGCTGCTGAGGAGCTGGGCCCAGCCACGCTGTGAACACAGATGCTGCAGCTGCAGGTCCATGGCTATGTAGCTACACCAGGGTCTGTAACATGGGCCTGCACTTCACAATGCAAGGAATACAGCTGGCTTAGCTCCCCTGTTATCCACACCTGGTTGCATGCCTTTTTGCTAAGATGCCCACCAGCGGTCCAGAGCAAGAATTTTGGTTCATTTATGGTCTGGTAAATGCCTGCAGTCAGCCAGTGTCTGCAGTCAGAGCTTCAGACTACCCTTGGTCACTAGAAACCCTGATGGCTGAGGAGCAGATAATGAAATAGGAATGTGAACTTGAAATGCACATGAAGCCACAGACTTAAGTGAAAGACAAATGCTGTTTCAGGATGGATTAACAGAGGTGCATCCAAGCAGTTACAGTTGATAGAAGTATTTTAGAAAGGCTCACAAAGTTAAGTACCACTAAATAATACTTTACTGGCTTAATAAGATATCTAAGTGTTGCCAAAGTCCAGAGTGTTCTTTCTGTCTGGTATGCAGGTGCTACCTGTTTATTGTCAAACACTTCTGCTGTTCATCATTTTCATTCTCAGTGCTTATGGTGTATTTTCTGGAGGTGTTTCTGTTGTGAAAGCCAATGGGATTTGCTTCCTGAAAGGCAGGAGAGAGGACTGGTGTGACACTGCAGGCCTGACAGCTAACACATGAAAAGGATGTATGAATAGCAAAGGAATGCTGAAAGTGTAGTATTTTTTTTCTGGAAACTAGAAATCCCATCATAGATGACAATTTTGCAGGTTTCAACAACTTCCAAAACAAGATTTTGTCATGGGGCTTGATGAGATTCATAAGAGAAGAAAGGATGACAGAGATCCAATTTCAGAAAGCCATTTAGGAGTCTCTGGATCCCATGGAAAGTGTGGCTTTTCATCTTCTGAGCACCTTTGTGCAATGGAGTCCAAGTGTCTGTAAACTGTGGACCATGTCATGCCATTGGTGACATGGTTGAGGAAACAGACTCTTTTGGTATGGTTCCTGCAGTAAGGAAGGGGTTACTGAGCTCCATGACTACTGTCTTTGCTGCTGCTGTAGAAGACTAGCCCAGAACTGCAGTGAGGATTGCTCTAGCGCAGAGCATGCCTGGTCAGAGCTGGATCCTTGTCTCAATCAGCAACCCATCAGTGACTTCATTTACTGTTTTTCCCTCCCTTCCAGAACTCTCCCAAGAGCTGAGATGGTACTTGGTAACTAGTAAAAAAACTACCAAGTAAATAGCTTGTTAACACAAATATTTGTAGCTATTACTAAAGATTCATGGGGAAACATTCAAATTGTTTTCTTCATTTCCACAGAATATCTTCCAAATGTTTTTGTGTTGGCTCTCAGCAATGTACATAAATCTGTTCAGTTACGCTAATCTAGCACCATGGGGAAAAAAAATGCAAGTTTGTCATTACATTATGGATGAACTTTGCTGTTAGTTCAGTTTGTAGTCAATGTGAAGTATTGCTGGTTTAAATTAATATTGCATTTTCTCCTATTTTCCCTTGTGGCTCATGAAACACTGAGTTTGTAAGGATGGGTTTTCTTGAGTATACACTGAGGATTTATAACTTCTCTTTCTCTCAACTTTTTCTTCAGTATATAGAAGAGAAATCAGATACATGTTTTTAAGGTGCAGGCTTTATTACTTAATAAGTGTTTATTTCTAATGTAATAAATAAGACCACAATCTTGCAAAGATTTTTTCTGTTAAACCTCACATGGACAGACTTAATTCCCCATTAGTATCACCTGAAGGTGGGCTGCAGAGTTGCCTGTAGAATCCAGGCTTCAACTTCTTGTTCCATTTGGCTTCATGAGGTGCCAAAACAGGGCACTGGAGACGGACACAGGATGTTCTTCACAGCATCTTGTGGATCTCACACATGCAAATGCCTCTGAGCTATGCCCTAGTGCAGGCCACCTGTCTCAGTAGGCATTTGGTGCATTTACAAGGGGACATGTAAATACATAGCTTGGACTTCTTGCAGTAGCAAGATTTTTATCAGGGAAATTTAATAGTGGTATGTGTGCAAAGCTGAGAGGCACAGCTCAGTAGGGACTATTGCTAAATAGAGTAGCGAAGTGTAAACTCATGTTTTATAACACATAGATAATGGATACTCTTCATATTGCCCATCAAAATGCATAAATTCTGCTAATCCATGTTTCTTCTCACCTGTGCTGTTGACTAGGTTGAATCCTGACAGTCTTCCTTTAAAAATGGGCAAGCTGTGACTCCACACTCATGGAAATACAGCAGTGACTGTGCTGACTCCATCACATTTTGGTACATTATTGGTTTTGTTCTTTGTTTAGGGTTTGCTTTTCTGGTATTGTTATTTCTCCCTCCACACTAACTCATATCACACAGAGGTCCTTTAATGGGTTTTTGTTAAGGTAAAATTAATTGCTGTATAACCCCAAGGAAATCAGGGTGGCTATAGCTCTCTCATGCATATTTATAACTATTAAATACCTACTTGCTTTAAAACTGAAGAAGTACAGTTTCTACACCAAAGTTTGGACTAAAAATTAAATCACCTACATAATAGTCTGCAACCTAGCTAGTACTTTTCTGCTAGAGAGATTTGTGTTATGGTTTTAATAAAGTACAGTTATAGAATTAAAAACCACTGGTAATGGTCGCGACCAATTTTGCAACAAATGTGCAATACCAGACTTTATTAATGAATGAGTTACTCTGGTGTGTCATCTTAATTTCTTACAGATGTATTCATGTTCTTTGAAAGGACCAGTGGAAATTGTCATAAATTCATTTGCTGTTCATGTTAATGAATGCTAGCCCTTATACTTCCTCAGTGGTATTATGATTGCAATCTGGATTGCCATAGGGACCCGACTGTAATTCATCATCGCTTCAGTGTTCAAATTCTCTGGTGGAACCAGATATTAGTGTCGACAACATCTGGAGTTTTACGTCTGTCATCTTTTTTCTACCTCCTTCCCTCTGTTTAATCAAGAGAATGGGAAGGGGAAATTGCTGTCATTGCTAATATCTTCCAGAAACTGAATGACTGCTAGGACTTTGGAGGATATTTGGACCTAGGGTGTAGGAGATACAGGTCTGTTCACAGAGGTCAGACTGAGGAACATCTGCATTCAGCACACTGTAATGCCAGTTGTCATGGCATGCCGAGAGAGGCGGGAGGCCACACTTCCATCTCCCATTCTGAAGCCAAGCAGTGGATTTGACAAGGGATGTCCTTTCACAGGAGAGTGTCTTGGTGACCACAGTATATACTTATGTGTGTGAATACATACCCCATTTCTGTCACTGGGGCTGGGGCTGTTCCATGTTGTATAAAACAGTTCTGTACTTGTATCAAGGAGACAGATAGGTTGTCATGGATTTTAAGTAGGAATTTATCCACGCCTGATGAAATCCAGACTTGCTTCCTACCCAAGCCCTTCAGATGCTAGTCCTTTCTCAGGGGCAGAGTTTAAATGAGCTCAGGGATACAATGCAAGGGAAATCTTGAACACAGGCTATTCCTTAGCATAGAACATGTCTGCCTGTCCTTGCAGTGTATGAGAGTATGCTGCTTTGTGGGAATATGACCATGGCTAGCATCAAATAGACACATCAGCCCGTGTCCTTCCTAAAATGGCCCGATGTGCAGCAAAGTACTGTGTGAATACTGGGCACAGCCAGATAGCAGGCTGGGGATACACAATGCTGTCAGAGAGCACCCATAGACATAGATGAAAGGGCTAACCCTGCAGCCCTGTGGCTAGGGTGAAGACAAATGTGGCAGTCCCTGCCACAAAGAATATTTAATTACATTTAGGAAAACATCGATGTGATAAAATTAGAGCATCCTGCCTCAAAACAGTAGCATATTGATGGACAAGGTACAGTATTGTGAGTTTGGAGACGGCTTGATTCAGAACTCTTCAACAAAAGGAAAAATTGGCATCCTGTACATAGTGCTAGCTAAAGATGGTGTAAAGCCAGAAGGAGGAAAAGTGAAGAAATTGTCACCACAAGAGTAATTTTCTTACTTTTCTGGCTAAGCTAATCAGAACTGAAATGCTTCATTTTAGGTTAGCCAGACCACTGCATTAACAGAAAATAAGAAATTTTTTTAAGAGAAACAGACTTTTATCCTTTCATTTGTTTCTCACTGATTTCGATTCCTGTGTGTAAGAGACAGAAATTTTGTTTATAAAATCCATTAATGTTTATAAATTCTCCAGAAATATGCTTTTGTGCTGTCCTCTGTCCTGTCTGCTTGGGAGGAGCTTGAATAAAGATAATTAATCATCCTCCTTCAAATCTAGCCCTTAAAATTCCTCCTTGCCATAATCCCTAAAATCAACTTAACAAATGTTTGTCTACGAATATGGAATGACCACTGCCTATCGTGCTGTTATGTTTCCAACCTTTGTCCTTCTCCATCTATCTACATCCATCCGTTGTCTTCCAGGACTATGAGTGTGCTGTGGTAGGGAACCAACTTTTATGCATCCAAACCCTCCACAACTGGAATGGCCTCTGCACAATTCACATCAATAGGATGGTGACACATCTTGTAAACATTTTGAAGGAAAATCCAGTCAAGGACTGGATGATCTGCTATCCATGAGCCTTGCAGACTCAAATCTGACTCATGTATCCAGGGTTGCTGGGGACTGAATGATTTCTTCTGTCCTCCAGTGCGTGCTTGAAGTATGTAACTTTGCCTTGAAGTGTGCTTGTGTATCCCTTCTCTTTGGTGCTGTTTTGGAGAACAATACTCTGGGATTTATATTGCCACTTTTCTGCACAATATTTAGGGACAATATCTGAGGGGAAAAAAACCCAAACCGCCAACTTTTTATATACTTGATGTGTTAGTGTCATCTAAATATTTTTTGGAACTATCTCTGAATTCTTTATGTATAAGGTGATGAGGGAAGTCAAGCAGCCTCAGACTCTCCTCTGTCCAGGGCACAGCTGGTGAAGGAAATGAGGAAATACAGGAGCTAGTTGGAGCTGGTAACACACGCTGAGCATTTCTGTGCCGCTCTGTGACTGTAAGACACGAGGTGATGGCGCTAGTGGATAATCCGTCCTCATCTGGAAACCATTATTTCTAATCAGTCTAGCTTTTGTATGGTAATTACTGTTATCATATTACTTGTCAAATTTTCTGTGAACTAGTTTCTGAGGCTGTGTGTCTGCACTGTGAGTTTCAGGTGGCAACAAAGACCTTTAGGCACCATTTGTAAATTATTAATAAACAAACTTAAAAGTTTGTTAGGACAAAATGCAAGAAGTGGTTGGAGATACCCTCCAACGAAACAGAAGGCAATATTAACAAACAGATATTAAAGAGACAAGTTTCTCAAGGTATTATCCTGTCAGGTAGAGAAACTCTGAAAGGACTTATTTTAGAAAGCAGCTAGTAATGCCATAATTTCAGAGGTTTTTAAGCACATGTTAAATTCCCATGGACTCCGTGTTCAAATGAAGGCAAAACTTCAAGGATTCAATAAGACAGCTACAATTGGAACAGCAGAAAGAAATACCTAAGATTAATTCTCTAGTTTTTTACCCAGGCTTCCCATCTTCATGTAAACAGAAATCCCATGGAAAACAGTGTAACATTATTATGGCGATTAACTAACCAAGCAGTAGGTAGTTTATTTAAGGTTCTCATTATTTTGGTATCTGCTGATAGTGGGATAGCAGGAATATAATTAAGAGTACTCCTTAAGGAACACTATCCACTAATGCCTGAACTATACCCTTAATTAGTATGGTATCATCCATAATAATAATGCCTTTTAAAAATCCATTAAATGTTTTGGGCTTCAGTCAGACAAAAGATTAAAAAAATAAATGTTTCATTTTTAAATACTTACAGCTAATACTTAAAGTTAGTTTAATTTCTTTTTTGTTTTGGCTCTATTCAGAAAAAAAAAACCAACTACAGGAAACTCTTGATTGAGAGCAATGAACATCGCTGCAATATTCTTGCAAGATTAAAGAACATCCTGTACAACGGTATATTGGTTTTTTCTTGAGTTTTCTGCCTCAGGAATGAAGCAGCACATTTTCTCTAATGTCACACAAAATTGTAGTTCAGCCATTTCATGCATACACACCCACAGCAAATGGGCACTGAGAAAGAACACGTCATGTGAAAGGTTAGTTATAAGAATTTGACAGTATTTTGGCTAGTGTTGGTTAAATTTATTCTAAACTGTGGATCTTTAAACACAAAAAACAGTACTTTTTCCACATTTGAGATGATTTTTGATTACATCTGTTTAAGGACAGAGGTAATCTGAAGTCCTTGTAGCAAAGAAAGATGAAGACTTTTCTGTCATGTCCCATATTCAGACTGAAACACTGAAACAACTGCTCATTGCTATCCTTGCAGCAAAACAAGGAGATATTTGAGTGTCATGCACAAAGCAGAGAATGGCAATGTATCTCTTTTGAGTAAAGTAACTCCGATGAATATAACATAAATGGTTGTAACTAGTAGAACAAAAATGAGTTCATCATTTGCTTACCTAAAGGTTTTGGTAAAAAATCTTAGAAGATAGTTATGTTTTGAATTTTTTGTTGTCCATTTGGGAAATCTATAAGAGGTCATGATATTCATGAAACATTCATAAGTATATTTTCTGAAAATCAGGCACACAGAGTTGTCCATTGCTTTTGAAAACATCCAACTCTTGTCTAAGATTACTGTTAATTGAATCAGTATTCATATTTTGAGTGATTTAATTAGTGGATGCTTAATCTGACATATCTCATACCAGTTTGATGTTCAGAGCACAGTGGTCCAGTATTTTGTAAACACTAATTCCATATCAGATGTTTCCAACTAAGCAGCCAAACTGAGGTAGCCCATAGCATCCAACTTGCATATGATATGATGTGTGTCTGTGATGCTTTGCATTTCCTGTTAGTGATATAAGTATATTGGAACAAGTTTTCCATTGTATTTAGAATTACGGGTTACCTCTCATGTCTCAGTCAGACAACAGGCTGAGAGTCCAGCCTGAATACAACATGATCATGCAGCAAATCAATTAGTGGAACACTTTTTCTGGTCCTGATCCTTCACTCAGACCATGCTGTAAGGATTTCAGTTCTGGACTAAGCTTGGATTGTACTTGGATCTACATCCCTTCATACGGCTTATTTGTAAAAGTAAGTGAAACATACCTCTTAGTAATTATAAACCAAAATTTAATAAAAACCCTCTTCTCCTTTGTAAATTACTTTAAAATATCACATACTAAGAACTTATTCACATTCATCTAATAAAACTATTTGTAAACTAAAAATTCTGGAATGTAGCACCCATAAAAAATAGCTCTTTTTAACTGAGAAAAAAATCTGTCTGACCTAACCTGAACTCATCATAGTCAGGAGCCCTTCTTTCTTGTAAGTGGGCCCTGGGAAAAAGTATTGGTAGCTGTTGACAGTATCGGTAGCTAGTGTCTCCATTCTGGGCATTATTACTAACAGTATCCTCTTAAAAACAGCACGGGTGGGCAGGTTATTTCATCTGTCTTCAGCATTTAATACACATTTGGTCTAAGCTACTATCTGACTTTCTCTGATCCATGCAGTTACCTCTAACGGGCAGTTCATCTCATCTCTCTTTGAAGGCATCTTGGAGGCTCCAGTGTTTCAATACAACCTAAGAATTTACAGCTGATATAATCTACTTACAGCAACCCTTCTCACTAAGCTGGAGACTGGTCACAGGCATCCTACCTCCTCTTATAGTCAAAGTGACCTATTGTGGTGAGATGCATTGAGTCTAGCATGCTCTTTTGCTTGTTTCCATTAACTGTAAAGTGATTTTAGTTGAGTAGCTCAGACAGAGCCATTGTCTAACAGCCAAATTTGTCATTTCCAGCTGAAGTCTTGAACATTTAGCTCTCAGGGTCCATCCTTATAACATGTATTTCCCAAGAAGTGACTGCCCCGCAGCTGGAGGTGCAGGACTTTTATCCAGGAGTTTAAAATTTTGCATTCATATTTGATGTCTGTGCTTTACCTGGCAGGTTTGTGGCTTTCATTCTTGTTTTTACAGAATATGAGAAACCTGTAAAAATGACATATTTATGGTACAATCTTGTTCAGAGTTGTGGTCTATGGACAATGGTTTGTTTTCTGGACCACAAGAGAAGTGTTCTGGGAAGCTTCATACATGTCATTCCTGAGAGCTTTTCACCCAAGACACTTTGTCTCTCTTAACTCCTGGTTTTGTCTGCCTTCAGCTTTTACAATTTAAGAAAAAAAAAAAAAAAAAGAAAAAAACAAAAAAAAAAAACCCAGATAACCTAACCACTGTAATTGTGAACTACAGTCTGCCTGGCTTTATTATACAATCTGAGGTAGTCACCATCATCACCTGCAGCTACATAAAAGGCTTGATTGCTCCCTTTCTTAAGCATGAACGGGGGAGACAGCCTGGTTTTCACAAGGTCCACTATTGTCCTCAGTGCTAAAACCCGCTATAACTACTGGCAACTGCAAGCCTTTCCGTGAAACAACCACCTCTAGATGCACTAAACAATTTAATGTGGGTTTCAGGGTGGCACCTCTTAAAAGGCACAAACTAGCAGTCTCTATTTAGAAATTTGAATTTCTAGGCTGAATTTCAAATGAAACAAAGATATTTTCCCTTTTAGGTTTTTCTAGGAATGCCATGGTAAGAGGAATGCATCTTTATATCTTTTCTAAAGCAGGCAGTGTGTGCATTCCATGGCCCTGCGCCACCTGCATCATTAAGCCACCTTCTTCCCTGATTTATGTTAAACTTCTAAGCACCAAAACTCTGCTAACTATCCAACCAAACTAAAAATAACTTCTGAAAATAATCCAATGTAAAAATGTTTGCATTCTAAGAGAGAAAGCAATCTACGCTCTACAACCCTTGTACTGTGTTAAAACACTGATACAATTTCTTGTTACTGACAGTACCAAGACATGTAAAGAAACTAATTACTTGCAAGCTGCTTCTGAATGATAATTAAAGAAGCCTGGTGTAGTTGCAGCTTTGAACCATCAAAATGCTGTTAGACTAACACTATGGAAGAAATGTACTAAGCTCTACAGATAACAGTGGTTATGCATGGAAATTTCCCTAATGGAGTGCAAATTTATCCCTTCTTTGACTTGTGCCAAGTGTTAAACACTCATACTATATTTTTAAGAGTGTTCCTGGTTTTGTTCATTTTTCACATGACTAATTGGAAGGTTGTATTGAGTAAGGAAAAATTTGCAGAGCAAAACTAGCACTAACAGTGTGGCTGTTCATTAAATCTTGCTTCCCATGTATAATTCAGTTTGAAAAAACTTAATATTTTAACAAAATTTATACTTCAAAACAAGAAGAAGAAACAAGAAGCTTTGCAATGGTTCTACCCTGTACACCTAAACCAAAACTAGGGATGTAGGTTCATGATTTTGGAGGGCTTTTATTTTACAAAGAGAGACTCATTGTTTTGAGTGATGCTCTGTTGTCAGTGGAGAAAATGAAGGAGTGCTCCCAGCAATTCAGGACACCTGCAGAGCTTGACTTCTGGTTCATATAACTCTTAAGAGCAGCATCTACTGATCAGTGCTTAAAAAGGGAGCAAAGATGTTTAGCCTTCCTATGTAAAATTAGTTTCTTGGAGTTAGTCCCTTTGCCTGTTAGGACTTGTAACTTCCCTCAGTATCTTTCCACTTGTGTGCCAGGTAAGGAGATGGCATGTATGGATACAGATTTCTAGAAATATTTATTCATGGTTATATCAACTACAAACAGTTGTTACATACGAGCTCCAAATTGATTGGAAAAGGATCATCATGTAATGTGTGCAGTGTAAGACTTTGAAATGTGATAGCCAGCCAGCTCCTGGCACGGGAAAGAAATTTCTATGTAGGGGCTTTACCAAAGATCTTTGAATATTTTCAATATAGAGGAAAAAACAAAACAAAACACCCCACAATATTTTATTTTTTTTTTAAAGAAGACCAGACCATTAATGTTGTTGAGACTGTAGCAGAACAGTATTGGAGCTCTATGTCCAACAGTTATAACAAGAAATGCTTTCCCTCTGTAATTTAGGACAATAGCAGTGACTGAGTGAGCATTTCCAAAAAGAAGTGGGATGGAGAACCTTCAGATCCTATGTCTGCCTGGTTTAATAGTTGAGTTCCGAAAAGCTTTGTCAATCCAATGCAATGAATTAGGAATATCTGAAAAAAGTATTGGAAACACTTGTTTACAACAAGGTTTCAGTGACTGAGTTTGAATTATATTTACTAAAAGCCTTTCTGCTTGGCATGCTTGGTCTCAGACAACGTTTACATTTAAGCACTACCTTTAAAACCAAGGTTCTACACCTGCCTCTAAGGTTTTTTTTCTGCAATGACTGTAACAATCACTGAAATGCAGAAAGAATTACTTTATTTCTAGACTACCTAGTTAATTGTATGGTAGGATTAACTTATACAATCATTGTTATAGAATGTAATTGTAATTTTCACCCCCTGTATTTGTCATGGACTAAATAAGGCACAATATCTGGGGTCTGTTAGCCCATGGCTGGGGGGTGCGGAGCAGATACGGTGGCTGCTCTGGTTGTAGCTCATTTTAGCATGCATATGCTAAACTTGGAAAAGTATAGAGTTTAGCACAGACCTGTGCAAGGATGGCAACAAGATTTAAGTTATTCCACATCATCTTAGGTGGTCGCACACCCCTGAACACAGTGGAGCTTCTCTGACCTTGAAGTTCAGCAGGGTTAGACCCCAGAAGTCAGTACTTGGATGGGAGACCTCTGGTTTCTAGCTTGACATAAAGGAGAAAAAAATCACCCTGAAGACAATCAGACCTTGGAAAGGGCTGCCCGGAGAGGTCGGGAACTCTGGCCTTGCAAACTTTTAAAACCCAGCTGAAGAAAGCTGTGGGCAGCCAGGTCTGCGCATTCAGTGCTGAGCCTGCTTTTAGCAGAAGGCTGAGCTAGATGACCTGCTCAGGTGGCATATAACCTGAATTATTCTAGGATTCTGTGGTCTGAGGTTGAGTTTTATGTATTTCAATGCATTTCTGTATGTTTTATTGATAAAGTTGCATGCTTATATGAGTTGACTGTAATGGTAATATTTAATAATAATGATAATTGTGTCATAAAAAAGAGGTCATACTTTCTGACATGAGTAGAAAAATATTTTTCATGGATTTCTAAAGATAGCACTAGTTGCTATAAGGCTTACTTTGTTTATGCATAGAAAACATTTCCACCAATTACTAATGCTAGACTGTAAGATGCTCAATAGCCTATACATGAAGTAAATTGCAGAATAGCTTCTTAGGATAAAAATATTTTCTTTATTTTCTTTTTCCTTTTTTCAACAAATGTGAACAACTAAAACCAAGAATATAATTGTAATAGAAGCATAGTGGGCTGGAGTGTTCTCAAATAACAGAAATTACATGATCCAGGTATCAAATAAAAGCTTTCCTTTCCAAGATTCACCCACAGCTAAAAAGTTTGGTCTAGTCATGTTGGGCTTAAAGCTCCTTTTTTTTCTCTAACAGTATACTAGTTCTTCTTTCAGTTGGAAAAATAATTATTAGGTATTTTGAAAGGACATGTTTTTCTTTTTAGTCACTGATCCTTCAAAATAGGTAAATTCTCAAATGTGAACAAAGTTGTCTATTTCTCCATTGATAAATAAAGGACTAATTCATTGTCCCCTTGGTTATTCTGAACACCTGGATGGCAGTGTTGAAGGCATTGAAAATGTGAAAAGTCCAATGTTTTCCAAATATTAGAATATACTTTTGTGCTTTACATAAAGAATTGCCTGTTGCAGTTTTGAAATTCTTCAAGAACAAAGCGGTAATGGGGAACCTTCTTCAGTGACTGAATATAAGTGCGTATTTTTTAAGTCTTTTTAATATTATTGCAAAAACAAATTTTTTATGCATGTTGAAGCTTGAAATAATATATTTATTGAGAGTAAAGGAAAATAGCTGATAAATTCATGACTATAATCTTTCTTTAAAAGTACCTTATGTCAAAGTGGAAAAAAAATGGAAAGCAATTTTATTCAGTGATATAAATTACCTATCCAATATTTATTGTTTTAAGTTTTACTAAATAAAATCAACTTTAGTCACAAAAATTAATCAACACCGGGTTTTCTTGTATGAAAAATCTCAATTTTCTAAGGATGTTTTTGAAGTTTTTGAAAAGTTAAGGCTTGTCCAAGGGCTGTCTATGGGTTATTATCTGACAAGTTCTGTGTTCCAAAGGGCCAACAGTGGGTGGGCGTGTGCTCCAGCAATCTTGCAGTAGGACATGGGCAATGACCCTTCGTCATTGTATCTTACGCTCATTTCTACCTTAAGTGAAACAGCATAAAACCATTTTCCTTATATAACCTGGTTTGGACAGACTGCAGAAATGTGCTGAAAAGCATTTCTGTGAAGGCAAGTATCATTTCTAACTTTACTTCATGTTGGTGAGTGCAAATCTAAGTACATGGTTTTTTTCTCACTATGGGATTCTCGCATGGGTCTAGGAGTTCTTGCCACATAGAGATTTTTCCCTGTACAAGCTACAAGTCTCACGCAAACAAAAGTGCTGGGGAAAGTGGTTGTCACCAGCCTCCACTATCTCTTCTGCAGCTCGTGAAAAGGGCAGAACTATGCGAGAGGGTGTGAGCATGCAGGCAGGCTGGCTTTGAAGAGAGAGGGGCTGAATTTTGACCTTGATTTAGGCATTTTGCAACTGCACAGTTCCTTAGTGGTGCCTGTCGGTTAGAGCTCACTGTTGCAGGGACTATGAAATCTAGTCCTGAGGTAGTGATCTTTGCTGGTACGCATGTTTTGCTGGTTACTTATAGCATTAATTAGTCTTAATGGCTTCAGGAACATGTTGGGAGGAGTGTGCTGGTTAGGTGGATTATCTGCAACAATGGCAAAGTCCTTCAGGGTGAGGCTTTGTGGAAAAGGCTGGGTTCCAAGGGGAAAATAATGGTTTGCATCACGTAATTAAGAAATGTATCACTGAGTATACACCCAGTGAAGGTGAATTAGGAAGGCTTTTGGCTAGATTAATTCTGACATTTTGTATTGTGCGAGTACTTTTGCATTTTTGTAATATATTCAAACAGCCCACAAAAAACATGTTTGATCTGAATCTGTACATAAAAGGCTAATCATAAAATACCTTCTAGACAGTTTAAATCAATTTGGGAACTGCAGCTGCTGTGAAAAGCAGCAGCTTTCTTTGCAGGAGCAGCACCTGGTAAAGGTGCCACGACAATATTCTGTAACATTTACCTATAAGTAGGGACATTAAGACAATTAGATATTTAATTACTATTCTTTAAAAAAACACAACTAGAAATCTAGATGTCTAAACATCTTTTTGGATCCATTCTTTACTTTCTGCTTAATTTGGGCTACATCCAGACTCCAGAACCTGTGAATAGTTTTTAGGCTTCCAGGCTGAGTATGTGTCCAGATGCATTTTGATGAAAGTCAAGGTGAGACCCCAGCATGCACCAGCAGTCGCAGTCTGCCTTGCTTCCACCAAAAGGCAGCTGGGAATCATCTGGCAGCAACACCAAGTGTATCTTCTAATATTTCGGAAAATAAGTATGTTGCTAATTAAGCTAATAGGCAGCTTTTCTGCATTCAGTAGATATGTAGCCTCCTTGTCCAAGCCTTGTTGGGGACTTGTGCTGACAGTGGGACCAACTGAATTATTCAGAACTGATCTGCAATGAGATGCTCTCAATATATTTCACAGACTCTAAAGATACACCTATTCTGTGGCCAGCTCAGCTTGCTTTTCTTGGTAAAGGTTGTGTTACTGCATGTCTTTTTGTTAAAACACACCCTGAAGGAACAATATACACAAGATTATATTAATACCGACAATAAAGAATTAACATTCATCCTATAACTAACTTCCACCGATGCAGATTTTGTTTGAGGGATCATGTGTGAAAGCCATTAATTATATTGACTTTAGCCAGAAGCATTCCTTCCTCCCAGAAATATGCCTAGATACACTTGCAAATAACCATCTGGTTTTTTGTAGGATAGTCAAGTAATAATCCTTTGAAAAAGAGCAACTAAGTGCCCAACATACTAAAGCAAAGCAAGAATAATGAATTATTTACTACATTAGAAGAAATTTGTATTTATAGTAAAAATACCAAATATTTAAAATTATAGCACTGCTATTGAGATGGGAGTGAGAACAATCTGCTTAGGGTCATCTGTCTTAACGCTAACTGGAGTTGGTTTTGTTGCTTAAAAATTAAGGCAAGATATATTTAAGATGATAAAATGGAGATTTTGCCAGGTGATGCACTTCCCTAAATCATGATTGACTCTGAAAGGTTTTGCTTTGCTTCTTATGTAGTTTATCTATTACACAGCCTGAGACAAGTTGCAATGACATGCAATTACTTTCTACTGCTCTATTTAACTGCAAATATTGCTGTGAGCTGCAAATCCACTCAGATTATGATGTTCAGACTGAGCTGTGAAAAGAAATTCCATGAAAGTTGAGAGGTTGCTCCTTTCTTGTTCTACAACCTTTTAAGAAGGCAGGGAAAGACCAGATTTTGCCCATCAATGTGGAATAAAATGGCATCAAGTATAGTAGCCTATGGAAATTGTAAGATATTACTCAGAAAACTTTGTGAAATAATTTTAAACTGAGAAAACATGATAAAATTGACTTGGAGTTGAATTCCAGAGCAATGTGAAGGGATGACTGATGTATTTTGAATTCAGCTACAGTAAAGGAAAACAGAATTTCCCAACACCTCACACTTGAATGAGAATTTATTCCCTAGCATACCACAGTTTTCTACCCCAGTGATTTTTGCCAGAAATATTGTGAATTTATGTTTTTGAGAGACTTGTTACATCTAAAACTTTAACATCTTCTGTCATCATACAGGTCTCTAAAGGTTATTGGAATATATTAATAGATTTTAATTCCTTTGCCCTGTTTTTTTCTTTAAGCCTTCTTGGTTTATGGTTTTTGTCAGGAAGAGCCTGTACTTATCTTGTTGCCAAAGAACCTGTGCTTTTTTTCTCTTTCATCACAAAGAGGAGAAAAATTATACTTTATTATAGTTTTATGCAACTGTACAGCAGGATCTACAATGGGAAAGACCTTTTTTTTCCTAGTGACCAGCTGTCTGAAACCAGCAGTGCATAAACACATCCATTCACCCAGATAATAATTTTCCCAGATTAGATTTAAGACACTTCATTGAAGTTATTATTCTCATGTAAAAGTGAAACAATATATGAGTGAATAAGTCCTTAGGCTTTGATTTTCATCCAAAAGATAAAAGCAAATGAAGAAATTCAGAGAACAAAACAATGCGTAAAGAAGTGGAACTGAATCACTTCTGGAGGGAGATTTGGGACTTAATCCTGAAAAGAAAAACCTGCTCTGGCCCTGATCCAAAACAGTACTCAAGTCTTAACTCTAACTCCATCAGCAGTTTCACTGAAGCCACAGTAGTTTCACTAAAGCCAAAGGTCTGCCCATATGCTTTGTAGACTGGGGCCAGAATATCAGTAATTTGCAGGACTGAACCCTCAAAGAAACTATCTGGGTCAAATGATAAGGGATGGTAATGAGCTGAACTCGCAAGAGGGGTAGAGGGTGCTGGCTGTGGGCATATCAATGGATTGCTGAAGTTGAGTGAGAATTAGCAGGGAAGCTGTAGCAAAACCTTCTGATAGAAAATAGTCTTACTATTATTTAAACATATTCACCATTTTTTTTCCCCCAATTAAAATAATCTCTGAATAGGTTTTGAAACAACACAATGCTTTTGAGAATTTTTTTGTTGGGGCAAAATTCATTTTTTGCCCCTCAAACTTTCCATCCAAATCTGTCAGGTCGGAAGTTAGAATCTGGACTGAAGCATATGACAATGCCTCTGCATTTGCTTTCTGGATATGGAGGTTATTGCTTGGCTTTCTTCTCAAATAAGTGCCTCTGCTGTTCGCCTAGTTATTTGATGGTGTAGATACCACTCTTCTGTCTACATGGTTTTGAAGATGCAGTCAGTTTAGTAGTACGTGTATATTAATGGTATATGTAATAGAATCTGATTTTCCATCAGCGTACTGGTACAACCTCTATTGTACCTGATTCCTTGCAGATTGCTGTTCCTTGAGCTGAAACTTTGTTGAACCATTTAAAATGATGATTTTCACAGTTAGTGACCTTTTCAGGTAAACGAGAGAGGTATTTTGGCTGTGGGGGAAAAAGGCAGCATCTGAATGGTGGATTTCTTTTAATAAGGCAAGTATGCCTGTGGCAATGTCAGTGGAGAGGGAAATAGGTTGTTGATAACTCTTTGGCACTGAATGTAGGTTAGGTAAGACCATTCAGTGCTAAGCAAGGTGGGAGAATGGGCCAGAGCACTCAGAGCCAGCCTGAAGCCTGCCAGCCTGCCTCAGGGAGTGACACCAAGGACACTGATTTCGGGGAGCCTGGATCTGCAGGTGAGTGGCTGGGTCTGCCTGCAGTCTCCCCCATCTAAGGCCGGGCTGTGTTTCAACAAAGTGATGAGACCTGCTGGCCCTCCCAACCCCGGGGTAGGCAGGCTGGCTGGGGCTGGCTGCTGGGGTGGGGGAGTGGTGGTGCTGCCTCCTCCCCTAGCTGGGCTTTGAGTAGTTTTGTGTCCTGCAGGGCCATTTATGCCTGGTTCTCACTCTGGGACTGCTGCGTTTTGGGTTCTGCATGCTCCTTTCAAAACCAAGTGCGATAAAAATTTGCTTTAGGAGAAGCGAATTGTGCAAATAACCCAGGAATCCAGAGCTCATATGTGGGTCAGAGTTCAGCTTCAAACTTGAGCTCACACTTGCTGGCTCACAATGAGCTGGTTTAGAACTCCTCAGGCTTCTCAGAATTTACATTAGGATCCAATTTTATTTTTCTTTCTTGGATGTTTGGATCTGGGACTGTGGTTTGTACCATTTGAGACAGAATATTTGGTTCCAAACATAGAGTTTAAATCTAGACTTAATCTGAACTGTCTCTAGTTATGAGCACATGTAGAGGAAGAGAAATGGCACAAAGAAGATGACTAAATTCCTCAGTGCCCCAAAAGTGTTCACCTTCAGTTTCACTTGTATTTGGACAGAGATTTGAAATAATTTTCAAATTATTTTAACAGACCACCTCATTATGTCTTAATGTCTAAACTGGACATGTTTCTAAAAAGATGTTTTTAAAAGCACTGCTATAAACTAAATATAAATTACTGGTGTGATGCGGGAATCGCTAATTCAGAATCTATGGCTTATGGTATTTTAGCATTTCCTCTGGATGATATACTGGCTAACCATTAAGATGATTAAGAGGAAGACATGAATGAAAGTAACTGCAGATGGTCCTCAAGCTGTTGGAGTGCTACATCCAGATTTCAGATAGACCTCCAGCTGTTTAGGCTCTCGTTGTGCAAAGCAAAGGTTGCGCCAGAATTAACTTTTACTGCAAGCCCCCCATGAGACTTTGACCACCCAAATACCTTAGAAAATTTCTGCAGTGTACCACTTCATTTTCATTTATGCCCCATTTCATTATATGTGGTAAACAAGCATAGATAGCAAACAACCAACAAGAGCCTTTTTGTATATTACCCCACGTGGGAATCATCTAACCTTAATAGGGAAGATGTGCTTTTGGAGTCCAATCAAGCTGGTAGTAGTCCTTCTACATTTGCTTTTCCTTAAGAAAATGCAGTTCATGCCCTTTCTCACTGAATAAATGTTTCTAATTATCTGAAACATTTCACATTTTTTCCAGTGTTTAATCACTGGCCTCCAAAAAGCCTGAACTTGGAACAGAGTCTTGATGCTCTGCATGACCACAGCCGTTGCTCTTATCTGACTTAATCTCGCCCACCTCAGGGATAATTTACAGCAGTTTATCTATTATATAAAAAGCATCCAGGGTTATTGACCTACAGTATCCCACAGTCCCACTTGCTCACACAGGTTATTCCAGGGTTGTGTTAGCTCAGCTGAGCAATAATATTTTCTAAATGTAGTCCCAGTGAAACTTTTAGGGCTAGCTACTTGTTTAGGAAAGTCATGTTTACTGTGTAGAAGTACCGGAGTCCAATTTGGGATAATTCTGCTTTCTTGATGAAAACACCTGCCAGGGAAATTCTGCAGCTAGTAAAAAAACCCCAACAAAACAACAACGAAAAACAAATAACACCCCTCCCCCCAAAAAAAACAAACAAAACCCAACAACCCCCCCCACCCTCCAAAACAAAAACAAAACCCCAAACACATTAGAACCCATATCATTAGCAGCATTCCTAAAGAAGGGAATCCACACTTACCTGAAAATCCGTGGCTTTTTGTAGTGCCAAAGAGGACTGAAGGATTCATTATAAATTTTCCTACATTTTGTACCTGTTACTCGCTCAGGATGGGAGAGGATCCTCAAGTAAGCACTTGGGTACAAATGCTCCACAACTGGCTGCCTCTCAGTACTCTGATGGCTTCAGGCAAACTGGGGTTAATTATATACTCTGCAGTAAGTGGAAAACTGCCTCTTGGGTGTTTAGGTTTGGAAATACTATTCACTCTGCACAAGGCACAAAAAAGAAAGGTGTGATCTCAGGGAGCAAACCTGCTTTGTTTCTTTCTCCTGTTAGCTGAATGACTTGATATTTTCAGAAAGTTAACTCATATCGACTTACAAAGAAGAAAGTGTAATTAGGTGTATAATCCATCTCGACATCTGAGAAACTGGGTAAAATGAGTGAGAAGGAGCTGTACAGCAACAGTCACATGCACTCCTTAAGCCTGATGCTGATAGTGACTCCTTGGCTGGTACCGTGTATGACCTTTTAAAGGCTTGTAATGGGAAGAGGAAGAAACGTCTCACAACCATCAAAATTTAGCTTACCATTTCAGTCTATGACAAATTAACTGCTTTGTTACAGTGACCATTTATACTGTTTGAATCCCAACAAAGGCAATAAATGTGAGCACGTCTGCCTGGCATAAAGCGTGAAAGTAAGCAACATGCCTCCATTCACCTCTGGCTTACTGTGCCGATGCTAAATTCAAGAAACATAGAATTTGAAATATATGTAAGAATGTATTGGACGCAGCATCAAAGCGCTGTCTTGATCACCACCATCCATTCACAGTCTTGCAGAGTGTAGTAATGCATATTTTCTTGCTTATTCTTAGATTTGTAGTTTGACCCATGAGAATTATTTTTATCTCTTGCTGAGATTGGGGGAGTAGACAGGCTACACTAGAGCTTTGATATATTAGCTGATTAGAGCTTCTGGCAGCCTTCAGGATGGAGTTTCTCAGCAGCAAGTTCTCCAGAGGATTTCAGAGGGTGGGATTACTGTAAAGTTTTTTTTTTGTGATCGCAGTTCTGCTGCTAATAGAGTGTGTGAAACAAAAATTAAAATGTTGGCACATTCTACTATGGGATAGCAATATTCACAGTGTATAATTCCCATATCTGAAACAAGCTACCTGATGATATTATTATTTTTTTTCTGGTGTATGATCTGTGGTGTATCCAGAAGAGGTATAGTCTGTTACTAGTCTAGTTATTAGTGCTTCCGCACTGCTTTTCCCAAGATGCCACAAATTAACTAAAAAAAATAAATTATAGAAGCTATGTGATTGCTTTTCTATAAATACAGGGTATCAAGAACTGAGGAAGTGGGAATTCCTGGTACCTCAGATGCCTAATTTAGACGCATAGCCATTGTTTATCTCTGATACAGTCCCTGTAGAAAGTTTAACATCTGAATTTCCTCCAAAAATGTTAGTTCTCTCCATGGACAACAGAAGACTCTTACTGTAACTACGTTCTTAAATTGGATACTTAAATTTGGAAGTGATTAGTTATTCACCTCCCAACTGTTAGCACTTCTGGGTCTTACTTCTGTTCCTCAAAAGCTTTGAAAACTTTGATGGAAATATAACTGATATATCCCCCCTTCCCCCCCAACCCACCCCCACCCCTAGTTTGGAACTTGTTATGGACTTTATAGGGGTATATGGGTAAGGCACTGCAAGAAATAATATCTTTCAGACAGTTTGAAATAGATTCAAAGTAATCAAACTGCAAGAGATGCACTGTATCCTTTTACCAGTCCCACAACATATACATGTTAACTGAGCAATATTTGTAAGCCAATGCTCTTCACTGCGCATGTACTATTAGGTTTAAGAGAATTCAGAATGGTTTACGAGATTTTAAAATAATCTTTTGCTCCCCATGGTAGTTAATCACAAGCTGTGAACGCTGGTTTCTCTCCAGTGCTTCCACTGAAGAAGGTGGAAATTTTCTCCTCTCATCTAGATGAGTAAGAAAGCTGGGGTCCTGAGATCTTTACAGCTTCCAGTGGAGTCTTACGGCCGAGTTTCTGCCTCCCAGCTGTATACTCCTTGTTACAATACACTGCCAAAATTTCTGCAGGAATCGACAATCTTCCTCTGCTGATGTCCTCTGAGTCCCACCTAGGGACTTTTAGAGGAAGAAGCTCTGCCTTTCTACCCTACCACACACCCCTTTAGCAGTCAGGTCCAGCCACGGGCACGGCTGAGGTGCCTCTGCCCGCCTTCCCAGCCCTTTGAGCCACATCAGCGTGCTGTCCCATGCAGCTGCCACCACACCACCCATCCCTGAGCATCAAGCCATAGCAGGGCAGCTGCCTTGTACTTCCCAACTACTCTCAACCATATTTTTTGTGTGGTTCGGAGGGAGAAGCATGAGCAGTACACCAGCCAAGCTGACCTCAGTGCTTCCTCTGCCCCAGCCTGCAAGGTAGGAAGACTTTGAAGTCCCTGGGTGGGGAGCAGTGGGTATGGTGTGATAAGGTGTGCATACAGACGCCACAGCCACCGGGCTGTGTGCCTCATATCATTTCTATACCTTTGATTGGCATGATGATATAGAAGGCTAAACTCATATGCAGTTCAACAGGGACCAATGCTGCGTTATGGGTCTAGGGAGACTTAATATTCACCAGCTGCACGTTTGTGGAGGAAAAAAAAAAAAAAAAGTGGCAAAATTATGGATGCTATTTCTTCCTTGTAGCAGTACTTGAAGTATCAAGGCTTTGGGAATAAATCCTTGGCTTGAAGGAGTCTTAAACATTGAACCTGGAGCGGTAATTTACATCTCCTTGGAGCCTGCCAAGGCCAGCCAAGTGTGGGCCACAGACAGCATCAAGCAGAGTATCACGGAATCTAATTCTTCCGTACTCCATAAACTTTTAGCACTCCAGAAAGCACATTCCGGAAGCCCATAAATGAGGGAAAATGAGATAGAAAAGGCACCAGTACTAGCGATTCGGAAGTGAATTCAACACTGGGGTGCGCCTTACGGTGCGTGCCCAGCGCAGGGTAAAAATAAACAAGAAGTAATCTAAGAGGCGGAAAAAAGCGATGAGGCGACAGCTGTGTGACATCTCCAGGCGGCGGTGTGTAACGAAACCCTGACAAACCGATCCAACACCGCCACCTGCGGGCCGCTTCGGGGGGAGCGGGGCGGCGGCCCGGGGGATGCTGGGGGCGGCCTGAGAGGGGGCGGCCTGAGGGGGGGCGGCCTGAGAGGGGGCGGCCTGAGAGGGGGCGGCCTGAGGGGGGGCGGCCTGAGAGGGGGCGGCCTGAGGGGGGGCGGCCAGAGGGGGCGGCCTGAGAGGGGGCGGCCTGAGGGGGAGCGGCCTGAGGGGGGGCGGCCTGAGGGGGGGCGGCCCACCACTGGGGTGTCGTTCCCTTCACCAAACACCACATGTAATGCTGTTTTGAGACACCGGTCATTAAAATACTCTTTCTGTTGTAAAATCCCAGCTCCCCCCGTTTAAGAGAGGGGGATTATGGATGGTCAGGTCCGGCTGCATTCCTCTGGGCGGCTTTCCCTGGGTGTCTGGAGCCACACGCCGCTCCCTTTCCCGATGCCTGATTCTCAGTAGCTCCCTTGGCTTCCCTGGGTTGTTGCACCTGCAGCGAATTTTCCTGCAGGGAGTTTTGGCTTCGGGTGAGTTATACCAGCAGAGAATTTGCCAGTTACTGACGGGTCTCTGGCTGAGTGCAGTCACTGCCCGTCGTTAAAAATTATAGTCGAGAGGAACCCACGTTTCAGCAAAGGGTGAATTTAGCTGATATTATCTGTTTATTCAACAGTATTGTATTTAAATGAGGGTTTTTATTAGACATTTCTGTTTCTTCATAGTTTCATTCACTAATCCTACATTCTGATTGTACATTATTCCTACATCTTCATTCTTAAGAATGAAATACAAGAATGAACAGTGAAATAAAATAATTATAAAATGAAAGAAAATGCTCCACTGGTATGCAAACACTATATATATATATACACACACACACACGCATGCATAGATGTGTTAGACTTGTTATGTATGTGTTCATGCCTACAAAGAAGCCGAAGTAAGAGGAGGAGCATGTGTTCAAACCCTCCAAATGCAAGAAACAGGTAGCCTTGATTTGGTTTGTGTTCCATTTATGCAGGTGCACTGCAGCTGGCTGGGGTCACTTGTGAGGGTCACTGCAGAAGATACAATGTATAGTGTCCTGCTGCTTTTCAGGAGGCTACCTTCCCTCCATGGGGCACGCAGAGATAATAAATACATGTAATGTGTTGATTTCGCTGTATCTGTGCTGACTTCTTTCAGCTGGAGGTCTGGAATCTGGCATAGAAATCTGTATTGCTTGGCAAGTGCTTTATTGACCAGGTTTTTCAACTGGAAAGAGCAAAGGAAGCAGATGGAAAGTTTGCAGAGCGTGTTTCCTGGATGCAGAATGATGAGTGGTCCGCTGCAGTGGGGGAGTTGCTGGTGTGAGAACAAGGGAGGCGGAAAGGTGGCCGATGCCATCTCTGCCAGTGAGCACTATGAAAACATTCCTAAAAAAGTCGTAATTTATTACAAGTATTCCATACATAGAGCTCTTCTAGGAAAAAATTAAAGTAGAAATTTGTTATGTTCTGGCCCTACAGGTGATAAGTGCCTGCTGTGTAGTCCAAGGAGGGATGGAAGAGGGGTTGTCATGCTTCCAGCTACTCCTTGTATTCATCCCCAGCTGACTTGTTCAGCTGCTGGCTCCCTTTCTGGGCCAGTTGTGCCCATGACCTGCTGGATTAGGGGCAACCAGAATGCAATGGGTGGAAGCTGCACTGGTTACATCAGCATTGGCTCCCACTTTGGAGAGCAGCAGGTTTGCTTCTCACAGAGAAAAACATGCTTTACAGGGCGGGATACCACATAATTCTTCCTTTCCTTTATCTGCCCTCTCATCTCCATTTAAAGTGACTTCCATTTCTTTTTGAGCTGATGGTTCAATAACAAAGATTAGAAGACAATATAATTTGATCCATGCCCAGATACTCACTGCTTAGCAGATGACCAAAAAGCCTTTTATAATTTATGGATGAAACAGTAACATTTATGTACCGATTATTATTATTGCTATTGTTAGACTATATTATCTCTCATAGTGCTGTATTGTAAATTATAAAACATTACAAAGCTACTATGTAAAATATTTATCTTCTTAATAAAATAACATGTATGGGGAGGTACTGAGAGTTATCTAAGTATGACCATAGTACAGGTAAGCTGTTCCTGCCAGGTACTGCAAATGGTTTCTGACACGTAAAGGATACATGCAGCTCACAATGTGCTCAAGAACTAACCTACAAAAACTTATTTTTACACTTTAAAGATTGAACAGAAGGAATTATTCTCCTGCAAGCCTTTTAAAAAATTATTTTCCATGCCTTTTCCAGCAATAAAAAAATATTTTTGAAGGAAATGGATGATTTTGGGGGATATACATTATGGATTTAAGAAATACTAATTAGGACTTATTATTATTATTTTTTCTTTCAGATGCAGACAGGAATTGGAAAGGAGGGTCTGCTGTCAGGGAGAGATTAGACTTCCAACACTATATTTTAATCCAAATTTAATACTGGATTTCTCCACCTTTGGAAGCTTGAAGGTTTGTTTGAACACATCGTTGCTCATAGAACATAGAGGCTGTAAGTTATGCTAATGGAAATTACTGCTGCTTAAACTATCCATTGAAATGTGTTGTGAAAAACATGTACGTCATGTATTTGTTCTGGAAGCATACGGGGCAAAATAAGAATGAACTGAAAAATGTCCTAAAATATTTGAGGGCCTTAGAATTATTTAATCTTCCTCTTTCTATGTTTTCTGGTTTGTTTTTCAGTCATGACTTGCGACTTGAGATTCCCTGTGGGACTTAAAATATTCCTTGCCTAATTTCAGAGCAAAGACATCAGACTGACTTTGGCTGTATCATTTGCAGGTGTATATTGGTACGTTCTTATTGGACTGTAGGGTCTTTTTTAGAATTGTCCTCCTGAAATTTCTTAACTCTGTTAATTTCTGTCTCTCTTCTTCCTTGGAAGGCCATGGTTGTGCTCACACTCACTAAAAAGATGCAAAGCCTAGACACCACTGCATGCCAAGGAGAAGCAAATGGGGCCACACTGTTGCTGCAGCCTTTGCTTTACAGTTTTACTTCTGCTGCACCCTGTGAATTGTGATATGTAAACCTCCATTGGCCATAAATCCCCAGTCTTGTCAGAATGAATGCAGATCATAAAAGGGAAAGGAAGGGTAGGATGCATTTTAATGTTTTTAAGCTTTGCTGAGGACATCTGGCCTGTGGTGATTTGCTTAAAAGAGGATTAATTGTAATGCAGACTCAGGAAGAATGGGGATTCTTTAATGACAAGTGTCAAGTATACAGGAAATGTATTGTTTATAGGAGCCAGTGGAATCAAAACAGAATTATAAAACCTTTCCAGGATCTCCCTGATGTTTCAAAATGCTTCAGAGAAATCCATTATATTTGGAGAATTTCCCCAGCAGGAATTCTTCATGTAATAGAGTTTTGTCCGCAATGTCTTCCATTTTAATAAGGAACTTCTTTGAAATCCAAAGTTACAGCAAAGGAAGTGAGGCTAATTTGTGTTTGCCTTACATACAGAAGTGCTTTGCACAAATGCAGTTTTGTGAGCAAATAGTGTTATACGTTAAACAAGAGTGTTTGTGCCAATTAAAGTTCCATGTTTGAGATTATTTGCTGCAGATAGACATCAATATGGACCCACAACTTTATTCTGGTGGAGGAACATCTGCAGCCCCACAGCCTCACTACCTGAGGGAGGACTCACTCATCCCAGGCTTGTCTATCTGGTGAGCTGGAGGCTGGTATAGAGATATCCAAGCTAGCAGAGATTCCAGCCAGCGTGGATTTCCATTGTGGCTCTGAATGCAGCCCAGTCATTTTTTGTGAAGTATGGTGTCAGACTAATAAACCTGCTCCAGAAGAATCCTTTGCTGTGGTCCTGCAGATACACATGGGTACAGATCCATAAAGTGAACAACACCTGTGATACATTTTCTGAAGGGTGACACCGCACAATTGGATTTTGTGACAACAGCAGCACTCACTGGTTTAGAAAAAGAAATACTAAGAACAGGAAAGTGTTGATTTCAGAATAATGGAGGTCAGCTGTTACAGACTTTGTATGAAATAAATATTGGATACGAATAAATAAGTCACATTACACCCCAAAATGTTAGAAAATTTTGGCTTTTTGTGCTGAGACTATGCTTTTGTAGAGCATCAGATAGGATGGCTGTAGTATATGTTTTAAAAGAAAATAGGGGGTTTTTTCCCCCATCCCCTTTAGAAATTTTTTGAGAATGTTAGATTAAATGCCAAGGTTGTCAGGAAAGTAGTCGCGTGGTCAGGAGGGCCAGGGGGAGTCCTGTCTGGTAGCAGGAGCTGTATTTTCTAGAAGTCTTTGTATGAAGGAGATTCAGGACCACAAAGTTCCTTTTTTCTTTCTTTCTTTCTTTCTTTCTTCATTTCTGTAACTAACTGCTTGTGAGATCTAGAGCCATAAGAAAATAAAATTGTCAGTTCTGTAAGACAAAATCCCTAAAAGGCAGAAGGAGAGGGATCAAAGTATTTCTACTTGGTAGTAATCTTTGTTGAATTGCTTGCTGCTTTAGGTTCAGACTTGCATCCAAACAAAACATAAATGACAAATGAAAATTGAAATACTCAACATTTTTCCCATCATCTGAGATATTTTTTTTCCAGGAAAGTAATTGCATGAATTTAGTACAAATTTGTGAATCACATCAAGTGATAAAAATGTACTTTTGGCAAAATACTTTAACTGAATCTACCATGGCCTTTCTAAAACACTTCACTTTTTGCTGTCTCCTTTTATGCGCACATAGAAGAAGCACAACCATATGTTCCAGCTAAAAAGAGGGACACATACAGAGTTTGTGTGTGGTAAAAGCATTTCATGCTTTGCCTGCTCTTCTGACCTTATACTCACCTTGTGCTTTTGTGCCACATGGTTTTTCCAGAGAAGCATCCTGTCGCCATCAGAGAAGGAGTGCCTGCCTCACGGCCGGGGACCTCCTCTGGGGCAGGGACAGACCATACCCAGGAGCTGCTGGGACAGCCCTTTGCAGCCACCATGTGTGGGTACCCAGTCTGCAGTACTGGCTGTTGAACAGAAATAATGATCACTTCACTCAAAACAAATGGATCCCCTTCATCTTGACTGTGCTTAAGAATGGGTTCAGTGAAAAGATCTAAATCTCTCCTTTCAAGGCACATTTTGCATCATATCTCTTTAAAGTCTCCCTTACACTACCAGCTAGTTACAATTAAAAGTAATGGAGAGGGTCACTCAGCAGTTGCTAATGGCAGCTAATCCATTACAGGAGGGGAATTAAAGAAGTATCCCACCTAACTGATACAGGAAAGAGCTTTTGGAGAGTTATATCATAATTGTCCAGACTAGAATTTGGTTATGATGGCTCATGTAACACCCCTAATCTTATAGGAAGAGCTGTGGGATCCTTAGTAACCATGTGAGTGGTTAGAAATTTGGTTTTATGTCTTGTCCAAAAGAAGTTTAAAAAAAAAAAGAAAAAGGAAGCAAGATGTGGATACCTGCCAGTGTGTGACTAAATCTGTTGCGTTCACTGCATGTTTTCTCACTTTCTGAGGAGCACCTGCTTAGGATCCTTTTCACGGTCACAAATTTGCTGCTGACCAAATTGCAAAGTGATCATCAGCATGCTTGTAGATGGCTTGCTTGAAGGTGGTTGATAAATCCCAAGCAGAGATTTAAATGTACACCTGGATAACACAGCCCTTCTGCACATCACTTCTTTTGTGTGTGCACACATTTATTATCTTTATTGCAACTGCATTGAGACACCAGTTCAAAACAAGAATATTTTGGTGTATGTGGTGGGAGTTTCTGGGTGCTGGTCTTCCAAGAATGAGGGTCTGAGTGGGTGTTATGGCACATTGTGCTTTGTGGTGTTTGGGAGAGAGAAACTGCTGTTGGACCTGTGTGCGATTCTGTTCTTGAAAGTCAATCCCAGGAGCAGCCTCCTGTAGACAGCTGGCTGGGCTGAGCCATGTGGTCCTCACTGTGCTGAAGGCTCCCATGTGCCCCAAGAAAGCTCCATCCCTAAAACACACTGCAGAAAGAGGGCCCCTATCCAAGGCATCTAGAGTTGCAGTGAAATGTAAGGGGCTACAGATAGTCCAAAAAAGGTGGCAGGGGAAGCAGAAAGAAACAATAAGCACTTCCAGTGTTGGGGAGCAGCCTCCCCCTACCCCGCCTCCCCCGTGTTAACCATGACCCACCGTAAGTTTCCACTGTTGGATTTGCAAAAGCAACCTGCCTCAGGCTTCCTGCATTTACTGCTGATTACAGGCACCAGATTGTTTTACCTTCTGTGGGTTTCCCCTAAGCTGCTTAATGTTCAACAGCACTTATTTTTTTTAAGCATGGAAAAGTGTTGCTGTTTGCTGGGAAGGGCTGAGAGAGGATCTCATCATCTTCACCACTTGAAATCTCACGAGGTCCCTTTCCATAGCCATGGTTTCTTTCTCCTATGCCACAGAAAGCATTATGTTATGATAATATTAAGACTGAGTGCTGATGCAGGCTGAAATCAGGAATCATTGAAGTTACAGCTGTTTACACTGACTTAATGCTGCTGTGGGTAGTCTTTGGCTACACAGCCCGTTGGAAAGCATTTCTATTTTGTCCCTGCCCCCTAGATAATCAATCAGCTCCCTACCACCTTGAATAATTGCAGCTAATTTTTCATACCTGTGGGAGGGGGGAAGGCAGATTTCTCCTCTGCTGTAAGAGAGGGTCCAGCTGAGCAGGGGGTGGGTCAGTAGAAGTTGATGCTTCACCTGCTCTATCCTGTGTGTAGCTCAGTGGCATTTTAGGTAAAATTCTGTTTGAAGACTTTTTTTTTTTTTTCCTTCTCCTTTGCTTTCCTGAGATTGGGCCAACAGCAGGAAATAATGTTGCTTTGATTGTCCTAGTTATGCTGATCGGTTTACTGGGGGGGAACAGGGACGACGTCCCTCCTGCGACCTCCCCCTACTCTGAGATGGGGGAGAACAAAGGGGCAAGCGCCAAACTGTGAGTGCCGCTGCCTGTCTCGGCTCCTGCAGAGTTTGTCCATGCTGCGAGGTAAGATCGCATCACTATCGCATGGGCTCCTCCCAGGGAGTCTGACTGCAGATAGTGACGCGCCGCCTTGTTTATTCTGGAGAAATGCATATTAACTGCTGGGTTAACTCTGCTATTAAGAAGGAAACTCATGGCTTAGGGGTTATCTAGGTTTATAAATGTTTTGTAAGTTCCATGTTGTTGAGTGCCTCAACCCAGGAAGTATTATGGATATTGTTTGTGGGTTTTGTGGTACTTATACTGGCTGATAGATCTTACAGGATGAGGACCAGAAATCACTTTTGAAATATCAGAATTAGCTAAGAATGGTTCCTTTCACACATCATACTTTTTAAAAATAATGAGAATTTGTTAATTAACAGACTTAATGACCCAGTCTCACTATGTGCTCCAATGCACATTTGTTTCTGAATGGGAAACTTGACGCTTTTCTTTAAGCTTAGGTTTCAGCAGGTCAAATACTAATTTAAGTTGAAAATTTTGGCTGTTTTCCAGGGAAAATGTCTCTGCTTACACAGGAAGAATACCTTTTTCACTTCCAGTGTAAAAAAAAATCAAAACATCTTAGTGGGTAACTTGTTTAGACTAATGCCCCTCCTTCTTTTTTTGTGTAAAAAAGTGAAACCAGTTAATACATAACAAGAAAGCAACTAATTAATCTGTAAGTATCCCTCTCTTGTCTTTATAATAGCAAAGGTATTTTCAAAGCTCTATAGTGGCTTTAGTTCTCCTGTTGTTAACTTCTGAATGTGAACTAAATTACTGTCACACTGCTACACCTTTTCCTGTTTACTTTAGTACCTGTCACATCAACCAGTGTGAAATCCATTGCTTGCATGCCATACGTGGGGTTGGACTTTACATCTCTATGGAGAGGAGGAACATGGTTTCTCTAGTACCGCAGAGATTAAAATACTTCTTCTTACTCCAGGTAAATCAGCAAAATGTTTCTCTGAATAAGTGATGCATTTGCAATCTTAGATAAATGTATGAATATTCTGGGAGTTTCCTCAAGAGGGAATACATTTATATTCTTAACACATGCAAAGTTTTACTGTGTTTGCTGTGGAAAATGACGGTTTTTACCCTTGGTGGCATTCATGGAGATAAGAGGCTCTTTTTTGTTATACAAGTGTCCTAAGAAGAAAATTCATCCATTTTGCCTATTACCAAAGGGGTGGGTGTGGGTGGTGGAGTGTATTTTACTTCTGGGGAAAAAAAAGCTAAATAGTGATTTATTTACTTTTTTCTGTGTGTGCTTGTGAGGCACACCATTGTGATGAGAAATGCTTAATAAGTGTTCCTCTCTAACTGAACTTGACCGTGACCTTAGATTTAAATCAGGAGTAACTCTGTTTGAGTCAGCACTACTGTTTGAACTTAAAAGAAATTTATCAACCCACCACAAAAAAAAAAAAACAAACCCAAAACCAAAAACCCACAAACCCCACCAAACCCTCTTTTCCTGATTTTTAAAAGAAATTATTGATTTTAGTGTGACTTCAGTTCCGAAACTCAAGAGTGCGTTGGAAAATGGGGACTTCACAGCCTACTAACCAACTACTTGTGTGTTGTTTGGCTGGTTTAATTTTTTTCCCTGTAATAATGGCATTGGTAGGAGAGGCTGCTAAAATCTTTCTATGAAACTAAAAATGTTCACTAAAATGTTTGCTAAAATCTTCATCACTATTTCAGCAAAATTTAAAAAGTATTCTCTCTCCTTAGTATGTCTCTGGTGAGAATAGACACGTGGATAAACTTTTGTTGACAGTGAGACTTGCCCTCAATGGTCAACCCTGGCAGAGTTGGCCTCAGGAGTGAAGGGGCTGGAAGGGCTCTGTGCTGTTTGTAGGGTGCCTGCCCCATGTGAGGACCTGTTCCAGCTGAACGCCTCCATGGCAGCTTACTAAAAACTGTGGAGCCTATGATAAACCACCAAAAAAGTAAAGTCTGATGTCCTGCAGTGAGGTGCGTGGTAACGCTCTGCTGTCCTCAATGAAGTGTTGGTAAACTCCGTCTGCCTGCGTTACCTTTGAATATGCTATCGTAAGAGTCACATGAATAATAATATTTAAAAATCTGTCTTGTTTGCCCTCAACAGTGCAAAATGGCCATTTCATCTTTTGGACTCATACTTACTGAGTTGCTTAAAAATTGCAATTATTAAGATCTCATAATGTAATACTTATGTAATGTAACACACACTTGTCTAATGCTTCGCTTTAACATTCCAGAGTAATTAGTCTCGGTGACGTTACTGCAGTGTATGAAGATCAGTGTGGTTTCAGTGTAGGGGTTTTGTTGGTTTGGTTGGTTGGTTATTTCCTATATCTTAATTGGAGCTTTTTCTTTGCCAGAAAGCTTTTCCTTTTTAACATCATGCGTCATAAAAGTTAAAAGCAGATTTTACAGCTGTAGAAAATTAGACATGTTATACTTTCCATTGCCACAGAGTGGCAATGTTTCAGAAAATTTTGTTCAAGTCTGCTGACAATATTGTTGAACCCCAGCAGTGAGCTGAGTGGAGGGTTTCCCTGTAACCCCCTCTGTACTCTGCATAATTCAGTGTGGCGGGGGCAAGCACCAGTGTCAACAGGCAGGAGGAACCCACTGCGATGCTGAAGCAGAGAACTGCAGTGGCTGGGGATGAGGATAGGGTAGAAGGAATTAATTATATTTTTAAAATTCTCACAGTCTTTTTAATTGGGATGGGAGAAACCATCATTTTTGCTCTTTGAGCTCTTCATGTTCTCTTCCTGATATTTAGAATTTAGGGGATCCTTCCCCACTACTCCGTGTCCTACTCGATGTATCATTTTATGTAGGGAAAATCAGAACTGTGGGGGTTTATTGTTTGGGGGTTTTTTTTGAAGCTGAATAATAGGCAGAATGGCATACTTACCTGCTTCCCTCACCTTTACATCCAAATAGTATGTCATGCAAAAATAATACATTAAGATTCTGAATTGCAATAAGGCTGTTTAGCAACTTCCAACATTATTGTTTCAGTTTAACCAAGTGAAGGAATCCATGTTCACACAGATACTGTCCTAACCTCTCAATGCACTGGGCACTTGTACCTGTTTGAAACTTTACTCAGATAAATGCATGTGAAGGAATAAATGCAAACATAATTTCTCAAATTTGCCGTATTTGACAAAGATTTGAGATAGGAGACAGTCAAAACCCTGGATCCAGCTAGCTTAGAGTCTTGTAGCTCAGGCAGCTATCCCTATATTTCCTCAGCATTGAGATTGCCTTAGTGTTATTCTATATTTAAATATTAAGGTGAAAAATAAAACTGAGTTAGGTTTTGGCTAATCCCTGGGATTATGTTTTGCCGTTATGCCTTGTAATTGTTGAATGTCCATTGTTTACAAGCTCCTTGATGGTGAGTATAAAGGAACTGGAATTCCAGGTTTATAGAAACATATTTAGCAAGAGTTATTACCGATTAGTACACACTGCTGCCCAGTCTAATGACATACAGTTGTGGATGTATAAAATCAAAGGTAACCTTTATTTTTCCTTGGATCTGGTCCCTTTTCCTTTCTTTTTTACCTCATCTTGAGATGGAGCCCTCAGGCTCTGCAATCATGCCTGCCCTGGCCTGACTCTCTCCACCAAGTAAAGGTATTCAATAGATACTAGTCAGGACCCTGAGATAACAAAGCAATTTGTCAGGTATGAAATTGAGCCCTAAAGAGAGATTAATAAAGCGTGAAGGGACGGAGCATGTCTATGCGTACAGGAGCAGTCAGTTACGCATTTTGGTCCCTGCAGAACTTCCATGAACAGGCAAAAAACCGGATAGGGTTGGGTGTGGCATTAACAAGTGCTGCTGTGAAGCTGCTGCAGTACTTCTGCCTATTAAGAAAAGCAAAAACAAAGTTCAGGGGAACAGATGAAACTTTTTTTCCAGCATTATTTCTCCACTTCTTTACCCTAATAAGTAAGGGAATAAAGTATTAGAGGAATTCAAACTTGTTTTCAGTGGTGCAGAAGATTATGCTCAATGCTTAGCTTTATTTTCACCCACAAACAAGGTCCAGCGGGACATTATGGCTGCAGCTGTGAGAAGGTTTATACTGTCAGTGTCATTTTTTGTAGCATGTGGTAAATGGGTTGCATGTCCATACACTGGTGGGTTTTAGTTCCATCTGTATCGAGTAGTCTAGTGTACGTCCTTGCCTCATCCCTCTAATTTCAGATGTATGTTTCTGAATATCCCTCCCAATGCATGAACTAACCTGAGCAACAGGAGTTAATAGACATGTCCCACCAATTCAATGATACTTTTAAAATCTTACCAAGTTTGCACAGACACACTTCAGCAGCTATTACTTTCCAATGACACTCATGTTCCTGAGGGGGCCTTAATTTCATTGAAGGGTTTTTCCTTAGTCACTCTAGAATATTAAGCAATAGAGTTATCTTTGATACCAATTTAATTAATTCTGCTGCAAGACACTTATGTATTCAGAAGGCTACCACCAATATTACATGTGCATTGTATCACATATAGCTAATCTAGTGTGCTGCGCTTGCATTGATTTTTACGTTAGCAAAATATAGTTGGACAATAACGCATGGATTTGGAAAAGCTTTATAGTTCATAACCATTGGCACATTCATATTTGACACTGTCAGCAAAGGAAAATTAGATCAAACAAGGTGCAATGATGCATTTGTTGCTTTGTGAGCCTCTAGTTCAGAACTTGGCATTGATAAACTGTTATAATTAATTCTTTCCATTTAATGAGATGGTATACACTATCAGCAAATGTGAGTTTTGATGTCAACATGTTATATTGACCATCTTCCTACATTAATTAGAACATGTCTTGATGGAGTCTTTCCTTATATATGACCAAAAGAGAAATGTAGTGAATTTTGCTTATGTGCCTAGCCAATAACACACACTGAAGCGGTTTGTGCACGCTTCCACAGAGCAATACTTACCCAGAGTCAGAGAATGTTTTCCAGTGATAAAACAGAAAGAATTGGGAAAATGAACTTCTTGGCTCTATTCCTGAATTTGTCATTGAGTCAGGCAAGTCATTAAACACAGTTTGACTCCGGCTTACCTATCTGTTTAATGGAGATAGCAATATTTTCCTGTTATGGAGAGAGATTTTAAGGCTTAATTAATTAATATTGTGGAACTCTTTGCCATACTTAAATGAAATATTTAAAAAAGTCAAAATATTGCTTGGCATTGTTTAAAGTGTATGAAAATACAGTGTAATCTGATAGTGCTTTAATTCTATGCATTTTTACTGAAAATTAAAATAATTTGATTACAGTGATGTTAACATTCAAATACTTCAGGATTAGTGGAAAGCTCATACTAAAGATTAGTACCATAATAGTTTACAGTCTTGAATGTTAAACGCTAAGAATAACGGGTTACCAATGCTGTTCTCATTTGATGATTTTATTTTGCTTTACAAGTGCAGAGGAAGTGCCAGAAAAAAAATAATTGCAGGAGTTTTGACATTAACAGACACTAATAAGTGGTACTCAGTGGAGCTGCAAAATAAAGTGATTAAGTAGGTCAGCTTACTTAAAGAATAAGGAATGAAAATAAGACTAAAACAGGGGTGTAAATGAGTAGGAAGCACAAAATTCATGAAAGACAGCAATATTTGTGCAGCAGTGCCCAGATAATGCAATGGTTACCTCAAAAGAGAAGTACTGTTAATGAAAAACAGCCAGTCTGGCAAAAGAGGGTATTTAAGATATGTGTTGAATTCCTACAGCACTATATATGGGGAGGAGGGGCAAAAGCAAGTACTTCATCAGCTAATGGGGATCTCAGGACTTCAAACTACTATGTCTCTGTTCTGTGCCTGGTGCCAGGTCAGGCTATTCCAACACCTGTGTCTCATTTGAAATCTGGAAGACTTGATAGTGTTATTACCAGTCAAGGGTTTTGCTTACTCCTCAGGCTATGTGGCAGAATCTTGCTTGATCACGTTTTTTGGATGAGGACATTCTAATAGCGAGTGTCAACCTAAATGTCCACCTTTGTGTGTTCTGCACAAATAATGAACTTCGCAGTAATTTTTTGATTCACTTCCACTTCCATTACTGTTTGATGTCCTTTCCTAAAAATATTTTCCTATGTTATTAAATCCATTCCAGTGAAAAGAACACAGCTATCTTGGGTTTCTTTGACACCTACTCTGCTTGTGCAACTTGGAAGAAAATGGGCATTGTCAGATTCAGTTGAGCCTTTGTGGCTATATAGCCCAGCTTTTTTTTTCCTCCTATCATTGCAACAATGAACTTGTTGCCAGTACAGTAACCAGCTTCTCCTTTCTGATTCCTGTCGTGCTCACTACTTGAATCAATATTGCACCTTAAAATGATAAAATACCTTGATTCAGGTTGAATGGATCAGTGCCATGAGGATGATAGGAATATTGCAGATAAGTATCTGAGTCTTAGAATGCACTGAAAATTATCCTGAAAATGTGCATTTTCTGTGTTTTCATGTGGGTGTTGTCTGTCTTTCCAGTTTCATTCCCTTTTCGATAGGAATTTCAGTTGACCTCTATGGTTTTTTTTTTCTGGCACAGTCATATTTTTGTAGTAGTGTTGCCATGTATAACAGGATCCCATTTCTCATCTCTGTCAAATGTAATTACTTTGATGTCAATGCATTCAAATCCACCTTGATATTAGAACATTACTTGTTTCTCTTAATGATGAGACAGAAACTGAAGAGTTGGTTGTTGTTTTTTTTAATATATGTCCTTTCACAAGGTCTTTCATGGTCAAACACTTGTAACAAGGCTTACTTAAATTTGTTTGTTGCTATTCTGAACCCAGCATGTATCTGTACCTTTCTGCTAATCATTTATGTGTGCTACTGAAATAATGGAGTCCTCTTAATTTCAAGCTGTCCAAGGTCAACAAGCTCACAAAGTTGGAAGCAGGCTGGGAACTCTTGGGAGCAAATATCTAATAAGACTTGGAGAGAGGGTGTTGGGCTGCCCAAGACTTGGATCCATTGAAGAGTGTGAACCTCAAAGCTGAAGTATTCTTGGGATGTATGTGAATTATTTTCAGTCTGACCTCATGAATTCCACAGACTGAATTCTTAAGCCTTTTACACTGAATAAATAGTATTTTCTCCTATAAACTGTTCCATTGACTTGAGTAGATGCTTGTTGCAGGAATGCAATGCTCAGAGTAAGTTGTTGTCATGTTAGAAAACAATTGAGGCACTTCTAACATTTCAAATGGGGAATTCCTCTTTTTCACTTCCTTTGCTGAATAGATGGTGTTAGGTATATCAGATCTCATAAACATCACCCTTTATTAGTTGCTCCTGGTTACACTCAGGTTCTGAGAATTACTGTACCAAGGTGCCTTTGGTTTTGGTGGTTTTGTAGCCCCATGCATGTATTTGGGTCATGTCAGCTAGCAGCCTGCTTCAGAGGGGCTGTTTCCTGCCCAGCCTGAGTAAAGCTCCGCATTTAATTATTGTAGCTGTAGGTATTATGCTTGTAAACACGTTACCTCTGTCAAAGTCCCCATAATGTCATTTTGATGTCTTCTACACTATTGATCTACCTCCTGCTTTGTGCGGATTTCCTAAGCTGAGAGAAAATGTCAGAGCTGTCTTGTCCAAAAGCATCAGACCACTCCAGCCATTTCACAGCTGCCTCCGGTTTTACAAGGCATTCGGAGTGTACTTGAACAGCTCTGTAGATGCCTGTTTGATGTGTAATGTGCAGTCTCCTGGGGCTCCAGAGTTTTACCCCAAGCTGATGCCAAGGTTCTACTCTATGATATGGAAATGCCAAGGTAATTTCATGCTTTGTAAAGCCCTATGAATATTTTTAATTATGACAAAAATGCCATGGAAATGAAGATTGTTCTGGGGTTTATTGTTGCATGTAGCTCTGTACAACTCTAATTTCATAGTAATTTAGTTCATTTGGCACTTTGAGGTTTGTGGGTTGTCTGGAAGCACATAAGAAAGTGAACCCCATATTTGTCATGGGTTTGATAACCTTGGCTAAGCTAATGCAGGGACTCTTCTGCAGAGTGTTAGTAGTGATGGATTTTTTTTTTTTTTTCTGCCAGCCCCATTGGAGACTGACAGTCCCTAGGCTCCAAAATGCCTCTGAAGCTTTCCCCACACTACTTCAGTAGACTTCAGTGCTACCCTGTAAGGACCATGTGGGTCAGGGTAGGAGACAATGTGCTAGCCTTTGTCAGCTCGAACTTTGCTTTCTCTTCAGAAACTGCAGGAGTTTTTCCTTATAAAATCCTTTCTGCCTGGTAGTAGACTCAGAACATCAGATGATTTCCTTTAGGACACAGGAACTCCGTAACTGAAATAAAGTAAAATTTTAAAAAAACATGTTTACTAGGTTGATATCTGGGCTTGATTTAGGCAACACGTGTCCTCATGTATTATCCCACCTTGAGCATTGGGTGGGCATAGCTTTCAGTGTGCTACCACTGAGAATGGGTAACGATACTGACAGGAATGTGCTTCAGGGAAACAGGACAGGCACCTGGCTTCCCTCAGCTGTCCCAATCTAACCTAGGCCAATGTCACTGCAATGAGCTTTCATGCTCTGCCCTCCTCCAGCACTCATCAAATAGGTTGATTAAAAGCACACATTGGTTTTGGCCACAGTGAAGCAGCTAACAGCCCAAGCAGAGCTGTTAGCTGTGGAGTCATCCCCTGGGTGCTGCTCAGTGGCTGGTGGTGTACACGAAGCTACCTGGCATCCTCCTGGTGGGGCTGGGTGGAGAGTGTACACGCTTGTACAGGCAGGCCCTGCTGGCCCAAGGGGCAAGAAGCTTTCAGGTGTGCTCAGGGGACTCATGCTGTCTGAGACTTCAGCTGCTCTGTAGGAGAAAGAAGCATTGGTGCTGATTTCGGCTGAAGGCACCACTAAGGACTCTGCTTCTCCTAATTCACTCTGATGGCATGACTACCTGACTGACTTGTTCAGGTCTGCTAGCTTTCCCCTGATTTTAGGGGTTGTTGAAGATGTCAGAGTAGGGACAGCAAACCATAGCCTTAGCATATTTTTGTACCCAGCTCTTTCTATATGAACTAGAGGTGAAAGTCATGTTAGAAAAAAAGTTTACTGACTCATCATATCAATCTCTATTAAATTACTTTTCAAAAAAATAAGTAAGGCATCCTATATCTGCTGAAGTCAATCATGTAACTCCCATTACTCTGAGAGTGTTAGTTTCATAACTGATGTATTTGGCATATTAACGGGCTAATTTACGTGAGCAGGATAGACCGTATGAGTTTTTTGAAAGATGATCAAGAAAAGGGAAAGCAGATTATTTTTAATTAAGACCTTGCAAGTAGGTGTGTAGCAGGTCTGAAAAATGGAGAGGAAATTCTGTAGAGATGTTCTAACACTTACATATTTGAAAAAGCTTTTTTTTTTTTTTTTTTCCCTTTACTGTCAGATATTTTTTTCCAAATGCTCTGGAATGAGCCTACATATATAATGTACAGGAAGGCAAAAATAAAAAAAGAAAAATCCTACATTATACTGTCTTTGTGTTTAACACTTTTTCTGACCCCAGAGTTATTGAAACATTAAAGACTGAAATTAAATAGCAAGCATTGTTACCTTACCTGGTAAATCTACAGATTTTCTTCCTATTTGCATATTATATGGGAAATTCTCTTAAATCCTGCCAACCCGCTTTCTTTAGTGTTTAGAATACCTGACTGTGCCAATAATGTATTTGTTGAATCTTGTCTTTTCTCTCTTTGAATGAAATTCACCCTCTAGGAAGTAAATTCTTTGTGAATGAAATGGGATCTTTATGAATATATTTATGATTTCAAGTGATTTGACCCATTCTTATACAGGTGCAGACCCCTTCTTCACACTGGGTTGTTTTTGAAATTGTTTACTCTGAGTATTTGATAATTGGCATGTTTAATCAAACAGTGTGACCAATTGCTTTAGTTGCCTGGTCGTCTGAGGTTTTCATGAAGCAGAGGGAAGATGCTGAGAGTCCGTTCTTTAAGCAGAGCATTTCACTGCAAAGGGGTGGGGAAGAGCATGGTGAGAAGGTGGCCAGTATCCTGTGAGGCTGGGTCAGGGCTGCTTATCCCACCTGCAGAAAGGCAGAGGCATGGATGCTGCTGTGGGAATACAGGCAGGCAGCAGGTAAAGTAACAGGACACTGCCAGCCCAGTGTGTGAAATGGTTCTTTTGTCTTAATTTGGATTTCATGCTGCTGTCCATCTGTGGGTAACTTCTGCTGAAGAGATGACAAATCTGACTGCAGACTTCACAAGGGCTTTCTTTTTCTTCAGTTTTGAGACAAAACTTTTATTCAGTGGTGCTTCTGTTTATGGCCTTCTGATACTATAGCACATGAGCTGTATACTTCCCTCTGCTGCAGAGACAGGAGGACAGCTATTCTTATTCCTTTGAAAAAATGCTTTGATACCTGTGGCTGGGAAGCAGTACACAGAAGCTAATATTACTGTCTTTACATAGGAAGGAAACACTGCTAATGCAAAAAGGCTGCTTATTGAGGTTGTTCAGGAAATGGGAGTGAAAAGGCACTGATTTAAGGTGTGCGCTTTTATATTGGGATATGATAACCCCATACCATGGAGATAGTGAAAAAATTTAGCATAGATGCCAAAGAAGAAAAAAAGGATGTTATCAGTGGAACACTGCAGCTCCTATTGTAAATTCTAGGGACAGAAATGTTTCCTGTATGACTCAGATTTCTGTGAATCAATAGAGCCTCTGAGGGTCAGAGGAAGTCGGTATGTTTCAGAACTGAAAGGTACTGAAATCTGTGGGTGACTGCAGTGAGCCAGAGCCCAGCCTGTCTCCTGGGTGTTTTTCCTTTCAGTTTTTTTGTGGGTTAAAGAGCCTGGATGGTTCTGCAATATAAAACATCAGCTGAATTACTGAGGCTTACCCCCAGAAAGATGATGCATCTTAAGCAGAAAAGATCACTTGATCTTTCCCACCCCACCCCCCAGCTATATAAGACCAAGGGTTTTGCTTTGTTTACTCTGAGTATTTGGTAATTGGCATGATTAATCAAACGGTGCTAAAGACAGTCAGAAACTCCCAGCCTCCCTCTTTCCCCAGTGTGAGTGTGCCTTTGACCTGTTCAGATCCTAGACTAAAATGGAGAAGCGAGCTGAGTCTGGAAGGAAACATAGAAGCTACAATAAAAAACAAGCACAGTTAGAAACTGCAGCAAATTTTTTAATCAACTATATCTGCTGAGACTTGAGGGAGAGCTAGAAGACTAAAAGAGATGGTTCCTGATAACAGGCAGGGCTGGTAAAATATTTAATAGCTTACAAGAAAGGTAAGCATATATGAATTATTTTTCTTGATATAAAACTCTATTCACAGAACTTGCTCTGTTCCTCAGGCATCCTGTAACATCCAGATACCCTAGCACAGATAAATAAAAGTTGCAGGCGCTGTTGAAATGTTAAATAAACTCATTGGCCTTTATGGGTACATTTACTGCTTGCATTCTGCAAAAAAACCCTCCAAAACAACCCAGTTCCTCTCCATACATTATTTCAGTGAATGCTGTGCAGTGTTAGGGAAAGAAATATCAGACAAAATCTTCCATGGACTTATTTATGAGGGAAAGATTTGATGCCAAAGACAGATTTCTGACTTTTTTGAAGGGAAATGACCTTTTGTGGTATAGTTCACTGCTTCCCTTGCATTGAAAGACTAATAAGCATCTGGAAGCTGGTCAGGTTGTACATCTAAAACATGTCAATCATTTTTG